>NC_091987.1:217371168-217703129 GCF_044704955.1 Pristiophorus japonicus | reverse complement strand
CATCCAAGTACTTTTCAAATGCGATGAGGGTTTCTGCCTCTACCACCCTTTCAGACAGTGAGTTCCAGACCCTCACCACCCTCTGGGTGAAGACATTTCCCTCAAATCCCCTCGAAACCTCCCACTTTCAATCTATGACCCCTGGTTTTTGACCCCTCTGCTAAGAGAAATAGATCCTTCCTTTTCACTCTATCGAGGCCCCTCATAATTATATACACCTCAATTAAATCTTCCCTCTGCCTCTTGTTCCAAAGAAAATAACCCCAGCCTATCCAATCTTTCCTCATAACTAAAATTCTCCAGCCAATGAAGTACGTTTGGAATGTAGTGACTATTGTAATGTTGGAAATGCGGCAGCGAACTTAAACACAGCAAGCTCTCACAAACAGCAATGTGATAATGACCAGAGAATCTGTTTTTAGTGAGGTTGATGGAAGGATAACTATTGGCCAGGACATCGGGGAGGACTCTTTGAAATAATGCCATGGGATCTTTTACGTCCACCTGAATGACCAGACAGGGCCTCGGTTTAACATCTCATCAGAAAGATGGTCCCTCCGACAGTGCGGCACTCCCTCAGCACTGCCCCTCCGACAGTGCGGCGCTCCCTCGGTCACCAAGCTCATGGTCTACAGGGCTGTAGTGATACCCGCCCTCCTGTATGGCTCAGAGACGTGGAACATGTACAGTAGACACCTCAAGTCGCTGGAGAAATACCATCAGCGACGTCTCCGGAAGATCCTGCAAATCCCCTGGGAGGACAGACGCACAAACATCAGTGTCCTTGGTCCAGGCCAACATCCCCAGCATTGAAGCACTGACCACACTTGATCAGCTCCACTGGGCAGGCCACATAGTTCACATGCCAGACACGAGATTCCCAAAGTAAGCCTCTACTTGGAACTCGTCCACGGCAAACGAGCCAAAGGCTGACCGAGGAAACGTTACAGGGACACCCTCAAAGCCTCTCTGATAAAGTGCAACATCCCCACCGACACCTGGGAGTCCCTGGCCAAAGACCGCCCTAAGTGGAGGAAGGGTGCTGAGCTCCTCGAGTCTTGTCGCCGAGAGCATGCAGAAATCAAACGCAGGCAGCGGAAACCCCCCCCCCCCCCCCCCGACAGTGCGGCACTCCCTCAGTACTGCCCCTCCGACAGTGCGGCACTCCCTCAGCACTGCCCCTCCGACAGTGCGGCACTCCCTCAGTACTGCCCCTCCGACAGTGCGGCGCTCCCTCAGTACTGCCCCTCCGACAGTGCGGCGCTCCCTCAGTACTGCCCCTCCGACAGTGCGGCACTCCCTCAGTACTGCCCCTCCGACAGTGCGGCACTCCCTCAGTACTGCCCCTCCGACAGTGCGCCGCTCCCTCAGTACTGCCCCTCCGACAGTGCGGTGCTCCCTCAGTACTGCCCCTCCAACAGTGCGGTGCTCCCTCAGTACTGCCCCTTCGACAGTGCGGTGCTCCCTCAGTACTGCCCCTCCGACAGTGCGGCGCTCCCTCAGCACTGCCCCCCCCCGACAGTGCGGTGCTCCCTCAGTACTGCCCCTCCGACAGTGCGGCGCTCCCTCAGTACTGCCCCGCCGGCAGTGCGGCGCTCCCTCAGTACTGCCCCCCCCTCCGGCAGTGCGGCGCTCCCTCTGTACTTCCTCTCCGACAGTGCGGCGCTCCCTCAGTACTGCCCCCCCCTCCGACAGTGCGGCGCTCCCTCAGTACTGCCCCTCCGACAGTGCGCGCTCCCTCTGTACTTCCCCTCCGACAGTGCGGCGCTCCCTCAGTACTGCCCCCCCCCTCCGACAGTGCGGCGCTCCCTCAGTACTGCCCCCCCCCTCCGACAGTGCGGCGCTCCCTCACTACTGCACTGGAGTGTCAGCCTGGATTTGTGTGCTCAAGTTCCTGGAGTGGGACTTGAACTCTCAACTTTCTGACTCCGAGGCGAGAGAGAGTTGCTACCCACTAAGCCATGGCTGACACCTAGTTACATTTCTTTGTGCAAGCGTCCACAGATCTAGTCTGTGAATATCTGAAAACGAATGGAGCCAACAATTGCCGTACACAAACTGTTTTCTGGAGGGGGTAAGGGAAGGGATTATGACTAACCTGTCCCTGTTGATCATAGAATCACACAGCACTGAAGGAGACTATTCGGCCCATCGTGTCTCTGCCGGCTCTGTGAACGAGCGATTCAATTAGCGACTCCAACCTGCTGCACCTTCCCCCACAGCCCTACAAACTTCTCCTTTCTTGGGTATTTATCCAAATCCCTTTTGAAAGTTATTATTGAATCTGCTCCGACCGCCCTTTCAGGCAGCGCGTTCCCGATCACAACAACTTGCCGCGTAAAATAATTCTCCTCATCTCCCCCTGGTTCTTTTGCCAACGACCTTAACTCTGGTTACCGACCCTCCTAATTGTGAACACCTCTATTAAAGCTCCCCTTAACCTTCTCAGTCCTCATTTCAAAGCAAGAGAATCGCTGAAGGTGGGCTAAATTAATGAGAATTGGAACCACAATTGATCAGCACCAATGTGGAAATATTTTCATTTCCTGTCCATCATACTCTGTTCCAAGTCCATTTTATTGAAGGAACTGCTTGATTAAATTGTAACTGGAGAGAGAACTGTGATTAAACAAACTAATAAAGTCAACTGAGGAAAATGAATAATGATGATCATGTTAACCCTGAAAACCTGAATTTATCAAGTCCTGGGAGCAAAATCCAAGGATCAACAACAACATTATTCTTTGGGCAGTAAGTAACTCCTTTCCTTGCACTACATGTATGAGCTGTAGCTTATTCACAACTCATTCACTCATCCACTGCACCCCAATCAGAATTAGCTTCTAAATGTCCGGCATGGGCCACTGGGGTTCATTCCGCACAGAAAGATAACCTAACTTGTGCAATCTGATCTCAAAACACCATGGGCAAAATCCTGAAATCCAATATAATCAAAGCCTTTGACTACTTCAGTTATCTTGAAGCAGCTGCCTTGGTCATAGGCTCTGATTCCGGTCTATTGGCTGTCAGCCATGGCTCAGTGGGCAGCACTCTCGTCTCTGAATCAGCAGGTTCACATCCCACTCCGGCGACATGGGCACATAATCTAGGCTAACATTCCAGTGCAGCGCTGAGGGAGTGCTGCACTGTCGGAGGGGCAGTACTGAGGGAGTGCCGCAGCGTCGGAGGGACTGTCTTTTGGGTGAGAAGTGAAACCGAGGCCCTGTCTGCCATCTCGGGTGGATGTAAACGATCCCATGGCACTATTTTGAAGAAGGGCAGAGAAAGTTATCCCTGGTGTCCTGGTCAATATTTATCCCTCAATCAACCAACACTGAGAATAGATTTTCTGGTCATTATAAGGAAGAATTTCTTCTCTCTTCTGAGGATCATGAATCTGTGGAATTCTCTGCCCCAGAGAGCTGTGGAGGCTGGGTCATAGAATATATTTAAGGTGGAGATGGACAGATTTTTGAATGATAAGGGAGTCAAGGGTTATGGGGAGCTGGCGGGGAAATGGAGTTGAAACCAGGATCAGATCAGCCATGAGCGTATTAAATGGCGAAGCAGGCTCAAGGGGCCAGGTGGCCTACTACTGCTCCTATTTCTTATGTTCTCATCTTCTTATCATGTTGCTGTTTGTGGGAGCTTGCTGTGCGCAAATTGCCTGCCGCATTTCCTATATTTCCTGGGCTAAGGTTTGGCAGATGGAATACAATGTTGGAAAGTGTGAGGTCATCGACCTTGGGGGAAAAAAAACAGTAAAAGGGAATATTATTTGAATGGGGAGAAATTACAACATGCTGCGGTGCAGAGGGACCTGGGGGTCCTTGTGCATGAATCCCAAAAAGTTAGTTTGCAGGTGCAGCAGGTAATCAGGAAGGCGAATGGAATGTTGGCCTTCATTGTGAGAGGGATGGAGTACAAAAGCAGGGAGGTCCTGCTGCAACTGTACAGAGTATTGGTGAGGCCGCACCTGGAGTACTGCGTGGAGTTTTGGTCACCTTACTTAAGGAAGGATATACTAGCTTTGGAGGGGATACAGAGACGATTCACTAGGCTGATTCCGGAGATGAGGTGGTTACCTTATGATGATTGAGTAGACTGGGTCTTTACTTGTTGGAGTTCAGAAGGATGAGGGGTGATCTTATAGAAACATTTAAAATAATAAAAGGGATAGACACGATAGAGGCAGAGAGGCTGTTTCCACTAGTCGGGGAGACTAGAACTAGGGGGCACAGCCTCAAAATACGGGGGAGCCAATTTAAAACCGAGTTGAGAAGGAATTTCTTCTCCCAGAGGGTTGTGAATCTGTGGAATTCTCTGCCCAAGGAAACAGTTGAGGCTAGCTCATTGAATTTATTCAAGTCACGGATAGATAGATTTTTAGCCAATAAGGGAATTAAGGGTTACGGGGAGCGGGCGGGTAAGTGGAGCTGAGTCCACGGCCAGATCAGCCATGATCTTGTTGAATGGCGGAGCAGGCTCGAGGGGCTAGATGGCCTACTCCTGTTCCTAATTCTTATGTTCTTATTACTACAGTGACTGCACTGTAAAAAGTACACAATTGGCGGTAAAGTGTCCTGAGGTTGTGAAAGGCGCTATAGAAATGCAATTTATTTTTAATTTTCAGTTGTTTTGAGTTGGCTTTTTTGAATCTGTTGATCAATCTTTGAGTTTTGTGTGAACAATAATGATCTTTTGATATGGTGACTCGCACTACCTGGGAGGTGCCCAAGAACTGGCTTTTGCCCAGAGAGCCGGGGCCCAGCCACCTCCCAGGTGGTGTGAGCAATCGTGCCATGCCTGTGTGTGTCCCCGTGTCCTGAGTGGCAGCTAACCGGCCTTGCTTATTTTCAGAGAGGAATGTGCGGCCTCACCTGTGGCTGATGGTGAATCCCAGACTGGCGTGTGGCATTAAATATCCGGAGCGCACGTTCCGACAAAAAACTCCAACCAAAGTCTGTCCTCTCGACCGGGATCTGCCCCCGTCACCAGCCTCCTCGTCTTCTCCCACCGGCGGTGCGGTATGTGTTCCCGGTGGCTTGTATTAGTTCAGATACTCTGTTGGATACAGTGCAGGGCTCCCAATTTATCTGCAGGACTCTTCTGATTTAGAAATCTATTTTCTTTGCTCGTTTCTTCCTCTCCTGAAGGTGCTGGGATCGAATTCTTAGTGTTTCGGGTGCCCTTCTGTAACTAGCGCAACTGAAAGATCTTGCATTTTTATAGCCCCTTTCACAACCTCAGGACCCCTTAAGCGCTTTACAGCCAATGAAGTACTTTTCCACGTGGGGGAGACCAAGGCCAGGGGCCATCAATATAAGATAGTCACTAAGATGGGTATAAGCTCGTTGTTCTGGTATCATTCTAGTAAATCATACTACACCCTGTCCAGTGCCTCTGTATTATAATATGGAGACCAGGATTGTGCACATTACTGTGTGATTATACCAAGGTTCTATTCAAGATTTTTTTCACCAATTCTATCTCTCCAGAAATGAACCCCAGTACTTGGTTAGCCTTTTTTTATGTCACTACTTTTAGTGATTTGTAAATCTGTCTCCCCCCGCCCACCAGTTAATATTCACATTAAATCGATACAAAGTGCTGTGCAGTCGGGTGTATTACTTGCAGTTGAAGGTAGAGGGCGAGAGTGCGTCACTTGCACCAACACCTAGGGCTAGATATTTGGTTGGTTAGCGGGACTCCTGCCCGAGCGCTGCACTGTCGGCGCCTGCCGCGAACGTCACTGAAAATTTAGCGGCGGCACTGACAGTTTGCGCTGCGCTCACTAGCCCCGCCCACTGACTGACATCACTGCGTCTCCAATGCCCCTGTAGTCCCGCGTTTGCAAAATTCAGTCTTTCGCCCGGCGCTGAGACTGGTCGGGGAAAGCAGTCGTTCCAGCGACGTTCCTCGGGCCGTATCGTCCGGAGCGCAACGTTTACTTATTTGTTGCAGTCATGGGGAAGTGTGGGTGAGGTTTATTGAATTTTTCACCAGGATTTTACTTTTCATCTTTAGGAGCTCGGATGCCGGCATCTTAGCACCAGAAAACGGAGTCGGCCTCCTCACTAACGCTCCATTAGCGCCCCAAGAGGAGTGTGCAACGCTTCTCTTAGCGCATCATTCCTCTCCTGGGGCAATGCAGCTGAATATCCCACTGAGGCAGGAGACATCACCCCTCAGCCTGTGCTCAGTACCCCCCCCCCCCCCCCGCCCTCAGCCGACCTGAACCCGGCCCCTCTTTCCTGCCCCCCCACGTGCACTCTGCCCCTCTTTCCTTCCTCCCCTCCCCTCTCCCGTGCTCGGCCTGAGGAAAGGCCCTTCAAGAGCCAGGTGGTCAGAAGGCTCCGTGTGGGTGGGGCGTGTGCAGGTCACATGTTGAAGGCTCAGGTGTATTGTTCTTATTCATTCCTGGGATGTGGGTGTCGCTGGCAAGGCCGGCATTTATTGCCCATCCCTAATTGCCCCTTGAGAAGTTGGTGGTGAGCCGCCTTCTTGAACCGCTGCAGGCCGTGTGGTGAAGGTGCTCCCACAGTGCTGTTAGGGAGGGAGTTCCAGGATTGTGACCCAGTGACGATGAAGGAACGGCCGATATATTTCCAAGTCAGGGTGGTGTGTGACTGGGAGGGGAACGTGGAGGTGGTGGTGTTCCCATGCGCCTGCTGCCCTTGTCCTTCTAGGCGGTAGAGGTCGCGGGTTTGGGAGGTGCTGCCGAAGAAGCCTTGGCGAGTTGCTGCAGTGCATCTTGTCGATGATCATGTGTTGAAGGGTCACGGTGTGTGTGTGGATCATGTGTTGAAGGACCTCCTTTGCCAGGGTCCCTGATTGTGGAATAACTGGAGTTCCCTCTCCCTCCAGCTCTCGGACGATGAATCTTGTCCGCTACCCCTCCCTCGGGTGACCATCCCAGGACAGGCAGGAACGCTGAGTGTGACCCGTGGCCCCAACAAGTGGCGGCAGCCACCCGCAACTGACTTTGTTCTGATCGCCCTGGTGATGCGGAATAGTCTGACCCACAGCCTGACTGTGCAAGAAATCTACAGCTTCCTGTGGTAACCGCCAATTAACGTCTGCTTTCTGTGGCGTAGTCTGGAGGTGGGGGGAGAGGGGAGAACAGACCACAGTGGCTATTTGGTTTGTTTGATTCAGATGAATATTTTTCAGTTTGACATTGTGGTCTTGATGCATATAAACCCATCACTGTGTGTCTGACCTGCTGACGGCGCCAAAAATGTTTGAACTGGAGCACATGTTCGGCGCCGATGTTGGCAAAAGTTGGAAACAATAAGAACTCGTCAACACAGAGGGCAACGGCTGACTGCGGTGCAGGCAGGTACAGCAGGAGCGGCGAGGTCAGGGCAAAAAAGCGGCAAGAATTCGTAGAGGGATGTGATCGGGGCCCAGGAGAGGCGAGGGCCCGGGGCCCAGGAGAGGCGAGGGCCCGGGGCCCAGGAGAGGCGAGGGCCCGCGGCCCAGGAGAGGCGAGGGCCCGGGGCAGCATGGGCCAGTCCACACTGGAATATAATTGAAACACCTGTGAACTCATCCCTTTTTGGTGTGGAAGCAAGTCATCCTCGTTTCGAGGGACTGCCTATGATGGACCTGTATGTGCCCCCGCCCCGCAGGGACCAGCAGCAGGTGAGGGCCTTGAAAGGAGCGTACCACTTCAAGGTACAGCGCGTGCTGGGGAGTGACTGCTGTGAAGAGGGCAACAGGATTGGATGTCACCAAGGTGCAGGTCGGTGATTGGAGCGTGGGCAGGCACAGCGAGTGATCATGGAGCAACGTGATTGGGGCCCACAAGAGGCGAGAGTTACGGAGCCAGAAGAGGCGAGGACCCAGGGGCAGCACGGGCCCAGCCCACACTGCGATATGTGTGCGCACTAGGTCTGTGCAGCAGAGCAGGTCTCCAGTCGTCCTGGTTAACCCTTGCCACTGGACCAAGACCTCGCTCTGTCAAGCCCGTGTGGTGGCTGGTGTGCAACGGTCACCCCACGTTAAATAAATCCACCCACAGGCATCTTCCACCCTTCAGGATATAGTTCGGGACCTGGAATATTAGGTCCTTCATTGGAACACCTGTGAACTCATCCCTTTTTGGCGTGGGAGCAAGTCATCCTCGATATGAGGGACCGTCTATAATGACTGTGTAACCCGCACCCCCCTGTATGAATTGTTCTGCCTGATTCAGGGACACAGTTCCTGCTCATAGGACCTGCCTCTTTATGAAGCTCGGCCTAGTTGCACGTTGGCAGAAGCAAGGTTTGGGAATCCAGGGGCTTTAAGTAGCTCAAACAGCACCACTTACCAGTAACTAGCCACTGGTAAACTTCTGGTTGGGAGCAGTGGTCACTAGTTGCTTTGTGATAACCTGAATGGTGTTCCACCAAGTTCAGCACCTGAAATACTCTGGCCGTTTTTTTTGCAGTGACCATTTCCCATATTTTCTAACGGCCCCAAAGGGTTGGAAGAGCAGCATCCGGCAAAATCTCTGCTTGAACAGAAACTTTCAGATGGTGTCGGTGAGGATTTCGGGCAGTGGGAGCCGGCAGCACCTCTGGAGCCTGAGCTCGGACGGGAGAGTCCGGCTGAGGGAAGAGCTCAAGGTTCTCTCCCAACAGGCCCTCAGCCAAATCAAAGACAGCATGGTGCGACCAGGTAAAGGAGGCCAGTGCAGGCACCGGGGGACTCTGCGGGGGGGGGGGCGAGGCGAGAGGAGGAGGGGGCGGGCAAGGTAACCAGGAGTCATTAGGATTGATCAGAGGTCGGTTTTAAAGAACATCTTGAAGGAAGAGAGAGCAAGGCGGAGAGGTTTGGGGAGGGAGTTCCAGAGCTTGGGGCCCAGGCTGCTGAAGGCACGGCCACCGATGGTGGAGTGATTATAATCAGGGATGCTCAAGAGGGCAGGGTTCGATGAGCGCAGAGATCTTGGGGGTGGGGGAAGGTTGTGGGGCTGGAGGAGATTAGAGATGGGGAGGGGCGAAGCCATGGAGAGATTTGAAAACCAGGATGAGAATTTTAAAATTGAGGTATTGCCATACCGGGGCCAATGTAGGTCAGTGAGCACAGGGGGTGATGGCTGGACAGGATTTGGGTGATGGAAAGGGGCTCAGGCACGGGGGAATGGGGCACAGGGAAATGGGGCACGGGGGCAATGTGGCACGGGGGTGATAGGGGATTTTGGCACGGGGGAGGGAGAATGGTGCGACGGGGGAACGGGACAATGGGCTCTGTGCAATGGGGGAATGGGGTCGGGCACGGGGTGATGGGGCGACGGGGTGATGGGGCGATGGGGGCACAGGAGCGATGGGGGAATGAGGCAGTGTTTGATTATCAGGGATGCCCAGAACCGGAGAGACTAAGGGACCTGCTTCCTGTCTGTCTATCTTGGAGTTCAGGGCTGAGGTTAACAAATCTCTCTCTCATTGCGATGCAGAATTGCTCCTCTCGTCTTCACCGGATTAACTATTCTGGACGTGTCTTTGGCGGGCAGCTGAAGATATTTACTGCCGGCTGCTGCACAACCCCTCGGAAACTTGTCCCCACAGGCTGCACAGTCTCACCCCCACTTCCTTGGCTTGTCCTGGGAATTTTCTGTGAATGGTGAAGCAAGAGTGAAGGATTGTCCTCCTGATCCCACCCCATCCCAGTGTTCCTTTCTCTCTGTCTCGTGTTTAGTGACTGAGCTATTTTTATACAGGGGTCCTGCAAACACTGCCGGCCGCGGGACCCCCTGAAAGTATTGATGCGCTCGTGGGACCCCCGCCCTTACTACATTTCTTAGGGAATATTGTCTCCCAATGTCAGACATGTTGACTCCTGAGTTTTGAACAGTTGCTTCCATTATTGCTTTGGGTTTCTCCTGTAAATGTTTAAAGGTTGGCTCTTTCAGCCCGCCCCCACCCCCGCCCGGAATGAGACCCACCCCCGCGGGTTGTGTGGGTCCGGGATCACAAGCCAAAGCCTTTCCCACCGCGCGGGGTCTCGGTTCCGATCGTCCCGTTTGCTCCCTCTCCTGCCTCCAGTCTTCATCCAGAATCCCGGGGGGCGGGGGGCGCGGGGGGGAGGGGGGTGTCTGACCTTTGCCGATGCAGGGAGCACCGGGCCAGAGGACCTGCTCAGTAACTCCCTTTGATTGGCTGGTACTCCGCAGGCGAGGCAATCCTGTCTTTGTCTTTCTTTGAATTAAACTCTGTAAATGACAACTGTAAATTTTCAGTTTGAACCTCTTCATGTTGATCCCTTCAGTCTTTCTGTAAATAAAATTCACGTGGTGCCAAAACCTTGCTGCGTTTGTGAGCCAGCGGTAGCTGTGAGTCCGGGGGAGGGGGCTGAGCTCTCGGCCCCCACTCAGAGTCTCGGAGTCTCTGCAATTTGTGCGATTCCAGACTTGCACCAAATAGCAAAGGAGCTCCTGGGTGAATGCCCAGTGTAATTCACACGCTCAGGACATCTCAGCGCTTCATAGCCAATGAAGTACTTTCTCAAGTTGTAGTCACTGTTGTAATACTGGGAAACGCCAATTTGTGCACAGCAAGCTTCCCCACACAGCAATGTGATAATGATTAGATAATCTGTTTTAGTGATGTTGCTTGAGGGATAAATATTGGCCCCAGGACACCGGGGATAACTCCCCTGCTCTTCAATATAATGCCATGGGATCATTTATGTCCACCCCAAGAGGGCAGATGGGGCCTCGCTTTAACGTCTTATCTGAAAGACTGCCCCTCCGACAGTGCAGCGCTGCCCCTCCGACAGTGCGGCGCTCCCTCAGCACTGCCCCTCCGACAGTGCGGCGCTCTCTCAGCACTGCCCCTCCGACAGTGCGGCGCTCCCTCGGTACTGTAGTGGGAGCGTCAGTCTAGATTTTGTGCTCGAGTCCCTGCAGCAGGGTTTGAACACCCGGCCTTGTGTCTCGGAAATGAGAACGCTGCCCACTGAGCCAGTGCTGACACTGTTCTGGTCATTTAATGATACACCTGTGACTCCCTTCGCTCCCCGCCCCGCGCTTTGTGGGATGTGATCCACAGTTTAGTTATTGCTGGGACCTGTTAATTCCAGGGAGAGAAAGTGAGTGAATAAAAAGTAATGAGATCCTCTCTGGGACTGGATGTCCTGTATAATCAGATCTGTTCTTGATTCACGCGTCCACTGCTGTAACGCTGCCTCTGGGAACCATCAAAGTTACTGTGAAGCAGTTGTAGGATCTGCTCAGAATGTGTAATTGTACACGGCGGGTTATATAGTGGTCTGGATGCCAGAGACTGATTTCCACTATATTTATGCTCAAATTAATTTTCACTGTAATCTGAAGGGTGATTAATGTCGCCATGTGCCTCACTGACTGGGTGACTTTGTCGGTAGCTGAAGTGTGTCTGAAGATATCGTCACGGGGCAGATCCAGAGAGAAGCACGGAAGTTCGACGGAAAGTTTCCATGCAATCGGGTTTGTTTTAGGAAAGAACCCGGGAGATGACGGAATTGAAGTCTTCAAGATGTTGACAAAATTGAACCATACAAATTGTTCTCTGGGATGAAGGATTCAAATCACAAAGTATTTACATCTAGTAACAGGCCATTGGGCCCACCGCTCCGTGCCGGTGTTTGTGCCCCACCGCTCCGTGCCGGTGTTTGTGCCCCACCGCTCCGTGCCGGGGTTTGTGCCCCACCGCTCCGTGCCGGGGTTTGTGCCCCACCGCTCCGTGCCGGGGTTTGTGCCCCACCGCTCCGTGCCGGGGTTTGTGCTCCACACCAGCCCCCTCTCCATCTCAGCCCATCACCATATCCTTCTGTTCCTTTCTTCCCCCATGTGTTTATCCAGCTTCCCGTTAAATGCATCGATACTATTCCCCTCAACCCCTCCCTGTGGCAGCGAATTCCACATTCTCGCCCCTCTCTGGGTAAAGAAGTTTCTCCTGAATTCCCCATTGGATTTATTAGTGACTGTCTTATATTGATGGCAAGTGGAAACATCTTCCCTACGCCTATCCTATCAAACCCTTTCACAATCTTAAAGACCCTCTATCAGCTCACCCCTCGGTCTTCTCTTTTCCAGCCAGTTCAACCTTTCCCGATGGGTATAGCCTTCAGTTCTGGTATTATCCTTGTAAATCATTTTTTGCACCTTCTCCAGTGCCTCTATATCCTTTTTGTAATATGGAGACCAGAACTCTGCACAGTATCCAAGTGTGGTCTAACCAAGGCTCTATACAAGTTTAACATAACTTCTCTGCTTTTCAATTGTATCCGTCTGGCAATGAACCCCAGTGTTTGGTTTTATTTTTATGGCCTTATTTACCTGCGTCGCTACTTTCGGTGATCTGTGAGTCCGTTCCCCCAGATCCCTCTCTTCCTCTGCCCCATTTAGACAGTTATTTTACAAGGAGCATGTGACCTCCTTATTCTTCCCATCTAAATGTACCATCTCACACTATGTTGACGTTCATTTGCCATTTACAGGCCCATTCTGCAGGTTGATTAATGTCCTCCTGTATTTTTATACCATTCTCCTCTGTATTAAGTGCACAGATCAATTTAAATTGTATTCCCGGGGGGGGTGGTCACGAGTTAAACAGGAAGTTAGGATTAAGAAGGGGAGTTGTGGGAGTTTTTTTTGCCTACAGGTTGCAAAGGGATGAGGGACTGTAACCAGGGAGGCCAGTGAAGAGGACAATATAAATGGTTTCTGGGCAGGGTGGGTGGGGAGGTGGCTGGGGGAGAGAACAATAGGAGGGATTTGAAGATAAGAAATAGGAGCAGGAGTCGGCCATTCGGCCCCTCGAGCCTGCTCCGCCATTCAGTGAGATCATGGCTGATCTTCAACCTCATCTCCACCTTCCCGCTCGATTCCCATATATTTTGTTTTATTGATCCACAGGATGCGGACGGTACCGGCAAGGCCAGGATTTATTGCCCATTCCATAATTGCCCTCGAGGTGGTGGTGAGCCGCTGCCTTGAATACGATTGAGTGGTTCGCTGGGCCATTTTACAGCGCAATTAAGAGCCAACCACATTGCTGTGGGTCTGGAGTCACACACAGGCCTAACTGAGTAAGGACGGCAGATTTCCTTCCCTAAAGGGCATTAGTGAACCAGCTGGGGTTTTACAATGATCCGGTAGTTACATGGTCACCATTCCTGACACACGCTTTTTATTCCAGATTTGTTTAATTATTTGAATTTAAATTCCCCAGCTGCCGTGGTGGGGTTTGAACCCATATCTCCGGATCATGCAGGTACAGCAAGCAATTCCGAAAGCAAATGGTATGTTTGCCTTTATTACAGGAGGATTTGAGTATAAGAGTAAAGACGCCTTGCTGCAATTATATAGGGCTCTGGTGAGACCGCACCTGGAGTATTATGTACAGTTTTGGTCACCTTATCTAAGGAAGATATACTTACCATAGAGGGAGCACAACGAAGGTTCACCAAACTGATTCCTGGGATGGGGGGATTGTCCAATGAGGAGCGATTGAGTAGACTAGGCTTGGAGAAGAATGATCTCATTGAAACATACAAAATTCTTAAGGGCTCGACAGGGTAGATGCAGGGAGGATGTTTTCCCTGGCTGGGGTGTCGAGAACCAGGGGTCACAGTCTCAGGATAAGGCATTTGCCATTTAGGACTGAGATGAGGAGAAAATTCTTCACTCAGACATCGATAGATTTTTTTGATATCAAGGGATATGGGGATCGGGGCTGAAAGTGGAGTTGAGGTCGATGATCAGCCATGATCCTATTGAGTGGCGGAGCAGGCTTGAGGGGCTGAATGGCCCACTCCTGCTCCTATTATGTTCTTATCATTAGTCCAGGCCTCTGGATTGCGAGTCCAGTAACTTAACCACAATACTACCATATCCCTTGATTCCCCAAAATCTATCTCCGTCTTGAATATACTCAGTGACCGAGCATCCACTGGCCTCTGGGGTAGAGAATTCCAGAGATTTGATGGGTAGGTGGGGTTGATCAGTCCAAGACGCGGGCTTGTTGGGGTTTCCCTGTTTCTCGATGGTCTTGTGTGCTGCAAATCATTGATCTGGGCACTGGGTGGCGCTGCAGGCTGGGACACAGGGAATAGTTGCTGGCTCTTGGCTGCATCTTCTGGTTATTGAGAGCCCAGAACGACAGATTCACAAATGGTGTGTGAGGGCGAGGAGCTCGGGCGTCCTGTGTGCTGCCGAATTGTATGAAAAAAAAGAGCTTTGAACATTTACTTTCACACACAATTGGTGAAAACTTTAAATGGCCGTCCCCTTATCCTGAGACTGTGACCCCTGGTCCTAGACTTTTCAGCCAGGGGAAACATCCTTGCAGCATCTACCCTGGGCACTAAGAGAATCAAGGGATAAGGTATAGGGTGGCAGAGTGGAGTTGGTGTAGAGGATCAGGCAGGATCTTATTTGGGGAGGGGTGAGGCAGGGACGGAGACCAGCGATTGTTGGGGAGCTGGAATTAGGTGCTCTTTGGGGTGGAGAGGAGATGGGGTGGGAAGGTCAGCTCAGGGTCAAGTAGGCTGCAGAGGTCTGCAGTCTGCTTCAACCTGAGACAGAAGGAATGGGAGGTTGGAAATGGGCTGGTAGTTTGCAAGGACAGAGGGGGCGAGAGGGGTTTGAGGAGGGAGAACGTTTTACATCAAAAGGAGTGAGTCCCTTTACTTCCCAATCCCCCTCAGTCTGCCTGTCCTGATCCTATTCCTTTCACCATATTGCGAGGCGGCTCATTTTTCCCCTGACAAATAATCATAGGCAGTCCCTCGGAGTCGAGGAAGACTTGCTTTCACTGTAAAAGTGAGTTCTCAGGTGACTGAAGAGTCCAATCTGGGAATTACAGTCTCTGTCACAGGTGGGACAGATAGTCGTTGAGGGAAACATAGAAACATAGAAAATAAGTGCAGGAGTAGGCCCTTCGAGCCTGCACCACCATTCAATAAGATCATGGCTGATCATTCCCTCAGTACCCCTTTCCTGCTTTCTCTCCATACCCCTTGATCACTTGAGCCGTAAGGGCCATATCTAACTCCCTCTTGAATATATCCAATGAACTGGCATCAACAACTCTCTGCGGCAGGGAATTCCACAGGTTAACAACTCTCTGAGTGAAGAAGTTTCTCCTCATCTCAGTCCTAAATGCCTTACCCCTTATCCTTAGACTGTGTCTCCTGGTTCTGGACTTCCCCAACATCGGGAACATTCTTCCTGCATCTAACCTGTCCAGTCCCATCACAATTTTATATGTTTCTATGAGATCCCCTCTCATTCTTCTAAACTCCAGTGAATAAAGGCCCAGTCGATCCAGTCTCTCCTCATATGTCAGTCCAGCCATCCCGGGAATCAGTCTGGTGAAACTTCGCTGCACTCCCTCAATAGCAAGAACGTCCTTCCTCAGATTAGGAGACCAAAGCTGAACACAATATTCCAGGTGAGGCCTCACCAAGGCCCTGTACAACTGCAGTAAGATCTCCCTGCTCCTATACTCAAATCCCCTAGCTATGAAGGCCAACTTACCAGTTGCCTTCTTCACCGCCTGCTGTACCTGCATGCCAACTTTCAATGACTGATGTACCATGATACCCAGGTCTCGTTGCACCTCCCTTTTTCCTAATCTGCTGCCATTCAGATAATATTCTGCCTTCGTGTTTTTGCCCCCAAAGTGGATAATCTCACATTTATCCACATTATACTGCATCTGCCATGCATTTACCCACTCACCTAACATGCCCAAGTCACCCTGCAGCCTCTTAGCGTCCTCCTCACAGCTCACACCGCCACCCAGTTGAGTGCAAACTTGGAGATATTACACTCAATTCCTTCATCTAAATCATTAATGTATATTTTAAAGAGCTGGGGTCCCAGCACTGAGCCCTGCGGCACCCCACTAGTCACTGCCTGCCATTCTGAAAAGGCCCCGTTTATCCTGACTCTCTGCTTCCTGTCTGCCAACCAGTTCTCTATCCACGTCAGTACATTACCCCCAATACCATGTGCTTTAATTTTGCACACCAATCTCTTGTGTGGGACCTTGTCAAAAGCCTTTTGAAAGTTCAAATACACCACATCCACTGGTTCTCCCTTGTCCACTCTACTAGTTACATCCTCAAAAAATTCCAGAAGATTTGTCAAGCATGATTTCCCTTTCATAAATCCATGTTGACTTGGACTGATCCTGTCACTGCTTTCCAAATGCGCTGTTATTTCATCTTTAATAATTGATTCCAACATTTTCCCCACTTCTGATGTCAGGTTAACCGGTCTATAATTACCTGTTTTCTCTCTTCCTCCTTTTTAAAAAAGTGGTGTTACATTAGCTACCCTCCAGTCCATAGGAACTGATCCAGAGTCGATAGACTGTTGGAAAATGATCACCAATGCATCCACTATTTCTAGGGTCACTTCCTTAAGTACTCTGGGATGCAGACTATTAGGCCCTGGGGATTTATCGGCCTTCAATCCCATCAATTTCCCTAACACAATTTCCCACCTAATAAGGATATCCTTCAGTTCCTCCTTCTCACTAGACCCTCAGTCCCCTTGTATTTCCGGAAGGTTATTTGTGTCTTCCTTCGTGAAGACAGAACCAAAGTATTTGTTCAACTGGTCTGCCATTTCTTTGTTCCCCATTATAAATTCACCTGAATCTGACTGCAAGGGACCAACGTTTGTCTTCACTAATCTTTTTCTCTTCACATATCTATAGAAGCTTTTGCAGTCAGTTTTTATGTTCCCGGCAAGCTTCCTCTCATACTCTATTTCCCCCCTCCTAATTAAACCCTTTGTCCTCCTCTGCTGAATTCTAAATTTCTCCCAGTCCTCAGGTTTGCTGCTTTTTCTGGTCAATATATATGCCTCTTCCTTGGATTTAACACTCTCCTTAATTTCCTTTGTTACCATGGTTGAGCCACCTTCCCCGTTTTATTTTTACTCCAGACAGGGATGTACAATTGTTGAAGTTCATCCATGTGATCTTTAAATGTTTGCCATTGCCTATCCACCATCAACCCTCTAAGTATCATTTGCCTGTCTATTCTAGCCAATTCACGTCTCATACCATCAAAGTTACCTTTCCTTAAGTTCAGGATCCTTGACTCTGAATTAACTGTGTCACTCGCCATCTTAATAAGGAATTCTACCATATTATGGTCACTCTTCCCCAAGGGGTCTCGCACAACAAGATTGCTAATTAGTCTTTTCTCATTACACATCACCCAGTCTAGGATGGCCAGCCCTCTAGTTGGTTCCTTGACATATTTGTCCAGAAAACCATCTCTAATACACTCCAGGAAATCCTCCTCCATCATGTTGCTGCCAGTTTGGTTAGCCTAATGTATATGTAGATTAAAATCGCCCATGATAACTGCTTTATTGTACGCATCCCTAATTTCTTGTTTGATGCTGTCCCCAACCTCACTACTATTGTTTGGAGGTCTGTACACAACTCCCACTAGCGTTTTCTGCCCTTTGGTATTCCACAGCTCTACCCATACAGATTCCACATCATCCCAGCTAATGTCTTTTCTTCTTTTTTCGTTAATTTCCTCTTTAACCAGCAACATAACCCACCTCCTTTTCCTTTGTCTACTCTTTCTGAATGTTGAATGTTGGATATTGAGTTCCTAGTCTTGGTCACCCTGAAGCCATGTCTCCGTGATGCCAATTATATCATATTCATTAATTGCTGCCTGTGCAGTTAATACGTCCACCTTATTATGAATACTCCTCGCATTGAGGCATAGAGCCTTCAGGCTTGTCTTTTTAACACACTTTGCCCTTTTAGAATTTTGCTGTAATGTGGCTCTTTTTGATTTTTGCCTTGGGTTTCTCTGCCCTCCACTTTTACTTTTCTTCTTTCTATCTTTTGCTTCTGCCCCTATTTTATTTCCCTCTGTCTCCCTGCATAGGTTCCATCCCCCTGCCATATTAGTTTAACCCCTCCCCAACAGCACTAGAAACATAGAAACAAAGAAAATAGGTGCAGCAGTAGGCCATTCGGCCCTTCTAGCCTGCACCGCCATTCAATGAGTTCATGGCTGAACATGTAACTTCAGTACCCCATTCCTGCTTTCTCGCCATACCCCTTGATCCCCCTGGTAGTAAGGACTTCATCTAACTCCTTTTTGAATATATTTAGTGAATTGGCCTCAACAACTTTCTATGGTAGAGAATGCCACAGGTTCACCACTCTCTGGGTGAAGAAGTTTCTCCTCATCTCGGTCCTAAATGGCTTACCCCTTATCCTTAGACTGTGACCCCTGGTTCTGGACTTCCCCAACATTGGGAACATTCTTCCTGCATCTAACCTGTCTAAACCCATCAGAATTTTAAATGTTTCTATGAGGTCCCCTCTCATTCTTCTGAACACCAGTGAATACAAGCCCAGTTGATCCAGTCTTTCTTGATAGGTCAGTCCCGCCATCCCGGGAATCAGTCTGGTGAACCTTCGCTGCACTCCCTCAATAGCAAGAATGTCCTTCCTCAGGTTAGGAGACCAAAACTGTACACAATACTCCAGGTGTGGCCTCACCAAGGCCCTGTACAACTGTAGCAACACCTCCCTGCCCCTGTACTCAAATCTCCTTGCTATGAAGGCCAACATGCCATTTGCTTTCTGAACTGCCTGCTGTACCTGCATGCCAACCTTCAATGACTGATGTACCATGACACCCAGGTCTCGTTGCACCTCCCCTTTTCCTAATCTGTCACCATTCAGATAATAGTCTGCGTCTCTGTTTTTACCACCAAAGTGGATAACCTCATTTATCCACATTATACTTCATCTGCCATGCATTTGCCCACTGACCTAACGTATCCAAGTCGCTCTGCAGCCTCATAGCATCCTCCTCGCAGCTCACACTGCCACCAAACTTAGTGTCATCCGCAAATTTGGAGATACTACATTTTGGAGATACCCCTCGTCTAAATCATTAATGTACAGTGTAAACAGCTGGGGCCCCAGCACAGAACCTTGCGGCACCCCACTAGTCACTGCCTGCCATTCTGAAAAGTCCCCATTTACTCCTACTCTTTGCTTCCTGTCTGATAACCAGTTCTCAATCCATGTCAGCACACTACCCCCAATCCCATGTGCTTTAACTTTGCACATTAATCTCTTGTGTGGGACCTTGTCGAACGCCTTCTGAAAGTCCAAATATACCACATCAACTGGTTCTCCCTTGTCCACTCTACTGGAAACATCCTCAAAAAATTCCAGAAGATTTGTCAAGCATGATTTCCCTTTCACAAATCCATGCTGACTTGGACCTATCATGTCACCTCTTTCCAAATGCGCTGCTATGACATCCTTAATAATTGATTCCATCATTGTACCCACTACCGATGTCCGGCTGACCGGTCTATAATTCCCCGTTTTCTCTCTCCCTCCTTTTTTAAAAAGTGGGGTTACATTGGCTACCCTCCACTCGATAGGAACTGATCCAGAGTCAATGGAATGTTGGAAAATGACTGTCAATGCATCTGCTTTTTCCAAGGCCACCGCCTTAAGTACTCTGGGATGCAGTCCATCAGGCCCTGGGGATTTATCGGCCTTCAATCCCATCAATTTCCTCAATACAATTTCCCGACTAATAAGGATTTCCCTCAGTTCCTCCTCCTTACTAGACCCTCTGACCCCTTTTATATCTGGAAGGTTGTTTGTGTCCTTCTTAGTGAATACCGAACCAAAGCACTTGTTCAATTGGTCAACTAATAAACACTTCCCCTTGGACATTGGTTCCGGTCCTGCCCAAGTGCAGACCATCCGGTTTGTACTGGTCCAACCTCCCCCAGAACCATTCCAATGTCCCAGGAATTTGAATCCCTCCCTTCTGCACTACTTCTCAAGCCACATATTCATCTGAGCTATCCTGCGATTCCTACTCTGACTGGCACGTGGCACTGGTAGCAATCCTGAGATTACTATCTTTGAGGTCCTACTTTTTAATTTAACTCTTAGCTCCCTAAATTCAGCTTGTAGGACCTCATCCCGTTTTTTTACCGAAATCATTGGTACCTATATGCACCACAATAACTGGCTGTTCACCCTCCCTTTTCAAAATGTCCTGCACCCACTCCGAGACATCCTTGACCCTTGCACCAGGGAGGCAACATACCATCCTGGAGTCTCAATTGCACCGCAGAAACATCTATCTATTCCCCTTACAATAGAATCCCCTACCACTATAGCTCCCCCAGTCTTTTTCCTCCCCTCCTGTGCAGCAGAGCCACCCATGGTGCCATGAACTTGGCTGCTGCTGCTCTCCCCTGATGGGTCATCCCCCTCAAAAGTACCCAAAGTGGTATATCTGTTTTGCAGGGGGATGACCGCAGGGGACCCCTGCACTACCTTCCTTCCACTGTTCTTACTGTTGGTCACCCATCCTCTATCTGGCCGTGTACCCTGTACCTGCAGTGTGGCCAACTCACTAAACGTGCTATTCACGACATTCTCAGCATGATTTGGTGGCAATACAGAAACGTGGTTCAGGGTGGCCAAGACTGGGAATTAAACATACAGGGGTATCTGACAATTCGGAAGGATAGACAAGAAGGGAAAGGAGGTGGGGTAGCTCTGTTAATAAAGATGATATCAGGGCAGTTGTGAAAGATGATATTGGCTCTAATGAACAAAATGTTGAATCATTGTGGGTGGAGATTGGAGATAGTAAGGGGAAAAGTCACTGGTGGGCGTAGTTTATAGGCCCCCAAATAATAACTTCACGGTGGGGCGGACAATAATCAAGGGAATAATAGAGGCATGTAAAAAAAGAATGGCAGTAATCATGGGAGATTTTAACCTACATATCGATTGGTCAAATCAAATTGCACGGGGTAGCCTGGAGGAGGAATTCATAGAATGCACACGAGATTGTTTCTTAGAACAGTATGTTACAGAACCTACAAGGGAGCAAGCTATCTTAGATCTGGTCCTGTGTAATGAGACAGGAATAATAAACTATCTCATAGTAAAAGTTCCTCTTGGATTGAGTGATCACAGTATGGTTGAATTTGTAATACAGATTGAGGGTGAGGAAGTAGTGTCTCAAACGAGCATACTATGCTTAAACAAAGGGGACTACAGTGGGATGAGGGCAGAGTTAGCTAAAGTAGACTGGGAACATAGACTAAACGGTGGCACAATTGAGGAACAGTGGAGGACTTTTAAGGAGCTCTTTCATAGTGCGCAACAAAAATATATTCGTGAAAAAGAAGGGCGGTAAGAGAAGGGATAACCAGCCGTGGATAACCAAGGAAATAAAGGAGAGTATCAAATTAAAAACCAATGCGTATTAGGTGGCCAAGGTTAGTGGGAAACTAGAAGATTGGGAAAATTTTAAACGACAGCAAAGTATGACTAAGAAAGCAATAAAGAAAGGAAAGATCGATTACGAAAGTAAACTTGCGCAAAACATAAAAACAGATAGTAAAAACTTTTACCGATATATAAAAAGGAAAAGAGTGACTAAAGTAAATGTTGGTCCTTTAGAAGATGAGAAGGGGGATTTAGTAATGGGAAATGTGGAAATGGCTGAGACCTTAAACAATTATTTTGCTTCGGTCTTCACAGTGGAAGACACAAAAACCAAGCCAAAAATTGCTGGTCACGGGAATGTGGGAAGGGAGGACCTTGAGACAATCACTATCACTAGGGAGGTAGTGCTTGACAGGCTAACGGGACTCAAGGTAGACAAGTCCCCTGGTCCTGATGAAATGCATCCCAGGGTATTAAAAGAGATGGCAGAAGTTATAGCAGATGCATTGGTTATAATCTACCAAAATTCTCTGGACTCTGGGGAGGTACCAGTGGATTGGAAAGCAGCTAATGTAACGCCTCTGTTTAAAAAAGGGGGCAGACAAAAGGCAGGTAACTATAGGCCGGTTAGTTTAACATCTGTAGTGGGGAAAATGCTTGAAGCTATCATTAAGGAAGAAATAGCGGGCCATCTAGATAGGAATAGTGCAATCAAGCAGACGCAACATGGATTCATGAAGGGGAAATCATGTTTAACTAATTTACTGGAATTCTTTGAAGATATAATGAGCATGGTGGATAGAGGTGTCCCGATGGATGTGGTGTATTTAGATTTCCAAAAGGCATTCGATAAGGTGCAACACAAAAGGTTACTGCAGAAGATAAAGGTATGCGGAGTCAGCGGAAATGTATTAGCATGGATAGAGAATTACCTGGCTTACTGAAAGCAGAGAGTTTGGATAAATGCGTCCTTTTCAGGTTGGAAATCTGTGGTTAGGTGTGCCACAGGAATTGGTGCTGGGACCACAACTGTTTACAATATACATAGATGACCTGTAGGAGGGGACAGAGTGTAGTGTAACAAAATTTGCAGATGGCACAAAGATTAGTGGGGAAGAGGATTGTGTAGAGGACACAGAGAGGCTGCAAAGAGATTTAGACAGGTTAAGCGAATGGGCTAAGGTTTGGCAGATGGAATACAATGTCGGAAAATGTGAGCTCATCCACCTTGGGGGAAAAAAAAACAGTAAAAGGGAATATTATTTGAATGGGGAGAAATTAAACATGCTGCGGTGCAGAGGGACCTGGGGGTCCTTGTGCATGAAACTCTTTTTGGAGTTTATCTGCAAAACAAAACACATTAAACCGTGCCACCCGACCTGGGTGACACACCAGACATTTACAAGGCCCTTTTTTTCTTTTTTTTGGTTTTTTTTTGGGTTTTTTTTTTTCCTTTTTTTTGGTTTTTTTTTGGGCACTAAAATCACAATTTTTCCCCAGTGCCCCCTATAAAAGGGAAGGGGACACTAAAAACACCGGCAATTAAAACAAATTAAACTTTAAAACGTAAAATCAAATTAAAATTTGGTTGCCGGGCGTGATGATGCACTCCAGTCCCTCCGGTGCCCACCTCTCGCGGAAGGCCGCGAGTGTACCGGTGGACACCGCGTGCTCCATCTCCCAAAAAGTTAGTTTGCAGGTGCAGCAGGTAATCAGGAAGGCGAATGGAATGTTGGCCTTCATTGCAAGAGGGATGGAGTACAAAAGCAGGGAGGTCCTTCTGCAACTGTACAGGGTATTGGTGAGGACGCACCTGGACTACTGCGTGAAGTTTTGGTCACCTTACTTAAGGAAGGATATACTAGCTTTGGAGGGGGTACAGAGACGATTCACTAGGCTGATTCCGGAGATGAGGGGGTTACCTTATGATGATAGATTGAGTAGACTGGGTCTTTACTCGTTGGAGTTCAGAAGGATGAGGGGTGATCTTATAGAAACATTTAAAATAATGAAAGGGATAGACAAGATAGAGGCAGAGAGGTTGTTTCCACTAGTCGGGGAGACTAGAACTAGAGGTCACAGCCTCAAAATACGGGAGAGCCAATTTAAAACCGAGTTGAGAAGGAATTTCTTCTCCCAGAGGGTTGTGAATCTGTGGAATTCTTTGTCCAGGGAAGCAGTTGAGGCTAGCTCATTGAATGCATTCAAATCACAGATAGATAGATTTTTAACCAATAAGGGAATTAAGGGTTACGGGGAGCGGGCGGGTAAGTGGAGCTGAGTCCACGGCCAGATCAGCCATGATCTTTTTGAATGGCGGAGCAGGCTCGAGGGGCTAGATGGCCTACTCCTGTTCCTAATTCTTGTGTTCTTATGTTATGTTAAAGGGTGGGTGGGAGTGGTTTTCTGCATGCTCCTTCCGCTGCCTGCGCTTGCTTTCTGCATGCTCTCGGCGACGAGACTCAAGAGAGACTCAAGAGCCCTCCCAGATGCTCTTCCTCCACTTTGGGCCGTCTTGGGCCAGGGATTCTCAGGTGTCGGTGGGGATGTTGCAATTTATCAAGGATGCTTTGAGGTGACCATGGAACGTTTCCTCTGCCCACCTGAGGCTCGCTTGCTGTGTCGAAGCTCCGAGTAGAACGTTTGCTTTGGGAGTCTCGTGTCAGGCATGCGAATAATGTGGCCCGCTCAACGGATAATAACTTTGATGTGTCAATATTACATTTCAATTCCAATTTATTGGGATAATTGACCAAGTGTTAGCTGCACCCATCATGCTTTGCTGCATCAAGTGACGGGAATATTTGTGCCGTCTAAGTGTCAAGCAAAGAGCACTTTGAGCAAGAGAAAGACCAGATAGCTCTCCCTGACCTGCAAAGGCTGAGTTCACCATCATCAACATCTTGGGGGTCACCATTGACCACAAGCTTAATTGAGATCAACCTTATCAACACTTTGTCCACAATAGGTGATCTCATTGAAACATGGAAGATTCTGAGAGGGATTGACAGGGTAGATACTGAGTGGCTGTTTCCCCTGGCTGTGGTGTCTAGAACGAGGGGGCATCGTCTCGGGATAAGGGGTCAGCCATTTAGGACTGAGATGAGGAGGAATTTCTTCACTCAGTGGGTTGTGAATAGTTGAAATTCTCTATCCCAGAGGGTTGTGGAGGCTCAGTTGTTGAGTACATTCAAGGCTGAGATCAATAGATTTTTGGACACCAAGGGAATAAATGGATGGGAGATCGGGCGGGAAAGTTGAGTTGATGCAGAAGATCAGCCAGGATCTTATTGAATGCGGAGCAGGCTCGAGGGGCCATATGGCCGACACCTGCTCCTAATTCATACTTTCTTGTAATAGCAAGGCAGAAACATAGAAACATAGGAAATAGGTGCAGGAGTAGGCCATTCGGCCCTTCGAGCCTGCACCACCATTCAATAAGATCATGGTTGATTATTCACCTCAGTACCCCTTTCCTGCTTTCTCTCCATACCCCTTGATCCCTTTAGCCATCAGGGCCATATCTAACTCCCTCTTGAATATAACCAATGAACTGGCATCAACAACTCTCTGCGGTAGAGAATTCCACAGATTAACAACTCTCTGAGTGAAGAAGTTTCTCCTCATCTCGGTCCTAAATGGCATACCCCTTATCCTTAGACTGTGACCCCTGGTTCTGGACTTCCCCAACATCGGGAACATTCTTCCCGCATCTAACCTGTCCAGTCCCATCAGAATTTTATATGTTTCTATGAGATCCCCTCTCATTCTTCTAAACTCCAGTGAATACAGGCCCAGTCCATCCAATCTCTCCTCATATGTCAGTCCAGCCATCCTGGGAATCAGTCTGGTGAACCTTCGCTGCACTCCCTCAATAGCAAGAACATCCTTCCTCAGATTAGGAGACCAAAACTGAACACATTATTCCAGGTGAGGCCTCACCAAGGCCCTGCACAACTACAGTAAGATCTCCCTGATCCTATACTCGAATCCCCTAGCTATGAAGGCCAACATACCATTTGCCTTCTTCGCTTGCTGTACCTGCATGCCAACTTTCAATGACTGATGAACCATGACATCCAGGTCTCGTTGCACCTCCCCTTTTCCTAATCTACCGCCATTCAGATGGCTTCATGTTTTTGCCACCAAAGTGGATAACCTCACATTTATCAACATTATACTGCATCTGCCAAGCATTTGCCCATTCACCTAACCTGTCCAAGTCACCCTGCAGCCTCTTAGCATCCTCCTCACAGCACACACTGCCACCCAGCTTAGTGTCATCTGCAAACTTGGAGATATTACATTCAATTCCTTCATCTAAATCATTGATGTATATTGTAAATAGCTGGGGTCCCAGCACTGAGCCCTGCGGCACCCCACTAGTCACTGCCTGCCATTCTGAAAAGGACCCATTTATCCCGACTCTCTGCTTCCTGTCTGCCAATCAGTTCTCTATCCACGCCAGTACATTACCCCCAATACCATGTGCTTTAATTTTGCACACCAGAGGTTGGGTACTCTGTGAAAATGGTTTACTACTTGAACCCTCAAAGCCTCTGCACCATCGACAAGGCTCAAGTTTGATGGAATGTTCTCCAACACTCAAAGCTCGACACCATCCCGGACAAAGCAGTTTGCTTCACTGGGATCCATATCCACCCTCACCATCACCGAGCCATCATGGCTGCAGTACCTACAATTTACAGGATGCACTGCAACAATCCTCCCCTCCTGCAACCGAGAGGAACCCCATTATCTACAATTTCCCTTTCAAGTCTCTTGACATCCTGACTTGGATGTATATCGCCGTTGGTTAACTATCCTGCAATTCCCCGCCTTAAGCCAGTGTGGGGGCACCATCATCATGAGGGGTGCAATAGTTTGTAGATCACTTCGACAAGACAACAATATATTATCATAGAATAGAATTGTAGAATGGTTATAGCACGGAAGGAGGCCATTTGGCCCATCCGGCTCTCTGCAAGAGCATTTCAGCCAGTCTCACTCGCTCGCCCTTTCCCTGTAGCCCTGCAAATTCTTTTCTTTCAGGTACTTATCCAACTCTTCATTGAAAGCAGTGATTGAGTCTGCCTCTATCATCCTTTCAGGTTGTGCATTCCAGATCCTAACCACTTGCTGAGTAAAAACGTTTTCCTCATGTTGCCTTTGGTTCTTCTGCCAATCACCTTAAATCTGTGTCCTCTGGTTCTCGACCCTTCCACCAATGGGAATAGTTTCTCTCGATCTACTCTGTCCAGACCCCACATAATATTGAACACCTCGATCAAATATCCTCTCAACCTTTTCTGCTTCAAGGAGAACAACCCCAGCTTCTCCAGTCTCTCCACGTCGCTGAAGTCCCTCATCCCTGGCACCATTCTGGTAACTTTCTGCACTCAGTAATTTTACTGATCAAGTACAACCAGTTACACCTGGATAGATGTTCCCCCAATCCTGTGGAGAACAAATGAACATGGGTTGGAATGATCGGATTCTTCGCTCATTCGATCAGCTCCCTCTGAACACAGTTCTTTTGATACAATGACCCAGTGCCCTGCAGAAGCCACATGATCACGACACCATCCACCATCAGCCAATCAGTGACAAGGTAGCCCATATGGACATGCTTTCATTCTGTTTCTCCTGGAATGTCCCTAGCAGGTTTCTAGTAAAGGCAACTTAAAAACAGCCTTTGTTAAGAAATTGTAGGGTTCAAGGAGAAGACCTACGAGCACCTGCCGGGACTACCCATGACGGGCAATAAGTGCCCGCCTTGCCAGCAGTGCCCAAATCCCGAGGACCTTACAATTCTGGTGACCAGCCCATAATCCACAACCATTCCTGGAAGCGAAGGATTGAGCAATTTCACATGATGGACATATGTTGTGATTGGTTTGAGATCGGCTTTATTGGCACACAATTGCCCACCCATCTATTGACCTCCTGTTCCATCCATGAACGGCTGAACAGGCTGGGGGGCTGAGCTGGTAGAGATTTTCAAGATTATGAAAGGGTTTGATAGGATAGACGTAGAGAAGATGTTTCCACTTGTGGACCCATAAATATAAGATAGTCACCAATAAATCCAATGGGGAATTCAGGAGAAACTTCTTCACCCAGAGAATGGTGAGAATGTGGAACTAACTACCACAGGGAGGGGTTGAGACAAATAGCAGAGATGTATTTAAGGGGAAGTTGGATAAACACATGAGGGAGAAAGGAATAGAAGGATATGGTGATGGGGGGAGATGGAGAGGGGTGGGAGGCTGATGTGGAGCATAAACCCCGGCATGGAGCTGTGGGCCGAATGGCCTGTGTCTGTGCTGGACACTCGATGTAATATCGGCCAACCTGCCCGTGTGTGTCTATCTAGATATGACCATCTGTCTTATCTATCTATCTGTCACTTTTTCTCGATTTAGAATAAATTAAAGGTGCTTTAGTTAATGTGTAGCATTTATCACAAGCAGGTTACAGTGAGTTTTGCCAATGTTAGTACAGTGAAGGCAGAATTTCCCCTCGGGCACTGAAGGAGTTGAAGGCAGTGTTCCGACTCTTCCCTCAGACTGGGCGTTGCTGTACTCGACACCAATCCATCAGTCCATGGTCAAACTCTGCTTCCGGCTGTAGAATAAATAAAAAACACAGCTTTTGAATATTTCAAGTATCTGCAGGGACCCAACTTATTGTGAGCAAACATGTCGTTTCCTGCAACAAGACTGATTCAGAAAAAGGTGCCAACTCTCAGCAGGAATGCAACAATTCCTGAAATTCTCCAGTGTAGAGATTACACTACAATCACTTTCATCTCAATTAGCTGCAATATTCTACCCCTGTCTGTCTGTCTGCCCCTGTCTGTCTCTCTCTTCCGCTCTGTCCCTGTCTGTCTGTCTGTCTCTCTCTCTCAGTCTGTCCCTGTCTGTCTGTCCCTGTCTGCCCGTCTGTCTCTCTCTCTGTCGCTGTCTGCCCCTGTCTGTCTGTCTCTCTCTGTCCCTGTCTGCCCCTGTCTGTCTGTCTCTCTCTGTCCCTGTCTGTCTGTCCATGTTTGTCTATCCCTATCTGTCTCTGTCTGCCCCTGTCTGTCTGGCTGTCTCTCTCTCGCTCTCTGTCTGTCTGTCGCTATCTGTTTCTGTCTGTCCCTGTCTGTCTGTCTCTCTCTCTCTGTCCCTGTCTGTCCATGTCTGTCTGTCCCTATCTGTCCCTGTCTGCCTGTCCCTGTCTGCCTGTCTGTCTCTCTCTCTGTCCCTGTCTGCCCCTGTCTGTCTGTCTGTCTCTCTCTCTCTGTCCCTGTCTGCCCCTGTCTGCCTGTCCCTATCTGTCTGTCCCTATCTGTCCCTGTCTGCCCCTGTCTGTCCATGTCTGTCTGTCCCTATCTGTCTGTTCCTATCTGTCTCTGTCTGTCCCTGTCTGTCTGTCTGTCTGTCTGTCTCTGTCCCTGTCTGTCTGTCTGTCTGTCTCTCTCTCTCTCTCTCTCTGTCTCTGTCCATGTCTATCTGGCCCTGTCTGCCTGTCTGTCTGTCACTCATCCTATTTGTAGGGTTGCCATTGGTCCAGGTTTAGGTCAGAGAGTCTTGGGTTTCTGATTAGCTGTCTGCAAATCTTTGAAATGTAAAGTGGGCTGTAAATTTCGCGTTTTTTCCCCATTTACTGTGGTGACTCGTGATTTGCAAATGGCACCGCCTGACCCCCAGCCCCTGATCGCCCCGACCTCCCCCCTGAACCCCAGCCCCTGACCCCCCAACACCGCCGAACCACAGCCCCTGACCCCCCCTGAACCCCAGCCCTTGACCCCCCCGACACCGCTGACCCACAGCCCTTGACCCACAGCCCTTGACCCCCCCGACCCCCAGCCCCTGACACACCCGACCCCCAGCCCCTGACACCGCCGACCCACAGCCCCTGACCCCCCGACCTCCCCCCGACCCCCAGCCCCTGATCCCCCGACACCGGCCTACCCACAGCCCCTGACCCCCCCGACCCCCTGACCCCCCCCGCCAACACCGCCGACCCACAGTCCCTGACCCCCCTGACTGGTCCTGACACCATGACCCTGCCGACCCACCGCCCCTGACCCTCCGACCTCACCACGACCCCAGCCCCTGACCCCCCGACACAGCTGACCCACAGCCCCTGATCACCCCCTGAACCCCAGCCCTTGACCCCCCCGACACCGCCGACCCACAGCCCTTGACCCCCCTGACCCCCCCCGATCCCCAGCCCCTGACACCGCCGACCCACAGCCCCTGACCCACCCGACCCCCAGCCCCTGACACCGCCGACCCACAGCTCCTGACCCCCCCGACCTCCCCCCGACCCCCAGCCCCTGATCCCCCGACACCGGCCTACCCACAGTCCCTGACCCCCCCGACCCCCAGCCCCTGACCCCCCACCGCCGACCCACAGCCCCTGACCCCCCTGACCGGTCCTGACACCACGACCCTGCCGACCCACCGCCCCTGACCCTCCGACCTCACCACGACCCCAGCCCCTGACCCCCCGACACAGCTGACCCACAGCCCCTGATCCCCCCCTGACCCCCAGCCACTGACCCCCCGATACCGCTGACCCACAGCCCCTGCCCCCCCCCCCCCAGCCCCCAGCTTCTGACCTCCGGCGGCTCCTGACACCCCGCTGACCTCCCAGCTCCTGATCTCAAGCCCCTGAACACAACCCCTGACTCCTGACCACAAGCTCCTGACCCAACTTCTTGTCTGGCTCTTAAGTGTATCTAACTCTGTATCTAACCCCGTGCTGTACCTGCCCTGGGAGTGTTTGATGGGACAGTATAGAGGGAGCTTTACTCTGTTTCTAACCTGATTTCAAACCTGGCTGTGCATTCGGAATGTGCCTCTGCCAGGCAAGGATGGTCACAATCTCACCACACCTCGGGAGGGGCAGATCACCCCCCAGGTTGTTGCCTCGATCGAGGGACCTTGGCCCTGAGCCAGGAATGGGTTGTCCTCCGCGTATATTTCAGCTGTGCCAAGAAATCAACTGAACCTCTGTGATAGAAAGCAAGAACCAGGTACACAGACTGACATTGTTTTCATTAGTTGAGGAAAGTGGAGATTTTGTAAAGGATTGAATGAGCGGAATGAGGTGAAATGTGTTTTAACGCAGCGAGTTGTTGTGATCGGGAACGCGCTGTTTGCGAGAATGGTGGGAGCAGATTCAACAGCAACTTTCAAACCGGGGAATTGGATAAATACTTAAAAAGGAGAAATGTGCCGGGCTGTGGGGAAAGGGCAGGGGATTGGGACTGATCGGATCGCTCTACCAAAGGCACCGGAAGGTGGGCCGAATGGCCAGCTTCGGTGCTGTAAGATTCTATAATTATATTGAATATAAATTAGGCAAATACCAGATCTGTACAATGGATGCTCGGTCCTTGGGCCATCTCAGTATTTCACAGCCAATTCATTACGTTTGACATGTAGCCAGTATTATTATGTAGATAAGTGTGGCTACCCATGCTGATTGTGGCAGAGACGGCAGCTGAGACCCCCCCCCCCCACCCCCTTCCCACTCCCCTCTCCCCACCTCACCTCCACCCCCTCCTCCTCCCCACACCCAACCCACCTCACCCACCCCACATCCCCTCACCTCCTCCCCCTCCCCACTCCCTCCCCCTCCTCCTTCCCCACCCCCTCTCCCCACCCCCCACACCCAACCCCCCTCACCCACCCCACATCCCCTCACCTCCTCCCCCTCCCCACCCCCTCCCCACCCCCCACACCCAACCCCCCTCACCCACCCCACATCCCCTCACCTCCTCCCTCTCCCCACCCCCTCCCCCTCCCCACCCCCCACACCCAACCCCCCTCACCCACCCCACATCCCCTCACCTCCTCCCCCTCCCCACACCCACCCCCTCACCCCCCTCCCCACCCCCTCCTCCCGCCCCACCCCCCTCACCCCCTCCCCCCCTCTCCCCACCCCACCTCCACCCCCTTCCCACCCCACACCCCCTCCCCACACCCATCCCACATCCCCCCACCTCCACCTACACACCCCCCTCCCCACACCCCTCACCCCCCTCCCCACACCCACCCCACATCCCCCTCCCCACCCCCATCCTCCCACCTCCCTCCCCGCTCCCCATACCCCCATCTCCCACTCCAACCCTCGACTGGGGCGTTGTCAGGGCCAAGGTTGACTTGGATCTGGTGACTTGAGGCGAGGCCGGGAGGAGCCCGAGTGTTGCTGAAATTTCTCAGCGACACCGAGCTGTCAGACATTCTCTCCATCACTGGCACCTCGCCGTGTCACCGGGGCAGATGGAGATGGAATGCGACGTCGGCACTGATTGGAAACATGTTTCGTTCATCAGTTCCCGACCCGCTCACCCCGCACACTGCGCAAAGCAGCCCCGAGAGCTGTTTGTAGCACGTCAAACATCTTCTGTCACATTCCTTAACCACCGCTCCGTAATCTGAAAACACTGGCACCGTGCTGTGTGCGGGAGGCCCCTGGGCACAGCCCCCTCCCCCTCCCATGGCCCCCTCCCACCCCCTGGGCACAGCCCCCTCCCTGGGCACAGTCCCCCCCCTCCCATGGCCCCCTCCCCCCCCCCCCCCCACCTGGGCACAGCCCCCCCCCTGGGCACAGCCCCCTCCCTGGGCACAGTCCCCCTCCCCCCCCCCCCCCCCCCCTGGGCACAGCTCCCCCCCTGGGCACAGTCCCCCAGCCCCTGGGCACAGCACCACCCCTTCCCCTCCCCCTCCCCCCGCCCCCGGGCACAGCCCCCCCCCTGGGCACAGTCCCCCTCCCCCTCCCATGGCCCCTCCCCCCCCCCCAGGCACAGCCCCCCTTCCCCTGGGCACAGTCCCCCTCCCCTGGGCACAGCACCCCCCCCTTCCCCTCCCTCTCCCCCCTCCCCCCCACTGGGCACAGCCCCCCTCCCCTCCCCTGAGCACAGGCCCCCCTCCCCCCGGCCCCGGACAGATCCTCACCCTTTCTCTGTAACCACATGAATTGTGATTGATGGGCCAGGTGGAAGTGTTGAGGTGAAGGGTCCAATCCTGCAATACAACAACTTGTTTTTATATAGCACCTTTAACACAGTAAAATGTCTCAAGACGCTTCACAGAAGTGTTATACGACAAAACAAATAAATTTGACACCGAGCTACTTAAGAAGAAATTACGGCCGATAAGTGATAGGTTTTAAGGAGCATCTTGAAGGAGGAAAGAGAGACGGAGAGGTTTAGGGAGGGAGTTCCAGAGCTTGGGGCCCAGGCAACAGAAGGCACGGCCACCGATGGTGGAGCGATTATAATCAGGGATGCTCAGCGGGGCAGAGTTCGAGGAGCACAGACATCTTGGGGGGTGGGGGTGGGGTTGTGGGGCTGGAGGAGATTACAGAGATAGGGAGGGGCGAGGCCATGGAGGGATTTGAAAATAAGGATGAGAATTTTGAAATCGAGGCGTTGCTTAACCGTGAGCCAAAGTGGGTCAGCGAGCACAGGGGATGATGGGTGAGTGGGACTTGGTGCGAGTTAGGACACGGGGCAGTTAGCACAGGGGGTGATGGGTGAGTGGGACTGGGTGCGAGTTAGGACACGGGGCAGCGAGCACAGGGGGAGATGGGTGAGTGGGACTTGGTGCGAGTTAGGACACGGGGCAGTGAGCACAGGGGGTGATGGGTGAGTGGGACTCGGTGCGAGTTAGGTCACGGGACAGTGAACACAGGGGGTGATGGGTGAGCGGGACTTGGTGCGAGTTAGGTCACGGGGCAGTGAACACAGGGGGTGATGGGTGAGCAGGACTGGGTGCGAGTTAGGACACGGGGCAGTGAACACAGGGGGTGATGGGTGAGTGGGACTCGGTGCGAGTTAGGTCACAGGACAGTGAACACAGGGGGTGATGGGTGAGCGGGACTTGGTGCGAGTTAGGACACGGGGCAGTGAGCACAGGGGGTGATGGGTGAGTGGGACTCGGTGCGAGTTAGGACACGGGGCAGTGAGCACAGGGGGTGATGGGTGAGTGGGACTCGGTGCGAGTTAGGACACGGGGCAGTGAACACAGGGGGTGATGGGTGAGTGGGACTCGGTGCGAGTTAGGTCACGGGGCAGTGAACACAGGGGGTGATGGGTGAGCGGGACTTGGTGCGAGTTAGGTCACGGGGCAGTGAACACAGGGGGTGATGGGTGAGCAGGACTGGGTGTGAGTTAGGACACGGGGCAGTGAACACGGGGTGATGGGTGAGTGGGACTGGGTGCGAGTTAGGACACGGGGCAGCGAGCTCAGGGGATGATGGGTGAGTGGGACTGGGTGTGAGTTAGGACACGAGGCAGTGAACACAGGGGGTGATGGGTGAGCAGGACTGGGTGTGAGTTAGGACACGGGGCAGTGAACACAGGGGGTGATGGGTGAGTGGGACTCGGTGCGAGTTAGGACACGGGGCAGTGAACACAGTGGGTGATGGGTGAGTGGGACTCGGTGCGAGTTAGGTCACGGGGCAGTGAACACAGGGGGTGATGGGTGAGCAGGACTGGGTGTGAGTGAGGACACGGGGCAGTGAGCACAGGGGGTGATGGGTGAGTGGGACTCGGTGCGAGTTAGGTCACGGGGCAGTGAACACAGGGGGTGATGGGTGAGTGGGACTCGGTGTGAGTTAGGTCACGGGGCAGTGAACACAGGGGGTGATGGGTGAGCGGGACTGGGTGTGAGTTAGGTCACGGGGCAGTGAACACAGGGGGTGATGGGTGAGTGGGACTCGGTGCGAGTTAGGACACGGGGCAGTGAACACAGGGGGTGATGGGTGAGCAGGACTGGGTGTGAGTTAGGACACGGGGCAGTGAACACAGGGGGTGATGGGTGAGTGGGACTCGGTGCGAGTTAGGTCACGGGACAGTGAACACAGGGGGTGATGGGTGAGCAGGACTGGGTGTGAGTGAGGACACGGGCAGCCAAGTTTTTGGATCAGCTCTAGTTGACATAGGGTAGAATGTGGGAGGCCAGCCAGGAGTGTGTTGGAATGGTCAGGTTCGACTGTAATTCAGCAGAGAGGGCTCTGCTCACTCTCGCTGGTGGCTGTTTGCTTGTCCTCGGCCGATCTGGGAGACGGAGACACATCGCCACTCGGCAACATTCTCGGTCGCCAGCTGAGGGAAGGATGGCGATGGGTTTCTGGTGGGATCTTTCCTTGCCCTACAGGTGCCTTCCTCTGTTCCAGGTTGGGCTGGAGCCAGGCTGAACATGGTTGGAGGGTGGGGGGGAGATACTCCACACCCACACCCGCCAGCGGGGGGAGCAAAGCCAGAGCAGAATTGAAACTTCAAAAGCTGCGAGGGAGCAACATGTCTGCAGCAGCAATACACTGCATTTATATAGTGCCTTTATAGTAACGTCCCAATGTGCTTCACAAGGACGTAATCAGACTAACTAGATGTGGAGCGTTGCTAATCGGAAAAGTAAGATTCAATTTAATCAGGCATCCAATCATGAGGTTTCATCTGAAAGAACTTACATTTATATAGCGCCTTTCACAACCTCAGGACGTCCCAAAGCACTTTACAGCCAATGAAGCACTTTTTGAAATGTAGTCACTGCTGGAATGTAGGAAACGCAGCAGCCAATTTGCGCACAGCAAGCTCCCACAAACAGCAGTGTGATAAATGACCAGATGGTCTGTTTCAGTGATGTTGATCAAGGGATAAATATTCTCACAGGCAGTGCCAGGCTGGTGAGCAGACGGCTTTTGCAAAGAGCATTGTGTCCAAATGTATCTCTCGATTCAGCGACTGCTGTGCACTGAGACACAGACATTCAGGAGAATTTATTTGTAGATTTTGAATTTGGTTCCGTTTCTATAAATTTCTCTGACAAGTAGCAAAATAAATGTTAACAAAATACTTCTAATGAAAATTCATTTGGAAAGACATCATTTCAAGGAAGATAAAAGTGATCAATAAAAACTATTAAAGCCTTTGTGCTGAGTGGCTGTGAGATTTTGCTGATGGTTCCGAGCTATCAGAGGAGAGCAATAACTGCCAGCCTTTTTGAATAATTGTCCTTAACTCTGTAAGAGTAATATGTCTCTGTCATCTGCAGCCCAAATGATACAGTTTCCCATTTTAAATGGGGCTCAGTTATTTTTATTGCATTGACTCTGCAAACAGAAGTGAATAGCTCGCCAATCGATGGAGACTGTAGCACGTCACACTGCTCCCATACCGGGCGGAGGGTCTAAAACCTCTGTCTGTCTGTCTGCGTGCCTGTCTGTCTGTCTGCGTGTCTGACTGTCTGCATGTCTGACTGTCTGTCTGGGTATTTGTCTGCGTGTCTGACTGTCTGCATGCGTGTCTGTCTGTCTGCATGTTTGTCTTTCTGTGTGCCTGACTGTCTGCGTGCCTGACTGCGTGTCTGTCTGTCTGTCTGCATGTCTGACTGTCTGTCTGCGTGCCTGTCTGTCTGCATGTCTGTTTGTCTGCGTGTCTATCTGTCTGCATGTTTGTCTTTCTGTGTACCTGACTGTCTGCGTGGCTGTCTGTCTGACTGTCCACGTGTCTGACTGTCCGCGTGTCTGCGTGTCTGACTGTCTGCATGTTTGTCTTTCTGTGTGCCTGACTGTCTGCGTGCCTGTCTGTCTGCGTGCCTGACTGTCCGCGTGTCTGTCTGTCTGCGTGTCTGTCTGTCTGCATGTTTGCCTGTCTGTGTGCCTGACTGCATGTCTGTCTGTCTGCATGTTTGCCTGTCTGCGTGCCTGACTGTCTGCATGCCTGATTGCATGCCTGTCTGTCTGCGGGTCTGACTGTGTGTGGCAGCGTTTCTGATTGTGTGTCTGACTGTCTGGTGTCTGACTGTCTGTGCCTCTCTGACTGGCAGTGTGTCTGACTGTCAGCGTGTCTGTCTACAAGTCTGTCTGAATGTTTGGTTATCTGTCTGTCTGCATGTCTGTCTGCATATCTGTCTGTCTATATGTCTGCATGTCTGTCTGTCTGTGTGTCTAACTGTCTGTCTGCGTGTCTGCCTGCATGTCTGTGTGTCTGACTCTGTCTGCATGTCCGTCTGTCTGTGTGTTTGACTGTCTGCATGTTTGCGTGTCTGACTGTCTGTGCGTCAGCATGTCTGACTGTCAACATGTCTGTCTGCATGTCTGTCTGTCTGCATGTCTGTCTGTCTCTGTCTGCTGCAAGTCTGTCTGCATGTTTGGTTATCTGTCTGTATGTCTGTATGCATGTCTGTCTGCATGTCTGTCTGCGTGTCTGTCTGTCTGTATGTCTGACTGTCTACGTGTCTGTCTGTGTGTCTAACTGTTTTTCTGTCTGTCTGCGTGTCTGACTGTCTGCTTGTCTCACTGTCTGCGTGTCTCACTGCGTGTCTCACTGTCTGCGTGTCGGTCTGTCTGCGTGTCTGACTGTCTGTGTGTCTGTCTGTGTGTCAGCATGTCTGACTGTCAACATGTCTGTCTGCATGTCTGTCTGTCTCTGTCTGATGCAAGTCTGTCTGCATGTTTGGTTATGTCTGTATGTCTGTATGTATGCATGTCTGTCTGTCTGCCTGCATGTCTGTCTGCGTGTCTGTCTGTCTGCATGTCTGACTGTCTGTCTACGTGTCTATGTCTGTCTACGTGTCTGTATGTCTGTCTGTGTGTCTAACTGTTTTTCTGTGTGTCTGTCTGCGTGTCTCACTGTCTGCGTGTTTCACTGTCTGCGTTCCTCACTGTCTGTGTGTCGGTCTGTCTGCGTGTCTGACTGCGTGTCTGACTGTCTGCGTGTCGGTCTGTCTGCATGTCTGACTGTGTCTGTCTGTGTGTCTAACTGTTTTTCTGTGTGTCTGTCTGTCTGCATGTCTGACTGCGTGTCTCACTGTCTGCATGTCGGTCTGTCTGACTGCCTGTGTCTGTCTGTGTGTCAGCATGTCTGACTGTCAGCATGTCTGTCTCTGTCTGCTGCAAGTCTGTCTGCATGTTTGGTTATCTGTCTGTATGTCTGTGTGTCTGTATGCATGTCTGTCTGTCTGCCTGCATGTCTGTCTGCGTGTCTGTCTGTCTGCATGTCTATCTGTCTACGTGTCCGTATGTCTGTCTGTGTGTGTCTAACTGTTTTTCTGTGTGTCTGTCTGCATGTCTCACTGTCTGCATGTCTCACTATCTGCGTTCCTCACTGTCTGCGTTCCTCACTGTCTGCGTGTCGGTCTGTCTGCGTGTCTGACTGTCTGCGTGTCTGACTGTCTGCGTGTCTGACTGTCTGCGTGTCGGTCTGTCTGCGTGTCTGACTGTCTGCATGTCTGTCTGTCTCTGTCTGCTGCAAGTCTGTCTGCATGTTTTGTTATCTGTCTGCATGTCTGTCTGCATGTCTGCGTGTCTGTCTGCAATGTCTGTCTGTCTGCGTGTCTGTCTGCATGTCTAGGGTCTGTCTGTCTGCGTGTCTGACTGTCTACGTGTCTGTATGTCTGTGTCTAACTGTTTTTCTGTGTGTCTGTCTGTCTGCATGTCTGCGTGTCTCACTGTCTGCGTGTCGGTCTGTCTGCATGTCTGACTGCCTGTGTCTGTCTGTGTGTCAGCATGTCTGACTGTCAGCATGTCTGCATGTCTGTCTCTGTCTGTCTGCATGTTTGGTTATCTGTCTACGTGTCTGTCTGCGTGTCTGTCTGCATGCCTGCGTGTCTGTCTGCATGCCTGTCTGTCTGCGTGTCTAGGGTCTGTCTGTCTGCATGTCTGTCTGTCTGCGTGTCTGTCTGCCTGTGTGTCTGACTGTGTCTGTCTATGTGCCTGCATTTCTGTCTGTGTGTCTAACTGTCTGTGTGTCTGTCTTTTTGTCTGACTGTCTGCGTGTCTGACGGTCTGCGTGTCGGTCTGCGTGTCTGCCTGACTGCGTGTCTGTCTGACTGCGTGTCTGACTGTCTGTGTGTCTGTCTGCGTCTGTCTGTGTGTCTGTGTGTCAGCATGTCTGACTGTCAGCATGTCCATGTCTGTCTGTCTGCGTGTCTGTCTGCATGTCTGACAATCTGTCTGTCTGCCTGTGTGTCTGTCTGCCTATGTGTCTGTCTGCATGTCTGTCTGTCTACGTGTCTGTATGTCTGTCTGTCCGCGTGTCTGACTGTGTCTGTCTGCGTGTCTGACTGTCCGGTCCGCGTGTCTGACGGTCTGAATGTCTGACTGCGTGTCTGTCTGACTGTCTGCGTGTGTGTCTGACTGTCTGCATGACCCACTCTGCTTCCCCTCTCTCTGCATCTTCACTGTGTTACACAGAACACATTGCACCCTCTCCGACTCTAGTTCATTCTTTCCCAAAATGGCTCACCTCCCTCAGGCTTCACTTTCCGCTACAATCTTCCAGCTGTATCCAAGCTTGCTGTCAGCTTATCAATTTACATCGTCTCTACTCCGACTCATTTCCTTCGTGGTGCTGTCCAGCAATTAGAGGCCTCACCCTGCACCTGGGTTTCCTGATGTAAAAAAATCAGGAACAGACCGACATACAGACAGACATACAGGCAGACAGACAGACAGTCAAACACACAGATAACCAAATATACAGGCAGACTTGCAGACAGCCAGACACGTGGTCTCGCTGTGTGTATGGTTAAGTCACGGTACATCACAGGCCGGACAGCGTCCACACTTTGATTTTACAGAGTTGGGGTTAGAAGCGAAACAGGAATGCTGGTAATCTGAAATCAAAAACAGGAATTGTGGAAGCACAACAACTGGACTGTCAACGGTTGACACAGAAAAGATGGGTTTGTGTTTTGGGTACCACCATGCATCAGGCTGGTGCAGACAATCTCTGGGTCTCAGTTTGATTCCTTTGATAAGACGGTTGCAGGGAGCCAGGGTGAAACAGAGAGTAGCCTCTGTGCCCTCCGACTCTCCCCGCTCACCTTCCCTCCTTCCCTTGCTGCTTCACGAGGCCGCTGCGCTGTGGTGCTCGTCGCTAAAGGCAGAGAATCCGTCTCTGAGTTTTAACCATTCACCAGAAATTCAAAAGAAAGTGACTGACTGGCATGGGGAAGGCTGGTGTTGTGGAGTTCGGGCTAGAGCTACCTCTCTCTCCTCCTTCAAAACAGTGTCAGCTGTGGCTCAGTGGGCAGCACTCTTGTCTTTTGAGTCAGAAGGTTGTGGGTTCAAGTCCCACTCCAGAGACTTGAGCACAGAAATCTCGGTTGACGCTCCAGTGCAGTGCTGAGGTGCTGTCTTTCAGATGGGATGTTAAACCGAGGCTTCGTCTGCCCTCTCAGGTGAACATGAAAGATCCCATGGCCACTATTTCGAAAGGGAGTTCTCCCTGAGGTCAATGTTTATCCCTCAATCAACATCATTAAAAACAGATTATGTGGTCATTATCTTTATTGGCTGTAAAGTGCTTTGGGACATCCGGTGGTTGTAAAAGGCGCTATATACATGCCTTTCACAGAAGTCTTTCTTTCTGTGAAACGCCATGGGACGTTTTACTACATTAAAGACGCTGGATAAATTCAAGTTGTTGCTATTGGAGCTCTGCGCTTTAATCCCATTTCCCTGCACTCTTTTAATATCTCTGCTCTTGTGCTTAGTTAATTTCCTCTTAAATGTTGTGATTAACTTGGTTTCAATGGGCACTTGTGGTAAATTATCCGAGGCGCGCGCCGTAGAATTTCTGCCATCCTGTTACTGCTTCACTGCCCGAAGTAACTATTCACTCTCTCAGCACTGTGGGAATTCTATTTATATTCAATAATGGCAGAGGCCAAGGAACAGCAGCTCAGTCACTGAACACTAACACAAAAACAAAATACTGCAGGTGCTGGAATCTGAAATAAAAACAGAGAAAGCTGGAAATACTCAGCGGGTCGGGCAGCATCTGTGGAGAGAAACAGAGTTAACGTTTCAGGTCTGTGACCTTTCATCTAAAACTCCTTCATGAACTGGAAGAAAGAGGCAGATATCCTCAATAAAACAAGGAGGAATATGGGATCGAGGTGCAGGGTACAGAGATACAGGAAGATATAGATGTCATGGATTCAATTTTGCCCAAAGCCCTTTTTCGGCATATAGCCAGAGTTACGCCCATTCTTCCAGGCCACAACTGCTCCAAAAATAAATGTGCGAAGTTTCCCAGTTCTATTTTTTAAAATTGACGCCATGCAGCCTGTCCTGTGACCTCGGGGTTGAAGCCTAATGTCTGCGCCGAAAGAACGATGCTGCCCCATCTGCGCATGCACAAGAAAAAGGATGTTTTTGAGGTGATTGCTATGGGTGCGCATGCCCAGTACAGCTCTCGCTCTGCATTCGGCCATTTTTAAAGAGCCAGTTGCGTGTGAGAACTTTAATTCTCATTCAAAAAATCGCAGCTGCAATATAAGATGCAACACGGCTCAAGGACCAAGAATTTCTCACAGGATGACGTGGAGGCACTGGTTACTGTAATTGAGGCCAGATGGCATGAGCTGGACACCAGCAGAGGTCACATAAAAGTTCCACCCAAAGAAATGAAGAAACGCTGGAACCAACTTGCAGAAGATTACTGTGCAACGGTGACCACCCCGAGGTCTGGAGGCCAGTGCAAAAAGAAGTGGCAGGACCTTGGTCATGTAGTTAGTGTAAGTAATATTTTCATTTTTCAATGGAATTGCAATTGTAAATGTGACCATCTGTATGTGTCCCACTCAGCAGAAAGACACCCTTTCTAAAAAGTTATATTTTCATCTTTGCAGAGGAAAGTGGCACACAACAAACAAGAAAGAATTTGGACAGGAGGCGGCCTGACAAATCCGCTACCACTGACACCCTTGGAAGAGAGGGTTGCTGCTTTGATGGTCCTGCCTGGGGAAAAGCAACCACCACTGCACACCGTTCCTTCATCGTCACTGGGTCAAAATCCTGGAACTCCCTCCCTAACAGCACTGTGGGAGCACCTTCACCACACGGACTGCAGCGGTTCAAAAAGGTGGCTCACCACCACCTTCTCAAGGGCAATTCGGGATGGGCAATAAATGCCGGCCTTGTCGCTTCTCGGCCTTTTGGCTAAGATCATGCGTAACTGACCTGACAGGGGAGTAGCCACCATGACCTCCGGGTGGTTCTCCCTGGATCAGGAAGGTATATGCTTGCTTTTTTGGAAACAGGAGGTGTGTGGGGGACCTGACCCATCCACCTCCATGGCACGAACCTGGTATTGCAGTACTTCCAGGAACGGTGCAGTGGCTCTAGGCCTTTTGGCTAAGAGCATTGGCGCAGAGTGATCCTTGGCGTGTGCAAGGTGACCTCTGGCGTTTGTGATTTGACAAAGAATTGGAACGATTGGCTACGAATTTCAAAAAAATAAAAATTAAAAAATAAATAAATAAATAAATAAATGCCGGCCTTGTCAGCGATGCCCACATCCCAGGGATGAATACAGAAAAAGTGTAACTCTATAGAATAGGAAGTTAAGGTTCGATAGTTTTGAGGCCCTGAGGTAGAATGAGTTAGAGGATCTGGAGTGAAGTAGAAACATAGAAAATAGGTGCAGGAGTAGGCCATTCGGCCCTTCGAGTCTGCACCGCCATTCAATGAGTTCATGGCTTAACATGCAACTTCAGTACCCCCTTCCTGCTTTCTTGCCATACCCCTTGATCCCCCTAGTAGTAAGGACTACATCTAACTCCTTTTTGAATATATTTAGTGAATTGGCCTCAACAACTTCCTGTGGTAGAGAATTCCACAAGTTCACCACTCTCTGGATGAAGAAGTTTCTCTTCATCTCGGTCCTAAATGGCTCACCCCTTATCCTTAGACTGTGACCCTTGGTTCTGGAATTCCCCAACATTGGGAACATTCTTCCTGCATCTAACCTGTCTAAACCCGTCAGAATTTTAAACGTTTCTATGAGATCACCTCTCATTCTTCTGAACTCCAGTGAATACAAGCCCAGTTGATCCAGTCTTTCTTGATATGTCAGTCCCGCCATCCCGGGAATCAGTCTGGTGAACCTTCGCTGCACTCCCTCAATAGCAAGAATGTCCTTCCTCAAGTTAGGAGACCAAAACTGTACACAATACTCCAGGTGTGGCCTCACCAAGGCCCTGTACAACTGTAGTAACACCTCCCTGCCCCTGTACTCAAATCCCCTTGCTATGAAGGCCAACATGCCATTTGCTTTCTTAACCGCCTGCTGTACTTGCATGCCAACCTTCAATGACTAATGTACCATGACACCCAGGTCTCGTTGCACCTCCCCTTTTCCTAATCTGTCACCATTCAGATAATAGTCTGTCTCTCTGTTTTTACCATCAAAGTGGATAATCTCACATTTATCCACATTATACTTCATCTGCCATGCATTTGCCTACTCACATAACCTATCCAAGTCACTCTGCAGCCTCATAGCATCCTCCTCGCAGCTCACACTGCCACCCAACTTAGTGTCATCCGCAAATTTGGAGATACTACATTTAATCCCCTCGTCTAAATCATTAATGTACAGTGTAAACAGCTGGGGCCCCAGCACAGAACCTTGCGGTACCCCACTAGTCACTGCCTGCCATTCTGAAAAGTACCCATTTACTCCTACTCTTTGCTTCCTGTCTGCCAACCAGTTCTCAATCCACGTCAGCACACTACCCCCAATCCCATGTGTTTTAACTTTGCACATTAATCTCTTGTGTGGGACCTTGTCGAAAGCCTTCTGAAAGTCCAAATACATCACATCAACTGGTTCTCCCTTGTTCACTCTACTGGAAACATCCTCAAAAAATTCCAGAAGATTTGTCAAGCATGATTTTCCTTTCACAAATCCATGCTGACTTGGACCTATCATGTCACCTCTTTCCAAATGTGCTGCTATGACATCCTTAATAATTGATTCCATCATTTTACCCACTACCGATGTTAGGCTGACCGGTCTATAATTCCCTGTTTTCTCTGTCCCTCCTTTTTTAAAAAGTGGGGTTATATTGGCTACCCTCCACTCCATAGGAACTGATCCAGAGTCTATGGAATGTTGGAAAATGACTGTCAATGCATCCGCTATTTCCAAGACCACCTCCTTAAATACTCTGGGATGCAGTCCATTAGGCCCTGGGGATTTATCGGCCTTCAATCCCATCAATTTCCCCAACACAATTTCCTGACTAATAAGGATTTCCCTCAGTTCCTCCTTCTTGCTAGACCCTCTGACCCCTTTTATATCCGGTAGGTTGTTTGTGTCCTCCTTAGTGAATAGTGAACCAAAGTACTTGTTCAATTGGTCTGCCATTTCTTTGATCCCCATTATGACTTCCCCTAATTCTGACTGCAGGGGACCTACGTTTGTCTTTACTAACCTTTTTCTCGTTACATAGCTATAGAAGCTTTTGCAGTCCGTCTTAATGTTCCCTGCAAGCTTCCTCTCGTACTCTATTTTCCCTGCCCTAATTAAACCCTTTGTCCTTCTCTGTTGAGTTCTAAATTTCTCCTAGTCCCCAGGTTCGTTGCTATTTCTGGCCAATTTGTATGCCACTTCCTTGGCTTTAATACTATCCTTGATTTCCCTTGATAGCCACGGTTGAGCCACCTTCCCTTTTTTATTTTTACGCCAGACAGGGATGTACAATTGTTGTAGTTCATCCATGTGGTCTCTAAATGTCTGCCATTGCCCATCCACTGTCAACCCCTTAAGTATCATTCGCCAATCTATCCTAGCCAATTCATACCTCATACCTTCAAAGTTACCCTTCTTTAAGTTCTGGAGCATGGTCTCTGAATTAACTGTTTCATTCTCCATCCTAATGTAGAATTTCACCATATTATGGTCACTCTTCCCCAAGGGGCCTCGCACAACGAGATTGCTAATTAATCCTCTCTCATTACACAACACCCAGTCTAAGGTGGCCTCCCCCCTAGTTGGTTCCTCGACATATTGGTCTAGAAAACCATCCCTTATGCACTCCAGGAAATCCTCCTCCACCGTATTGCTTCCAGTTTGGTTAGCCCAATCTATATGCATATTAAAGTCACCCAGATAACTGCTGCACCTTTATTGCATGCACCCCTAATTTCCTGTTTGATGCCCTCCCCAACATCACTACTACTGTTGGAGGTCTGTACACAACTCCCACTAATGTTTTTTGCCCTTTGGTGTTCTGCAGCTCTACCCATATAGATTCCATATCATCCAAGCTAATGTCCTTCCTAACTATTGCATTAATCTCCTCTTTAACCAGCAATGCTACCCCACCTCCTTTTCCTTTTATTCTATCCTTCCTGAATGTTGAATACCCCTGGATGTTGAGTTCCCAGCCCTGATCATCCTGGAGCCACGTCTCTGTAATCCCAATCACATCATATCTGTTAACATCTATTTGGACAGTTAATTCATCCACCTTATTACGGATACTCCTTGCATTAAGACACAAAGCCTTCAGGCTTGTTTTTTTAACACCCTTTGTCCTTTTAGAATTATGATGTACTGTGGCCCTTTTTGTTTCTTGCCTTTGTTTACTCGGCCTTCCACTATTGCTTTTTACCTTTCTACCATCTGTTTCTGACTCCATATTACTTTCGCTCTGTCTCGCTGCATAGGTTCCCATGAAGTGTGGATACACGGTGGGGGAGGTGTGTATTTTTAATACAGGGAGGGGGAGGTGTGTGTTGTGGATACAGGGAGGGGGAGGTGTGTATTGTTAATACAGGGAGGGGGAGGTGTGTGTTGTGGATACAGGGAGGGGGAGGTGTGTATTGTGGATACAGGGAGGGGGAGGTGTGTATTGTGGATACAGGGAGGGGGAGGTGTGTATTGTGGATACAGGGAGGGGGAGGTGTGTATTGTGGATACAGGGAGGGGGAGGTGTATATTGTGAATACAGTGTGGGGGAGGTGTGTGTTGTGGATACAGGGAGGGGGAGGTGTGTATTGTGGATACAGGGAGGGCGAGGTGTGTATTGTGGATACAGTGTGGGGGAGGTGTGTATTGTGGATACAGTGTGGGGGAGGTGTGTGTTGTGGATATAGGGAGGGGGAGGTGTGTGTTGGATGGAGAATCTGGAGGAACAGGAGAGGAGAGTTCAAACGCCACTGACCAGAAGCTGGAGACAGAAACATCGCACCAAATTGTTCCCTCAACCTTCGAGTTTTGGAATTTGGGCTGAGGGCTAGGGGTGCATATTATGGGTTGGACTTTACTATTTACTGCTCCCAACACCAAGTGTTGTGTGGCGAGAGAAGGTGTGAGGTGTGTGGACGGCTGATCTCCGAGCCTGGATTGATGATGTCCCTCCTGCTACTATCCCTGCCCTGGGGGATTGACAGTAAATGTTCGATGGTAACTCAGTGCACTGATTCCCTCTTTAAATACTATCTTAGGACTATTTTGTACCTTCCCAGAATTAAATTGCTCTTTTGTCAGAACTCGGGAACTCAGAGAAAGATTATCATTTTAATAAGATAAAAATTCTCTCACACAGCCTGTGGATCCATTCAGCCCCATGAAGCACACAGAGTACAATGGAGGGGGTGATTCTGGTTAAAGTCAGCTCACTGATATAAAGAGGGAGGGACATATTCCCTTTGCATTCACTGAGGTGGGTATTATCTGCGAATCCTGCTCTTTAACACTGCTCTTCCTGAGGCTATCTGACAGAGCACAAGTCTTACACATCCCCAATTATTCACTCTTTGAGGGTTTTTTGAGTTCCTTATAAACACGGGGCTAAATGAAATCTCAAACCCAAGGCAGAGGAAACCTTACCCATAAAATGTGACGCACTGGCAATGGGTTCCCTGGTACTGGCGAGCAAACACGGCACCCCATCCCTTTGTTCATCTCCCGGCAGGACGCTGGTATTTATAAACACATTGCATGGACTGCATGCCCATAGCACACCAGAGTCACACTTCGATACATGTACATAAAAATAATCCTTTACAAAATGAAAGCTAGTCATTGACCTGGAGTCTGAGGTCGAGGCATTCGTTATCAGCCTGTTTGGGGGCGGTAACGCTCAGGAGGCATAATCTTAGAATAAGGGACCGCCCATTTAAAACTGAGATGAGGAGGAATTTCTTCTCAGAGGGTTGTAAATCTGTGGAATTTGCTGCCTCAGAGAGCTGTGGAAGCCGGGATATTGAATAAATTTAAGACAGAGATAGACAGTTTCTTAAACGACAAGGGAATAAAGGGTTATGGGGAGCGGGAAGGGAAGTGGAGCTGAGTCCATGATCAGATCAGCCATGATCGTATTAAATGGCGGAGCAGGCTCGAGGGGCCGCATGGCCTACTCCTGCTCCTATTTCTTATGTTCTTATGTTCTTAGGAGTTGCGCTACTTTGCGGCAGACACAGAAGTCTCGCCCTCGCAATAAAGCTGCACTTTCTTCCTGGGGCGGTAACGGGGCGGTGCCTCAGCAGCACTACACTATGGGCCGTGGGCAGTGGGCAGTGGGCCGTGCAGCACACTATGGGCCGTGCAGCACTACACTATGGGCCGTGGGCCGTGGGCTGTGGGCCGTGCAGCACACTATGGGCCGTGCAGCACTACACTATGGGCCGTGGGCCGTGGGCTGTGCAGCGCTACGCAGTGAGTCATGGGCAATGGGCCGTGCGGTGCTGCCGTGTCTGAAGGGCTCGTCCCTCAATTGAAGGGGAGGACCCACGCTGCCGACACTGCCAAAGAAGGAGCCACCTACCCGGACCACCAGGGAGCGGGGGTGCCGCGCGATCAAGTCGAGCACTGGACTGAGCGATTGCAGCACTGACCCCGCCAACAAACTGTCCAATTTGGGGGCGGGGTGCTAATGGGGAGTGTGCACGGCAATGACGGCACCATCTCCGAGCACAGGACATCGGGCTGCAATGCCGGGAGGGACAAATGCTTCGAATTTCTCCCCTGAAACTTACAGGCACTTTCCAATTTTCAAAGTTACCTGGCCAAACTCCAATTAAACTCTATTTCACCTACGCTTGTGTTTACTTAACAACAATTAGACTTTGTGGCCTTAATTGGACACATATTCCTTTCTTAGCAGTGGATTAATACAATTAAAGGGACATGACTCTGTCATAACAGCAGAATAATCGATTGTACATGGCGGTAGGAGTGGGGAGAGTCCATGATTGAGGTAATCACAGATGGACCCCAGGGTTTGGCCTTGGAGGGGTGCAGTGCAGATTCTCCAGAATAATACCAAGGATTTTCCCACATTACAACAGTGACTACACTCCAAAAAGTACTTAATTGGCTGCAAAGCGCTTTGAGACGTTTGGTGGTCATGAAAGGCGCTATATAAATCCAAGTCTTTCTTTTTCTTTTATTAGAGGGTTAAATTATGAGGATAGGTTGCATCAATTTGGCTTGTATTCCTTTGAGTACAGAAGATTGAGAGATGATCTGATCGAAGTATTTCAAATGTTAATTGTGTAGAGTTACAGAAACTATTTCCTCTGGTGGGGAGAGTCCAGAACGAGGGGACACAATCTTAAAATTAGAGCCCGGCCGTTCAGGAGTGAAATCAGGCGGCACTTTCTTCACACAAAGGGTCGTGGAACTCCCGAACTCTCTCCCCAAAAGGCTGCAGATGCTGGGAACCAATTGGAGCTTTCAAGACTGGGATCAGCAGATATTTGTTGGGGAGGGGTATCGAGGGATAAGGAGGAAAAATAGAGATATGGGGTTGAGGTACAGATCAGCCGTGATCTGATTGACTGGCGGAGCAGGCTGGAGGGGCTAAGAACATACAAATCAGGAGCAGGAGTCAGCCATTCGGCCCCTTGAGCCTGCTCCGCCATTCAATAATCCTGTGTCATAGTCGACGTATTTATTGAGGCGTACGAAAGCATGGGCCTTACGCTAAACATCCGTAAGACAAAAGTCCTCCACCAGCCAGTCCTCGCCGCACAGCACTGCCTCCCAGTCATCAATATCCACAGCGTGGCCCTGGACAACGTGGACCATTTCCCATACCTCGGGAGCCTCTTATCAACAAAAGCAGACATTGATGAGGAGATCCAACACTGCCTCCAGTGCGCCAGTGCAGCCTTCGGCTACCTGAGGAAAAGAGTGTCCAAAGACCAAGCCCTCAAATCTGCCACCAAGCTCATGGTCTGCAGGTCTGTAGTAATACCCGCCCTCCTGTATGGCTCAGAGACGTGGACCATCTCAGCAGACACCTCAAGTCGCTGGAGAAATACCACCAACGATGTCTCCGCAAGATCCTACAAATCCCCTGGGAGGACAGACACACCAACATTAGTGTCCTCGACCAGGCCAACATCCCCAGCATTGAAGCATTGACCACACTCGAGCAGCTCCGTTGGGCAGGCCACATTGTCCGCATGGCAGACACGAGACTCCCAAAGTAAGTGCTCTACTCGGAACTCCTTCACGGCAAATGAGTCAAAGATGGGCAGAGGAAACGTTACAAGGACACCCTCAAAGCCTCCCTGATAAAGTGCAACATTCCCACCGACTCCTGGGAGTCCCTGGCCAAAGACCGCCCTAAGTGGAGGAAGTGCATCCAGGAGGGTGCTGAGCTCCTCGAGTCTCATCGCCGAGAGCATGCAGAAATCAAGCGCAGGCAGCAGAAAGAGCGTGCGGCAAACCAGTCCTACCCACCCCTTCCCTCAATGACTGTCTGTCCCACCTGTGACAGGGACTGTGGTTCTTGTATTGGACTGTACAGCCACCTAAGAACTCATGTTAAGAGTGGAAGCAAGTCTTCCTCGATTCCGAGGGACTGCCTATGATGATGATGATGTCACAGTAAAACAGTGGAGTTGGATTCCTGGTTTGACTGATGCTTTGATGAGTTTTACCACAGGATGATGGGAGTCAAGGGATGTGGGGAGCAGGCGGGGAAGTGAAGTTGAGGCCAAGATCAGATCAGCCATGATCTTATTGAATGGCGGAGCAGGCTCGAGGGGCAGAATGGCCGACTCCTCCTCCTATTTCTTATGTTCTTATGACCATTGTTGGCATGGTGAGGAACTGCACCTGGGGCCAGGAGCAGGAAGCCCAGCACAAACTATCACTGTTCTGAAGCGAGCTTTGGCGGTCAGTGTGTGGGCTGTCTTATCCTGCAGCGAATGCTGGTCAGTGAACGGCAGAGGCTGCGACTGCGTGATTAAACATTGATCAAACATGGCAATTCAAAGGTCCATCCAAACATCGTACTGGTTAGGCGTGGAATCCTGGCCACATGGTGACACTTCAATTCTCACGGCTGAGGGGAGGGGCAGGATGGCCAGTCAGCATTCAATCCATGGGGGAGGACAGGAGGAGCTGGCAGTACCATGCAAGTGGGGGGTCTCACCGTGTAACAGGGGAGGGGGTACTCAGGGACCCACTGTAAGGGAGAGGGGAGGGGGTACACAGGGAGTCACTGTAAGAGGGAGGGGGGGCTCCCAAGACTTGCTGTGTGATCTGGGATGTCTCCAGCGATGCTCCCTCTACGGTGTGTGAACGCGTGGTGACTCCGCGATCTGTGAGGTCCTGTGTAGTCAGATTCCCAGGCCGCACACTGTGGAGAGCGGGGCGGGGCGGGGGAGCGGCCCAGGGCCAGAGAGGAGTGGCTGCAGAGATCCCGGGATAAAGTGCAGCTTCGGGACGAGGTAGAATTTCAGTTGATTGGCTTTCAGCTCTTGCATAGTCAGTCAGTGTGTCTGGATCAGAGGTTCTGGCCACTCTCTGGTCTCCAGTACATTGACTGACTCACTGTGACAAGGGAGGGGAGAATTAAGGTTAAGAGGAGCATGTGAACAGGAGAGATGTGGAGAGGGAACACCTCAATCCCTGTCTATACCACAGCAGGAGCAGTGAGGAAAGGCTAGTGTTCGGAGTGCATCCTGTCACCTGGCTCTTGGAGTGAACAACATTGAGGTGCAGGAACTGTTGTTAATGCAACCACTTGGCATGCAGCAAGATGCCACCGACAGTAAGGAGACAGATGGCCAGTTATCTGTGGGACGTTGAGTTGAGGGGGGAAGGTTTGGGCAAGGAACGACCTTCACTTATTTCAACAGTGTCCGTGGGATCTTCAACATCCAGCGGAACAGGCAGATGGGGCCTCGGTTTAATGTCTCATTCAAAAGTCAGCCCCTCTGACAGTGCAGCACTCCCTCAGCACTGCCCCTCCGACAGTGCAGCACTCCCTCAGTACCGCCCCTCCGACAGTGCGGCGCTCTCTCAGTACTGCCCCTCCAACAGTGTGGCACTCCCTCAGTACTGCATCTCCGACACTCCCTCAGTACTGCCCCTCTGACAGTGCAGCGCTCCTTCAGTACTGCCCACCGACAGAGCGGCACTCCCTCAGTACTGCCCCTCCGACAGTGCGGCACTCCCTCAGTACTGCCTCTCAGACAGTGCGGCACTCCCTCAGTACTGCCTCTCCGACAGTGCGGCACTCCCTCAGTACTGCCTCTCCGACAGTGCGGCACTCCCTCAGTACTGCGCCTCAGACAGTGCGGCACTCCCTCAGTACTGCCCCTCCGACAGTGCCGCACTCCCTCAGTACTGCCCCTCAGACAGTGCGGCGCTCCCTCTCTGGAGTGGGACTTGAACCCACAACCTTCTGACCCAGAGGTGAGCGTGACCCACTGAGCCATAGCTGACACAGGAGGCTGGTCTAATGTTCACTCTCCAGATATATTTGCTGTTTTTCGGCAGTGCTGTTGTAAGATTTTGCTAATGTTCTGTTGAGTCGAGCTGACACCCAGGAAGGAATTATTTCTGAATATTGCCTGAAGCATCAAAAGAAGAGAAAGAAATAGAAGCACTGATTTACCATAGAGAGATTCAGTGAGGAACTGATCTGAGGAATATTTGATGAAGATTAATATCAGATTCCTACATTAGACCTTAATAGAAATTCTTTTTGGTAGTACACTAGCTCCTTCGAGCCGGAATTGAACCAGCGACCTAAGGATGACTTTGCTGAGTATTCCACTGCAGTCCTCCGCTCTACCAACTGAGCTATTGAAGGGAAGCAGCAATTCGACATCTTGAAACAACTGCCTCCCCGTCGGGGAATTGAACCCCGGTCTCCCGCGTGACAGGCGGGAATACTCACCACTATACTAACGAGGAACTGACTCGCAAAATCACCAGATATTGCCGCAACCCGGGATTGAACCAGGGACCTTTAGATCTTCAGTCTAACGCTCTCCCAACTGAGCTATTTCGGCCCGAATCATAGAATCACAAAGCACAGGTGAAGGCTGATCGTGCCTGTGCCGGCTCTGTGAAGGAGCTATCCAATTAATCCCACTCACTACTCTTTCCCCACAGCCCTGCAAATTTCACTCATCAAGTATTTATCCAATTATCTTTTGAAAGTTACTATTGAATCAGCTTCCACCAGCCTCACAGGCCATGCATTCCAGATCACAACAACTCACTGCGTAAGTTATTTTACACATCTCCCCTCTGTTTCTTTGCCCAATTACCTTAACCCACAAGAGAACAACCCCAGCTTCTCCAGTCTCTCCATGCAACTGAATTCTTATATCCCTGATACCATGGCAATGAATCGCCTCTGCACCCTCTCGAACTTTGTTAACTCACATTAACTCCCGACTAGTTATCACCAACCCATTCTTAGCTGTTCCACAACTCTCTACAATTCACCATCATTCATTGATTCCTTTTCCAGATCTGACCTCTGCTCTCTCTCTCACTGAGGGTCACACAGGGGAGGAGCCCTCCTTTAACTATGGGTCAACCAATGACAGCAAACTGTTCAACCATGGGCTTGATTCTGTCCTCACCAGAGTCCACCTAATGCAGGGGTCCCTGAGCCACTGTGGCTGATTTTCACCCTCCCTATCTGAGGAATCTCGAGGCCCCCTGCTGTCCCGACTGAGGACAGGCAAGTCAACACGAATTGGGACTCGAACCTTGGGTTGCCAACTCTGATTTGATGTATTCAGGAGCAGCGTGGAGACCCCGACTTGCGTGAAAGCGGCAGGTCAGGGCCATAAAAGGAGTGGCCTTGGAGCAGCGGCCTGGGAGCAGCGTGTAGGCATACCACTTGAGGGAGCAGCATGAGCTGCGACGGCAGCGAAGAGTGACGTCATCAAGGTTCAGGTCGGTGATTGGAGCGTGGGCAGATACAGCAGGATCGGTGAGAGATTGTGGAGGGACGTGATCGAGGCTCAGGGGAGGCGTGAGTTCGGGGCCAGGGGCCCAGGGGCAGCACGGGCCCAGCCCACACTGCGATATGTGTGCGCACTAGGTCTGTGCAGCAGAGCAGGTCTCCAGTCGTCCTGGTTAACCCTTGCCACTGGACCAAGACCTAGCTCCGTCAAGCCCGTGTGGTGGCTGGTGTGCAACGGCCACCACATGTTAAAAAAATCCACACACAGGCATCTTCCACCCTTCAATCTGTAGTTCAGGATCTGGAATATTAGGTCCTTCATTGGAACACCTGTGAACTCATCCTTTTTTGGCGTGGAAGCAAGTCATCCTCGCTTCGAGGGACTGCCTATGATGATAATGATGATGTATTTCTGGAGGTTTCATCACATGACCTCCCGCCCCCACGCTCCTGCCATTGGTCGTCCAACACGGCCGTTCCCATGGGCCCCGCCTTCCCACGGCCAGTTGGGGAAGTGAGCAGACTCTTCGTTACCTGATTGGATGATTCTTGACTCTCAGTCACATGGCCTCCCCCCCCACCCCCACCGCTAATATTTTCATAACTAAGAAATGAAAATGTTCAGAGAAAATGACAGAAACCCCCCCCCCCCCCCACACACACACAATTTTGTTTCATGATTCTTCTCCTGACGATTTTTGATTTTTTGTTTGCAGCAGTGACCTGAAGATTAATCTTCAATTCCTGGAGACTCCAGGACAATCCTGGAAGGTTGGCAACCCCGACTCAAGCCTGGGACCTCGGGTTCAATTATTCACTGCCTGGACTCAATCACAGCTTTCAAAAGGGAGTTGGATAAGTACCTGAATTTGTTTTTTGCAGGGCTATGGGGAAGGGGCGGGGGAATGGGACTGGCTGAGGTGCTCTTGCAGAGAGCCGGCACGGGCTGAATGGCCTCCTTCCGTGCTGTAACCGTTCTATCAGGGGTAGACTAGGTTGAGTTAATGTTGGCTTGTGTTTGTGCAGTTTGATCCACTTCTGAAAAGCTGTTTCTGTGGCTCTTTTCCTGCTTTGGGGGAATATCAGTACTCCCCCAGAGCGCAAAATCCCGAGCCTGATGTTTCTACAGCAGTGCTGCTTTTTAAAGATCTCGGTTCATGCAGCAGGGCTGGAGGAGTAGTGTGTTTGTTAACCAAGTTAGTGCCCACCAAGTTAGTGTCTGACTGTGGGCGTCTGCAAGGGTGGAACAGTTACAAAATGTAATCCTGATTATTCAAGACATTGAGAATGTCGCATTTGTTGAAAGAACAATTAATACGTACATTAAGGAGCTCGTGGTCAGTGTTTAACTGTTAGTATTCAGGCTGTGGATATTAAACTAACAGTTTGAATGAAGTGTTGCAGTCGGTGGAGCCAGTGAACTGATTTAATGGCCCAGATTATGCTGGCGTGTGAACAGTCTGTTACATTTTTTCCCCTCACCCTTCAGCTTGAATTCTTTTTGCTGGGAGTGCATGCTGATAACGGGGCAGTGACGGTGACGGCGATGGGGCATCTGGAACCTCAGTGAGCGGTGGGACCGGCCGTCTGTCTCCTTAACCCGTGACAGTTCAGGATTGAGAAAGAAACAGAGGAACAACGGAGAAAATAGGCGAATTACAGTCAAATCAGCTACAGAAAGAGAAATAAAGAGAGAGAGGGAAAGAAAGATTGGATTAAGAGAGAGATTAAAAAAAGACAGAAAGGAAAAGTAAAAAAAAGGTTAAAAAATAAAAAAAAGTTAATTGTTAAAATTCTCTAGGAAGAATTTACTAGCTGTAGGAATGATTCCCTTTCTGGGCTGGAACAGCAATCTCCTCAGTAAAAAGGTCCTTACGCTGTTAAGTACCAGCCCTAACTTTCCACGGTGAGTGTAATGGGTAATTGCACAAATGAAGCGATTCTTGAATCTCACGGGGAGGTTGCAGGCAAGGTGCTGTTTCCGCGAGGCTAACGGTAGAGTGGCGCAAATATCTCTTCCTTGCCACACGTTGCGGGACGATCGCAACGTTGATAACGGCAAACGCTGTTATTTCTCTAATAAATCTGGCAAGTTGTGGCTGGCACCAGGATACAAATGAGTCTGAAAGCTGACGGACTATCGTCGTTCAGCTTTCGCTCCGATCGGGTGAATCGAGACTGATAGAACTGAGAATGGGAATGAAATCTATAAAGTGCTGACAGTCGTCATGACACTGGACACCAAACAAGCCAACCTGGTGCTGGGCTGATGTGCTGCTAATTCCACTGTATTGCTGTCTGCAGGAGTCATTGGCTTTATAACTCAACCACAATCACAGGGGAGGAGCCAATCCTCTATCCATGCTAATATATTACTCCCAATCTCGTGATAGTGATTGTTTTAAGTCCCTCCCCCACCCCCGTAATAGCTCCTTGATTATCAATTATTGGGATGTTTTTAGTGTCCTCTACCATGAAAACTAATACAAAATATTTGTTCAAAGTCTCTGCCATTTCCCTGTTTCCCATTATTAATTCTCCAGCCTCAGCCTCTAAGGGACCAATGTTTACTTTAGTTACTCTCTTCCTCTTTATATACCTGTAGAAGCTCTTACTGTCTGTTTTTATATTTCTTGCTAGTTTATTCTCATATGCTATCTACTCTGCCTTTACCATTTTTTTAGTCGTCCTTTCCTGGTTTCTAAAAATTTCCCAAACCTCTGGCCTTCCACTGTCCTTTGCAAAATTGTATGCCTTTGTTTTCAACTTGATATCATCCTTTACTTCCTCAGTTAGCCAGGGATGGTTTATCCTTCTCTTAGCATATTTATTTCTCACTGGAATAAATCTTTGCTGAGAGTTATGAAACATCTCCTTAAATGTTTGCCACTGCGTTTCTACAGTCTTACCCTTTAATATATTTTCCCAATCCACTTTAACCAACTCTGCCTCCATACCTTTGTAATTACCTTTATTTAAGGTCAGGACACTAGTTTGAGACCTAGCTTTCTCATCCTCAAACTGAATTTAAATTTTTACCATGTTATGATCACTCTTCCCAAGAGGATCCTTCACTGCAAGATCATTAATTAATCCAGACTTGTTACACAATACCAGATCTAAAATAGTTTGTTCCCTGGTTGGTTCCACAATGCATTGTTCCAAGAAACAATCCTGCATACACTCTATGAACTCTTCCTCAAGGCTACCTTTGCGAATTTGATTTGTCCAATCAATATGAAGATTAAAATCTCCCATGATTATTGCTGTACCTTTCTTACAAGCCTCCATTATTTCTTGATTTATACTCTGTGCCACAGAGTGGCTACTGTTTGGGGGCCTGTAGACTACTCCCACCAAAATCAGCTCCCTCTGTCCTCTCCATGAATTAACTGCCATTTCGTCTTCCCTAAATTTCTCCCTTCATAAAACCTTTCCTACCCATATTCATAGTCGCCCATCGACTTTGCCACCTCCCATGGCCTCTCAACTCCCTTGGTCTCAATCACACAGAAGCCATCTCTGAGCACTTCTTTACGTACCTTACTGTCCACATTTCCCTTTGCATTTCCAACCTTACTTCCCTCTGCATCCACTCGTGGTAGGAATTTAAGTTACTTACAAATGTACTTTCAAGCTACTAACTGCCTAGTCTTGGTTCCTCCATTCACCATTCCGTCACCTCCATCTTGATGCCCTCATTCCCAGTAAAACCTTTACTCCCTTTCATCCTGATCATTCCCTCTGGTATAGCGCCCATCTTCACAACCTCAAATCCAAGGAGCACAGACTTGAGCGTATCTGATGCACAGCTGGGTTAGCCATCCATCAAGATATCTGGCAGGACCTTAGCATGTTATTGGGCCTCACCACCTTTTGCCAAAATCATCTACTACTCCACGATCATCCTGGAGTACAAAGATAACCCCCAGCTTCTCTGTCCAATTACCAACCACCTCACAAGACTTCTCTCCCTTGCCTCCTCTACCCTCACCTCCAATAACTACAGCGAGGAACTCATGGACCCCTTCCCTTGTTATTTCTTATTTCCACCCAAACTGATTCTACATATTGATCTTCGGAGCCAATATCATTTCTTACTACTGCACTGATCTCATCATTTATTAACAGAGTGACCTCACCTCCTTTTCCTTTCTGCCTATCCGTACAAAATCCTTTTAATTCCAGATTTATTTAATTAACTGAATTTAAATTCTCCAGCTGCGGTGGTGGGATTTGAACTCACGTTTCTGGAGCATTGAGTCCAGTAACATTGCCACTATACTACCATTCCCTGTTAACCAATTCCATTCTCCCCCCTCCAAACCGGAGCAGAGATATAACCAAATTGGGTCCAATTTCGATCAAGCGTTTCTGAACAAACTTGAGGAAATCTGTGATCAATTTGCTTGAGTTTCGGAGATTGAGGGGTGATCTGATCAAGGTGTTTAAAATGTTAAAAAGATTCGATAGGGTAGATGTTGATAAGCTCTGGTGGGGGAGTCCAGAACAAGGGGGTATAACCTTAAAATTAGTTCTTTCAATGTAATATACTGTATTCGCTGCTCACAATGTGGTCTCCTCTACGTTGGGGAGACCAAACGCAGATTGGGTGACCGCTTTGCGGAACACCTCCGTTCAGTCCGTAAGCGTGACCCGAACTTCCCGTCGCCTGTCACTTTAATTCCCCGCCCCACTCCCACTCTGACCTCGGTCTCCTACACTGTTCCAATGAAGCTCAAGGAACAGCACCTCATCTTTCATTTAGGCACTTTACAGCCTTCTGGACCCAACATCGAGTTCAACAATTTCAGACCTTAACCTCTGCCCCTATTTTGTTCCCTTTCCTCCCTTTTTTTTTTACAAAAACTTCCTCTCCTTTTTTTATTTGTATTTTGTTTCTCAGCTGGCAATTACGCCGCCATTCACACTCTATCTAGACTCATCTTTTGTTTCCTAACTTGTGCCATTACCATCTCAATTCAGCCCATCATCCCCTTTGTCTCTCAAATCTCTTCAGCCTTCCACCCATCACAGACCTTCCCTTTTGTTCTCCCCCCCCCCGCAACCCCCCTTCCCCCCTCCTCCCCCCCTTCCTTTCAGGGCCCCAGCACTTCCTTAAGATTCTGTTACATTTTTGAACTATTGCCAGTTCTGGCGAAGGGTCATCGACCTGAAACGTTAACTCTGTTTCTCTCTCCACAGATGCTGCCTGACCCATTGAGATTTCCAACATTTTCTGTTTTTAGAGCCAAGACGTTCAGGAGTGGAAATAGGAAACATTTTTTAACACTAAGGGTAGTGGAAATCTAGAAAACTCTCCCCCAAAATGCAATGGATGCTGGTGGTGGTGGAGGTCGCGGGTTTGGGAGGTGCTGCCGAAGAAGTCTTGGCGAGTTGCTGCAGTGCATCTTATAGATGGTACACACTGCAGCCAGAATGGCGGAGCAGGCTCGAGGGGCTGAATGGCCTTCTCCTTTCCCTATGAGACAGGTGAGTTTGTGAAGTGAGTTCTCCAACTCTCACCCTGTCCATCACTGACACTGCTGTAGTTAAGATTCGGTTTATTTAAGAACTCCACTCATTTCCGAGGGGCTGTGTATAATTCTGAAAGCCTTCCTTTGATCAGCGTTAATTTTCCGACGAACCGTGGGGAATGAATCCACATCGTTGCAGCCGTTGTTAGGAACACACACCACATTGAGGAAAGGCCTGAGGGCCACGTACCAGATTCAGAGCCATGTCACCACACAGCACCAAGACACTGACTGCTTCCTGCAGTTATTGATCATTAAACTGCGAGAGATATCCAGGTCTGGCAATAAATGGAATATGATAATCTGGGCGCATGGTGTAAAGCTCCTGCTCTCGATGTATTCTCAGGGATTCACGGTCAGGGTGCCAGGAACTGCCCCAGTGGCATCCTGTCTCTCGCAGCTCACACACTGAGCGTTCTTCCGTCTGGACTCTGTGAGTTACACACAACGGGTACGGCAGCATGGTGGCTGGACTAATGATCCAGAGACGTGAGTTTAAATCCCACCTCGGCAGCTGGGGAATTTAAATTCAGGTAATTAAATAAATCTGCAATAAAAAGCTAGTATCAGTATTGGTGACCATGTAACCATCGGATTGTTGTAAAAACCCATCTGGTTCATTAATGTCCTTTAGGGAATGAAACCTGCCGTCCTTACCCGGTCTGGGCCTATATGTGACTCCAGACCCACAGCAATGTAGTTGACTCTTAACTGCCCTCTGAAATGGCCCAGCGAGACACTCAGTTGTACACAACCGCTATGAAAAAGTCAGCCTTGTGTGGGAGTTCCTTCCTGCAGCAGTTCAAGAAGGCGCCTCTCACTTTCTCCGGAAGGTCACACAGGGACTGGGTTCACTGTTAGTGAAGCACGGCACACCAATGCCTGTAAGTGTGTGAGCGTGAATTTGAATGTGTTTTATAGAATCATGTAACAGAAACAGACCATTTGTCCTGTATTAGGTTCGTGTTCTGTTTCTGCCTGTACTCAGCCCCGCAACAATCGTACTGTCAGACAATCTCAGAGAGCTTTTGATGGTTTAAGGTTTGCCTCATCGGCCCGGACTCATGGATTTGTTTGGCCTCACTCGCCCCGTGTGATTGGTATCTGTTCCTGCAACACTCGGGCGGCAAGCATAGATGATGATACAGATGGTGTAGATACCGCTGTAATTTAGCAGTTGTGTCAGTGAGTGCCTAGATTACTGGGGTTAGGCCCAGTGTATATTAAGCCTCATATCATAGGCAGTCCCTCGGAATCGAGGAAGGCTTGCTTCCACTCCTGAAGTGAGTTCCTTGGTGGCTGAACAGTCCAATACGAGAACCACAGACTCTGTTACAGGTGGGACAGATAGTTGTTGAGGGAAGGGGTGGGTGAGACAGGTTTGCCGCATGCTCTTTCCGTTGCCTGCGCTTGATTTCTACATGCTCTCGGTGTTGAGACTCCAGGTGCTCAGCACCCTCTCGGATGCACTTCCTCCACTTAGGGCGGTCTTGGGCCAGGGACTCCCAGGTGTCAGTGGGGATGTTGCACTTTATCAGGGAGGCTTTGAGGGCGTCCTTGCAGCGTTTCCGCTGCCCACCCTTGGCTCGTTTGCCGTGAAGGAGCTCCGAGTAGAGCACTTGCTTTGGGAGTCTCGTGTCTGGCATGCGGACTATGTGGCCTGCCCAGCGGAGCTGATCGAGTGTGGTCAGTGCTTCAATACTGGGGATGTTGGCCTGGACGAGGACGCTGATGTTAGTGCGTCTGTCCTCCCAGGGGATTTGTAGGATCTTGCGGAGACATCGTTGATGATATTTCTCCAGCAACTTGAGATGTCTACTGTACATGGTCCATGTCTCTGAGCCATACAGGAGGGCAAGTATTACTATAGCCCTGTAGACCATAAGCTTGGTGGCAGTTTTGAGGGCCTGGTCTTCATATACTCTTTTCCTTGGGCGGCCGAAGGCTGCACTGGCGCACTGGAGGTGGTGTTGAATCTTGTCGTCGATGCCTGCTCTTGTTGATAGGAGGCTCCCGAGATATGGAAAGTAGTACATGGTGTCCAGGGCCGCGCTGTGGATCACACTGACACTGTCTCAGGCAGGCTGACAACAGTGTTTACAACTGACCTCATTTTACATACAAACACCGTTGAATGCTGCTTCTTGCTGCACCGATTTGCAAAATGACTATTTGATTCCTGTCACCGGCTGGGGTGATTTACACAGAGCTGCTGTTAGAGAGATTCCACTCTGAGATCCCAGTGTCAGTTTAATGTGTTACACATCAGTTTAGCTCTGTCTGTATGTCAGGATAAGACTTTATATTAACATCAAGTCAGGAAACAAGAAGCCAGGAAGTTATGCTAAACCTAAATAAAACACTAGTGTGTCCCCAGCTGGGTCAATTCTAGGTACCGCACTTTAGGATGGATGTGTTGGCATTGGAGAGGTGCAGGAGAGATTTACTAGAAAGGTTCCAGGGACGTGGTTAGACTGGAGAAACTAGGATTATTCTCCTTGGAGCAGACAAGGCTGAGCAGATTTGACAGAGTTATTCAAAATCTTGAAGGGTTTTGACAGGGTAAATAAGGAGAAGCTATTTCCAGGGGCAGGCAGGCCGGTAACCAGAGGACACAGTTTAAGGTGATTGACAAAAGAACCAGAGGCAACACGAGGAAAACCTTTTTTTACCGCAATGACTGTTTCGGATTTGGAAGGCGCTGCCTGAAGGTGGTGCAAACAGATTCAATAGCGGCCTTCAAAAGGGAATTGGATAACCAGTTGAAGGAGAAAAGATTGCAGGGCTGTGGGGAAAGAGTGGGGGAGTGGGATTTACTCCTCTTAACTAAAACCTCCCAACCATGGGATCATGTTCGTGAATCTTTTCTTCAACCTCGCTGTGATCTTGGTGCCTTTGCTAAAGATGGGCAGCCAAGACTGGACGCAATACCCTAACTATGTTCCAAGCAGTGATTGTACAGGTTTAGTGTTACCTCTTTCTACTCAGTGCCCCTATTTACAACATCTAGAAACGCATATATTAACAACCTGTCCTCCTATTTTTAACGATGTTTCTATCTCACCCCTAGGTCCCTCTGCTCTTTTTCCCACCAGTTTATATTTCCTCTCCTTATTCTCCCTCCAAAATGCATCACCTCACATTACCCCACTGTCCAGATCTGTCTAGCCTAAAAATATCTATTACCCGCTACTTTTTCTTCATCCTTGTCTCTACCTCTCTTTCCTCTCTGCCTTAATTTCTCTCTTATGTTTCAAAATGTTATCTTATTCCACTCCTGTGAAGCACCTTGAGATGTGTTAATACATTAAAGGTGCTATATAAATACAAGTTGTTGTTGTTTAACTATCCGGCCTGCTGTATTCCCTTTAACTCCGTGCCTTGAGTTACTAACATACCTCCGATGTGGCACAGTATCTAATGCCTTTAGAAAATCCATTGACACACCATTCACTGCATTGCCTTTATCAATACACTCCATTATTTCCTCAACAACCTTGACAGGCACCATCTGAACAATCTAATTGCTTATTTTTCAGCTGCTTGCTTGTTCCTCTTTGGCTTTTATCGACGGAATCAAACTACTTTTGATTTTGGCCAGTTGGACATTTCATGGTAACTTAGCAAAGATGTGCTTTCATTTTTGCTTCACCGATCTGTGTCTGAGGTATGACACATTCAGGTATAATGCATCTGTACGATGTGGTGCGAGGGAGCCAGGCTCAAATTGCAGATTGTAATTATTGAGTGAGATAGTTGACACCAGGTAGATTCATACAGGGCAGGAAGTATGTGGGACCCATCTGGTAATGTAACCGTGCACGGTATTAAACCTAACACGGAATACAATTTATAACACACACACTTGGTGCTATAAAAAGTGCAGAAAATGCCAAACTGGCTTAATTAACTCCTGCCTGCATGCTAATAGTTGGTTTAATTTCAGCTTGCTCACGCTGTGTGTGGGACATGACAGCTCGAGTTTTAATTGGATTTGGGAATGCAGATTATTGATAAGTCCAATGTTCCCATGTAGCTGCGTGGAAGTTTGAGGGCTGCAATCCCTGACAAAACACAGAGACTATAGGTAAGGACCCTTGTGAGGGAGACCAAAACTAGGGACTGTCAATATAAGACAGTCACCAATAAATCCAATGGGGAATTCAGGAGAAACTTCTTTCCCCAGAGAGTGGTGAGAATGTGGAACTCGCTGCCACAGGGAGGGGTTGAGGTGAATAGTATCGATGTATTTAAGGGGAAGCTGGATAAACACATGGGGGAGAAAGGAATAGAAGGATATGGTGATGGGGTGAGATGGAGAGGGGTGGGAGGGGGCTGGTGTGGAGCATAAACCCCGGCACAGAGCGGTGAGGCATAAACCCCGGCACGGAGCGGTGGGGCATAAACTCCGGCACGAAGCGGTGGGGCATAAACCCTGGCACGGAGCGGTGGGGCATAAACCCCGGCAAGGAGCGGTGGGGCATAAACCCTGGCACGGAGCGGTGGGGCATAAATCCCGGCACGGAGCAGTGGGGCATAAACCCCGGCACGGAGCGGTGGGGCATAAACCTCGGCACGGAGTGGTGGGGCTGAATGGGCAGTTTCTGTGCTGTAAGTACTTTGTGATTCAATGTTACTCCCATCAAACACTCCCAGGTACAGCATGGGTTAGATGCAGAGTAAAGCTCCCTCGACACTGTCCCATCAAACACTCCCAGGGCAGGTACAGCATAGGGTTAGATACAGAATAAAGCTCCCTCTACATTGTCCCATCAAACATTCCCAGGCCATGAAAGGAACGTTTTCTAATCCACTGCATGACCCAATGCTCATTTATACAGACACCCTCCTGTAACCTCGACACCCCAATGCACATATCGAAGCCCAGTCAGTGGCCAGGGAGCCGAGGATTGCAGAGGCTGCTGCCATTCAGGTATCTCTGCTTCCCACTCCGGCACACTTTGTTTCAGAACTTTTGATATTTGCACAGTGGTTGCAATATTCTAGTTACAGTGTGGGTGTGAAGCATTTTGCAGGTGGTACATAATCTTTCACTCACACTGCAAGAGAAGTTCCCCATGCTCGGATCAGATACCATCCCTGAGTCACTAATAGGGATTAAATGTAATAAGTTAGCTCTCTCGTACCCTCCCTAAACAAGTATCAACATTGAAAACAAATAATTCCGTCCTATCTCCCTCTGCTACCCCACTTCAGACTGTTTACTGGGCGGATGGTCAGACTCCCCACGATAACACACTCTTCTGCTGCTCTTCTGATTTGATCTCAGAGTTGCTCATCCTGCTCTACCTGTTGGCTGATTGAAAGTGTTCAAAGAAAATGAAAAAAAACACTATTTTGTTTAACATCCCGGGGATTTTTCTCCTGGGTTTTAATCACAGCAGTGTCCTGCAGATTAATCTTCACCAGGACTCACAGAAACAGTCTACTCACTCAGGTTACAGAGTCTATTTAAACAGCGCACTGCAGCAAACAGTCTTCAGAGTCTATATAAAAAGAGTCTCTGCGAACTACAGCAAACAGAACTGGTGACCTAAACTTCAGCAACTTCTCCCGATAAAAGCAGGGGGATTTCTCCAACAAAATACAGTGAGTGAAGGAGAGTTACAGAACACAAATGATGTGTGTATAATCAATCCCAGTCACTGACAGCAGTGCGGGCCCCAGGTGTGATTGACAGGGGAATTACCCAATCATCTCCATTCTGACCGGGAATAGTGATGTCACTATATAGATTAATAGGGCTAGACATTCCACTATGATCGCTATCGCCCATTAGTGCTCTTTTTATTTTTCAGGATCGCTGGAAAATCGGCCATTTAAAAAAAATGCTAGCTTTGCCTTTTTAATTTGGGCGATAGCCTTAGCAATATGAAATGGGCCTTAACAATGTATTCAGTCATGCAAGGCTGACGTCCATAGCAACGGCTGTTCTGCATCCTGTAAAGGTACTCGCAGGGTGATGTGCGTACAGTCTATTACTCCCTGCACCTTGGGGAAGTTTGCTATTCTCAAGAACCCCAAAGTTCACACACTCTGTGCCTCCCTGTTCATGACACTAAGCTGGGTGGCAGTGTGAGCTGTAGGAGGACTCTAAGAGGCTGCAGGGTGACTTGGACAGATTAGGTGAGTGGGCAAATGCATGGCAGATGCAGTACAATGTGGATAAATGTGAGGTTATCCACTTTGGTGGCAAAAACACGAAGGCAGAATATTATCTGAAAGGCGGCAGATTAGTAAAGGGGGAGGTGCAACGAAACCTGGGTGTCATGGTACATCAGTCATTGAAAGTTGGCATGCAGATACAGCAGGCGGTGAAGAAGGCAAATGGCATGTTGGCCTTCATAGCTAGGGGATTTGAGTATGGGAGCAGGGAGGTGTTACTGCAGTTGCACAGGGCCTTGGTGAGGCCTCATCTGGAATATTGTGTTCAGTTTTGGTCTCCTAATCTGAGGAAGGATGTTCTTGCTATTGAGGGAGTGCAGCGAAGGTTCACCAGACTGATTCCAGGGATGGCAGGACTGACATATGAGCAGAGACTGGATCGACTGGGCCTGTATTCACTGGTGTTTAGAAGGATGAGAGGGGATCTCATAGAAACATATAAAATTCTGATGGGACTGGACAGATTAGATGCAGGAGGAATGTTCCCGATGTTGAGGAAGTCCAGAACCAGGGGACATAGTCTAAGGCTAAGGGGTCAGCCATTTAGGACTGAGATGAGGAGAAACTTCTTCACTCAGAGAGTTGTTAACCTGTGGAATTTGCTACTGCAGAGAGTTGTTGATGCCAGTTCATTGGATATATTCAAGAGGGAGTTAGATATGGCCCTAATTTGTTCATAACCGTGTCTTTGAGTGAGAAAGAAATGGAGGCGAGTGGGAGTAACAGAAGGTTGTGTGCCCTGCGTGGGGGTCTGTGTGATCCAGTGTTGGACACACACAATGTCCTGAGAATTACTGTATACAGTGTAAATCTGCATTTTGTATATACTGAAGGTGTAATGAATTGAAATTGAAATGGTCAATGTCGCGATCTGCTCCAATGACTCGAGGAGCGTATATACTATACCAGGAGCAGGAAGGTCAGGGCGGATCAGCGACGCGAGATCGTGGCGGAGGTGCGACGAATGTTTGGTGCGGAGTTGCTGTGCGAGATCGTGGCGGAAGTGCGGCGAATGTTTTGTGGCGGAGCAGCGGCGGGCGGTGAGAGATCGGCGGTGAGGGATTGTAGCGGAGGAGCGGCAAATGAGGGTGCGGAGCCCATAAGAGGCGAGGGCCCAGGGGCAGCACGGGCCAGGCCACACTGCGATATGTATGTGCGCACTAGGTCCATGCAGCAGAGGTGGTCTCCAGTCATGCTGGTTAACCCTTGCCACTGGATAAAGGCCTAGCTCTGTCAAGCCTGTGTAGTGGCTGATGTGCAACAGTCACCGCATGTTAAAAAAATCCACGCACAGGCATCTTCCACCCCTGGAGTTCAGGACTGGAACATCGGGTCCTTCATTGAAACACCTGTGAACACATCCCTTTTGGTTTGGAAGCAAGTCATCCTCGTTCGAGGGACCACCGATGATGTTGATGACTCTGCAGCATGTGATTAGTCATAAGTACTGGTTGAGAAATTAGAGGCCCCATTACTATAAATGTCCTAATCTGTTTTCTTAAATTGTCCTCAACAAATACCATATAAAGTGGAAATTAACCAGTTATAATGGGTGACTTTAATATGCACATAGATTGGGCTAACCAAACTGGAAGCAATACGGTGGAGGAGGATTTTCTGGAGTGCATAAGGGATGGTTTTTTAGACCAATATGTCGAGGAACCAACTAGGGGGGAGGCCATCTTAGACTGGGTGTTATGTAATGAGAAAGGATTAATTAGCAATCTCGTTGTGCGAGGCCCCTTGGGGAAGAGTGACCATAATATGGTGGAATTCTGCATTAGGATGGAGAATGAAACAGTTAATTCAGAGACCATGGTCCAGAACTTAAAGAAGGGTAACTTTGAAGGTATGAGGCGTGAATTGGCTGAGATGGATTGGCGAATGATACTTAAGGGGTTGACTGTGGATGGGCAATGGCAGACATTTAGAGACCGCATGGATGAACTACAACAATTGTACATTCCTGTCTGGCATAGAAATAAAAAAGGGAAGGTGGCTCAACCGTGGCTATCAAGGGAAATCAGGGATAGTATTAAAGCCAAGGAAGTGGCATACAAATTGGCCAGAAATAGCAGCGAACCTGGGGACTGGGAGAAATTTAGAACTCAGCAGAGGAGGACAAAGGGTTTGATTAGGGCAGGGAAAATGGAGTATGAGAAGAAGCTTGCAGGGAACATTAAGACGGATTGCAAAAGTTTCTATAGATATGTAAAGAGAAAAAGGTTAGTAAAGACAAATGTAGGTCCCCTGCAGTCAGAATCAGGGGAAGTCATAACGGGGAACAAAGAAATGGCGGACCAATTGAACAAGTACTTTGGTTCGGTATTCACGAAGGAGGACACGAACAACCTTCCGGTTATAAAAGGGGTCGGGGGGTCTAGTAAGGAGGAGGAACTGAGGGAAATCCTTATTAGCCGGGAAATTGTGTTGGGGAAATTGATGGGATTGAAGGCCGATAAATCCCCAGGGCCTGATGGACTGCATCCCAGAGTACTTAAGGAGGTGGCCTTGGAAATAGTGGATGCGTTGACAGTCATTTTCCAACATTCCATTGACTCTGGATCAGTTCCTATGGAGTGGAGGGTAGCCAATGTAACCCCACTTTTTAAAAAAGGAGGGAGAGAGAAAACAGGGAATTATAGACCGGTCAGCCTGACATCGGTAGTGGGTAAAATGATGGAATCAATTATTAAGGATGTCATAGCAGTGCATTTGGAAAGAGGTGACATGATAGGTCCAAGTCAGCATGGATTTGTGAAAGGGAAATCATGCTTGACAAATCTTCTGGAATTTTTTGAGGATGTTTCCAGTAGAGTGGATAAGGGAGAACCAGTTGATGTGGTATATTTGGACTTTCAGAAGGCGTTCGACAAGGTCCCACACAAGAGATTGATGTGCAAAGTTAGAGCACATGGGATTGGGGGTAGTGTACTGACATGGATTGAGAACTGGTTGTCAGACAGGAAGCAAAGAGTAGGAGTAAATGGGTACTTTTCAGAATGGCAGGCAGTGACTAGTGGGGTACCGCAAGGTTCTGTGCTGGGGCCCCAGCTGTTTACACTGTACATTAATGATTTAGATGAGGGGATTAAATGTAGTATCTCCAAATTTGCGGATGACACTAAGTTGGGTGGCAGTGTGAGCTGCGAGGAGGATGCTGTGAGGCTGCAGAGCGACTTGGATAGGTTAGGTGAGTGGGCAAATGCATGGCAGATGAAGTATAATGTGGATAAATGTGAGGTTATCCACTTTGGTGGTAAAAACAGAGAGACAGACTATTATCTGAATGGTGACAGATTAGGAAAAGGGGAGGTGCAAAGAGACCTGGGTGTCATGGTACATCAGTCATTGAAGGTTGGCATGCAGGTGCAGCAGGCGGTTAAGAAAGCAAATGGCATGTTGGCCTTCATAGCAAGGGGATTTGAGTACAGGGGCAGGGAGGTGTTGCTACAGTTGTACAGGGCATTGGTGAGGCCACACCTGGAGTATTGTGTACAGTTTTGGTCTCCTAACCTGAGGAAGGACATTCTTGCTATTGAGGGAGTGCAGCGAAGGTTCACCAGACTGATTCCCGGGATGGCGGGACTGACCTATCAAGAAAGACTGGATCAACTGGGCTTGTATTCACTGGAGTTCAGAAGAATGAGAGGGGACCTCATAGAAACATATAAAATTCTGACGGGGTTAGACAGGTTAGATGCAGGAAGAATGTTCCCAATGTTGGGGAAGTCCAGAACCAGAGGTCACAGTCTAAGGATAAGGGGTAAGCCATTTAGGACCGAGATGCGGAGGAACTTCTTCACCCAGAGAGTGGTGAACCTGTGGAATTCTCTACCACAGAAAGTTGTTGAGGCCAATTCACTAAATATATTCAAAAAGGAGTTAGATGAGGTCCTTACTGCTAGGGGGATCAAGGGGTATGGCGAGAAAGCAGGAATGGGGTACTGAAGTTGAATGTTCAGCCATGAACTCATTGAATGGCGGTGCAGGCTAGAAGGGCCGAATGGCCTACTCCTGCACCTATTTTCTATGTTTCTATGTCTATGTTTCTACAGTGTGATCAGATGATTGGCAAGATTCAAAAGCGCCCTTAAAATCACTCATGAATTATGTCTCCTCCCAACCACTTCAAGCAGCCTTTTATTAAAGATCCTCTGAATTACAAAATGGCGTCCGTAGTGCCAAGTTAAGGTCAAGTGATTGCAGCTTTTCTTCAGCAATCATTTGGCCGAATTATGGGCGAAATGCCGAAAGTTGCGCCGGCGATAAATGGGCGATAATCGGGCGCCAGTTTCCATTTTTCATCAAAAATGGGCGATAGCCTGAATCTCAGCGCGTATATGGGCGCTAAATGGGCGATGATGTCCCGAAAGTCTAGCCCTATACAGCACCGAAACAGGCCATTGGGCCCACCACTCCGTGCCGGGGTTTATGCTCCACCGCTCCGTGCCGGGGTTTATGCTCCACTGCTCCATGCTACGGTTTATGCCCCACCGCTCCATGCCGGGCTTTATGCCCCACCGCTCCGTGCCGGGGTTTATGCCCCACCGCTCCGTGCCGGGGTTTATGTCCCACCGCTCCGTGCCGGGGTTTATGCTCCACCGCTCCGTGCCGGGGTTTATGCCCCACCGCTCCGTGCCGGGGTTTATACCCCACCGCTCCGTGCCGGGGTTTATGCCCCACCGCTCCTTGCCGGGGTTTATGCTCCACCGCTCCGTGCCGGGGTTTATACCCCACCGCTCCGTGCCGGGGTTTATGCCCCACTGCTCCGTGCCGGGGTTTATGCTCCACCGCTCCGTGCCAGGGTTTATACCCCACCGCTCCGTGCCGGGGTTTATTCCCCACCGCTCCGTGCCGGGGTTTATGCCCCACCGCTCCGTGCCGGGCTTTATGCCCCACCGCTCCGTTCCGGGGTTTATGCACCCCCGCTCCGTGCCGGGGTTTATGCTCCACACCAGCCCCCTCCCACCCCTCTCCATCTCCCCCATCACCATATCCTTCTATTCCTTTCTCCCTCATGTGTTTATTCAGCTTCCCCTTAAATTCATTGATACTATTCACCTCAACCCCTCCCTGTGGCAGCAAGTTCCACATTCTCACCACTCTCTGGGTAAAGAAGTTTCTCCTGAATTCCCCTTTGGATTTATTGGTGACTGTCTTGTATTTACATCCACCCTGTCAAAATCCTTCATAATATTAAAGACCACTATTAAGTCTTCTCTTTTCTAGATAATAAGGCCCAGCCTGTTCAGTCGTTCCTGAAAGTTATATCCTCGCAAGTATCATCCTTGTAAATCTTGCTTACACCGTCTCCAGTGCCTCTATATCCTTTTTATAGTATGGAGACCAGAATGGTGCACAGTAAAGTACATGGAGTGTTTTACTTCCTGGAAATTACTGGGCAATTTGTGTCATAAATTTCTAAATTTCCATGATTTTGTGACAATCCTCTGCTGTGGCTATAGCCAGAAAGAAAGACTTGCATTTCTATAGCGCCTTTCACGACCACCGGATGTCTCAAAGGGCTTCACAGCCAATGTTTGTTGTAATTGGGAAACGCGGCAGCCAATTTGTGCTCAGCAAGCTCCTGCAAAGAGCAACGTGATAATGACCAGATAATCTGTTTTGTTATGTTGGTTGAGGGATAAATATTGGGCCAGGACACCGGGGATAACTCCCCTGCTCTTCTTTAAAATAGTGCCATGGGATCTTTTACGTCCAGCTGAGAGAGCAGACCGGGCCTTGGTTTAACGTCTCACTCCAAAGATGCTACCTCCGACAGTGCAGCAGAGGCTCCCTCAGTACTGCCCCTCTGACAGTGTGGCACTCCCTCAGTACTGCCCCTCTGTCAGTGTGGCACTCCCTCCGTCATCATCATCATCATCATCATCATCATCATGACATCTGGCAGTGCAGCGCTCCCCCAGTGCTGCCCCTTCAACAATGCGGCACTCCCTCAGCACTGCCCCTCCGACAGTGCGGCGCTCGCTCAGCACTGCCCCTCCGACAGTGCGGCGCTCCCTCAGTACCGCCCCTCCGACAGTGCGGCACTCCCTCAGCACCGCCCCTCCGACAGTGCGGCACTCCCTCAGCACTGCCCCTCCGACAGTGCGGCGCTCCCTCAGCACTGCCCCTCCGACAGTGCGGCGCTCGCTCAGTACTGCCCCTCCGACAGTGCGGCGCTCCCCCAGTACTGCCCCTCCGACAGTGCGGCACTCCCTCAGCACTGCACTGCTGTGTCAGCCTAGATTTATGTGCTCATGTCCTTAGAGGTACAACAATTGTAATGTTTTTGACATGGACTTACATGACATAGACCATTAAACCATTTCTAAAATCCTTCTCTGATAATCCCCTGTTGTGCATTATCTGGGCCCCACGTTCTCAGCTGAGAGCTGGTTCCGTGTCTCCTGTGCGTGGAGGGAATGCCGAGTGATGAACAGCACTAGCGCTGCAAAGGCCCAAGGACATTTCTGGTCCGAGGATGCTGTTTGGTGTGACGGAGCGCGGAGAGTTATAGCGCTCACTCTCTCCTGCTGTTGCTGCCAGTCATAAGGAGGTCGCTGATAAGCTTCTGATTCAATTGGTTCTGTCTTTACCCCTGCTGGGACAATCTAGTTAAAGTGTTTATGTGCTGTGAAGGTAACTATTTGGCCAAATTAATAAGTCCATTAATTGAATCCAAAGTGAAGGGCTTTACTTTATGTCTTTTAATCATCGGTTCATCATCTGTATTCAGACTTCTAAATTAAAAAGTTGCATGGTATCAAAGACATTAAAAGTTGATGATACCCATTATAGCGAAGAATGAACTGCAGTATCATTATCCCGGGTTAATTAATGCAGAGATATTGAGGGGGAGGAGGAGATGGTGGAATCAGATTAGACTTTATTTGACTTTGCAATGGAATTACATCAAGCACAACATTAGAGAACAGAAGCAGAGTAGACCGAGAGTCGAACCTGTGTATAATCTCTGGGCTGACCACTCGGGCACAGGCAGTGGGAGGTCCCCAGTGTCACCGACTCTATACGAGTGCTGCTGAATCTGTCCCCTAGATTTCTGCTCCTTATCCCCCCATCATGCCCCCAAACGCTGAATCAGGATCCGATGGTATATTGTTAGTGGACATTGTTCATTATGAACTCAGTGAATTTCACAGGCTATTCAACTGCGAGGGCATCACAGCACATCCTGCAATCCAAACCGATGCCATTTCCAGCAGGGCACTGCTTAGTGACCTGGGAATTGGATTGATTTATATACCCCGCCACCCCCCATACTCCCCCGCTCCCTAGCCCGGAGATACTGAACGCAACCAAAACAGCCAAAGCTCACTCAGATAAAATCCGGGCGCTTTGATTTTGTTCACTATCACTCTGGGTCTGTGTGACTCCCTCCCACACTGGGGGTGCACTCACTCTGCATCAGCAGTGAGCATCCTTCAGTACTGCCCCTCCGACAATACGGTGCTCCCTCAGTACTGCCCCTCCGACATGCGGCGCTCACTCAGTACCGCCCCTCTGACAGTGTAGCACTCCCTCAGTACTGCCCCTTAGACAGTGCAGCACTCCCTCAGTACAGCCCTCCTACAGTGCGGCGCTCCCTCAGTACAGCCCTCCTACAGTGCGGCGCTCCCTCAGTACTGCCCCTCCGACAGTGCGGCGCTCCCTCAGTACTGCCCATCCGACAGTGCAGCACTCCCTCAGTACTGCCCCTTAGACAGTGCAGCACTCCCTCAGTACAGCCCTCCTACAGTGCGGCGCTCCCTCAGTACTGCCCCTCCGACAGTGCGGCACTCCCTCAGTACTGCCCCTTAGACAGTGCAGCACTCCCTCAGTACAGCCCTCCTACAGTGCGGCGCTCCCTCAGTACAGCCCTCCTACAGTGCGGCGCTCCCTCAGTACTGCCCCTCCGACAGTGCGGCGCTCCCTCAGTACTGCCCATCCGACAGTGCAGCACTCCCTCAGTACTGCCCCTTAGACAGTGCAGCACTCCCTCAGTACAGCCCTCCTACAGTGCGGCGCTCCCTCAGTACTGCCCCTCCGACAGTGCGGCGCTCCCTCGGTACCGCCCCTCCGACAGTGCAGCGCTCCCTCATTACCGCCTCTACGACAGTGCGGCGCTCCCTCGGTACCGCCCCTCCGACAGTGCGGCGCTCCCTCTGTACCGCCCCTCCGACAGTGTGGCACTCCCTCAGTACCGCCCCTCCGCCAGTGCGGCACTCCCTCAGTACCGCCCCTCCGACAGTGCGGCGCTCCCTCAGTACCGCCCCTCCGACAGTGCAGCGCTTCCTCAGTACCGCCCCTCCGCCAGTGCGGCACTCCGTCAGTACCGCCCCTCCGCCAGTGCGGCGCTCCCTCAGTACCGCCCCTCCGACAGTGCGGCACTCCCTCAGTACTGCCCCTCCGACAGTGCGGCGCTCCCTCAGTACCGCCCCTCCGACAGTGCGGCACTCCCTCAGTACTGCCCCTCCGACAGTGCGGCACTCCGTCAGTACCGCCCCTCCGCCAGTGCGGCGCTCCCTCAGTACCGCCCCTCCGACAGTGCAGCGCTCCCTCAGTACCGCCCCTCCGACAGTGCGGCGCTCCCTCAGTACCGCCCCTCTGACAGTGCGGCGCTCCCTCAGTACCGCCCCTCCGACAGTGCAGCGCTCCCTCAGTACCGCCCCTCCGACAGTGCGGCGCTCCCTCAGTACCGCCCCTCCGCCAGTGCGGCGCTCCCTCAGTACCGCCCCTCCGACAGTGCAGCGCTCCCTCAGTACCGCCCCTCCGACAGTGCGGCGCTCCCTCAGTACCGCCCCTCCGCCAGTGCGGCGCTCCCTCAGTACCGCCCCTCCGACAGTGCAGCGCTCCCTCAGTACCGCCCCTCCGCCAGTGCGGCGCTCCCTCAGTACCGCCCCTCCGACAGTGCAGCGCTCCCTCAGTACCGCCCCTCCGACAGTGCGGCGCTCCCTCAGTACCGCCCCTCTGACAGTGCGGCGCTCCCTCAGTACCGCTCCTCCGCCAGTGCGGCGCTCCCTCAGTACCGCCCCTCCGACAGTGCGGCGCTCCCTCAGTACCGCCCCTCTGACAGTGCGGCGCTCCCTCAGTACCGCTCCTCCGCCAGTGCGGCGCTCCCTCAGTACCGCCCCTCCGACAGTGCGGCGCTCCCTCAGTACCGCCCCTCCGCCAGTGCGGCGCTCCCTCAGTACCGCCCCTCCGACACTGCGGCGCTCCCTTCAGTGTCAGCCTGGATTATGTACTCAATCCTTGGAGTGGGGCTTGGCCCCACAACCTTCTGACTCCGAGAGAGCTACCCACTGGTGCTGGATTTGAACCTGTCCCGAGGGATAAACCTACCCTCACGTCTCAGGTACGTCCCTTTCACTCCTCCCTCACTGTCCGCTGTGAACCGCCCCTGTCATTTGATATTGTAATACCGTGCTCCGTTGCAGCCACCACCCGGTGCATTGCCGCATGGCACGGTGTGGATCAGCTGATGGTTCTGACGCTGCCAGCTCATTCCACATAAAATCTGTTTCCAACTTCCTCTTAAATTCAGTGCCCTCTAGCTAGGAGGCATCGATATAATGTATAGCGCTCTCCAGCTAGGAGGTATAGGGAGCTGTATTGAGAGAGAGGGTCTGTGAAGGAACACTATCTTAAGCTCCACATGGCTGTCTCAGATCTCCCAAATAAATAGGGTTAAGTTGAACTCAGAGTGTTCAAGAGATTATAAAATACAATGATCAGCTTCACTTTCTGCCCCCTCGATCTAGCTGCTCTGAAGCCCCACTTCCAGCCCACGCTCCCTCACCCGAGGGGCCATTCTTTATGTGAGCGTTCGTTGGCAACACCTCGCAAACCGTGATCCTGAAACGCTGCCAAAACTCTCAATTTCTACTCCCTTCCTTGTGTCACAAGAACATAAGAATTAGGAGCAGGAAATTCCTCCCCACCTCAGTCTTAAATGGCCAGCCCTTATCCTGAGATTGTGACCCCTGATTCTAGACTCCCCAGCCCGGGGGAAACATCCTCTCAGCATCTACCCTGTAGCATGGATTCATAAAGGGGAAATCATTTTCAACTAATTTACTGGAATTCTTTGAGGATATAATGAGCATGGTGGATAGAGGTGTACCGATGGATGTGGTGTATTTAGATTTTCAAAAGGCATTCGATAAGGTGCCACACAAAAGGTTACTGCAGAAGATAAAGGTATGCGGAGTCAGAGGAAGTGTATTAGCATGGATAGAGAATTGGCTGGCTAACAGAAAGCAGAGAGTCAGGATAAATGGGTCCTTTTTGGGTTGGAAATCGGTGGTTAGTGGTGTGCCACAGGGATCGGTGCTGGGACCACAACTGTTTACAATATACATAGATGACCTGGAAGAGGGGACAGAGTGTAGTGTAACAAGATTTGCAGATGACACAAAGACTAGTGGGAAAGCGGGTTGTGTAGAGGACACAGAGAGACTGCAAAGAGATTTAGATAGATTAATTGAATGGGCTAAGGTTTGGCAGATGGAATACAATGTCGGAAAGTGTGAGGTCATCCACCTTGGGAAAAAAAACAGTAAAAGGGAATATTATTTGAATGGGGAGAAATTACAACATGCTGCGGTGCAGAGGGACCTGGGGTTCCTTGTGCATGAATCCCAAAAAGTTAGTTTGCGGGTGCAGCAGGTAATCAGGAAGGCGAATGGAATGTTGGCCTTCATTGTGAGAGGGATGGAGTACAAAAGCAGGGAAGTCCTGCTGCAACTGTATAGGGTATTGGTGAGGCCGCACCTGGAGTACTGCGTGCAGTTTTGGTCACCTTACTTAAGGAAGGATATACTAGCTTTGGAGGGGGTACAGAGACGATTCACTAGGCTGATTCCGGAGATGAGGGGGTTACCTTCTGATGATAGATTGAGTAGATTGGGTCTTTACTCGTTGGAGTTTAGAAGGATGAGAGGTGATCTTATAGAAACATTTAAAATCATGAAAGGAATAGACAAGATAGAGGCAGAGAGGTTGTTTCCACTGGTCGGGGAGACTAGAACTAGGGGGCACAGCCTCAAAATACGGGGGAGCCAATTTAAAACCGAGTTGAGAAGGAGTTTCTTCTCCCAGAGGGTTGTGAATCTGTGGAATTCTCTGCCCAAGGAAGCAGTTGAGGCTAGCTCATTGAATGTATTCAAATCACAGATAGATTTTTAACCAATAAGGGAATTAAGGGTTACGGGGCAAGGGCGGGTAAGTGGAGCTGAGTCCACGGCCAGATCAGCCATGATCTTGTTAAATGGCGGAGCAGGCTCGAGGGGCTAGATGGCCTACTCCTGTTCCTAATTCTTATGTTCTTATGTTATTATGAGCCTGTGTCGCTCTTTGAAAGAGCGATCCAACTAGTCCCATCCCCGCTCTTCCCCACAGCCCGGCAAATATTTCCCGTTCCAGTATTTATCCAATTCCCTTTTGAATTTATTTTTTGCAGGAAGTTGTGATCTGTTTGAAAGGCCTTGGGACACTTTACTACATTAAAGGTGCTGTATAAATGCAAGTTGTATTTGTTGTTGTTGAACGTTACTGTTGAATCTGCTCCCACCGTCCTTTCTGGCAGCGCCTTCCCGATCACAACAACTCGCTGAGTTAAAACATTCTCCTCATCTCCCCTGGTTCTTTTGCCAATTGATTTAAGTCATAATATGACACATTTTCTGAGCCACCTGCAACGTAGTAAAGGCACTTCACTGAGGACAGAGACAGGACCAGGACTAGAGAGAGGGATGAGGAGAGATGGCCAAATGCACCGTGAAATGTAACTCGCATTCAGCCCAATGCATCCACCTTTTAACTGAACAGTTTAATAGATGAGGATTGGTGCGGTGATTCGGGAACGTGAACCCTTGGGCAGCTCTGCGGTGATTGATGTTTGGTTGAGGTCTCGAATCAGTCAGACTGATGGGCGAAGTGTGTTTATTCTCATTAACCTCCCCTCCAGACACTCTGTTCATCACAACCATCTGCCCCTCACAGCCACACACAAGGATAACTCTTTAATTAGATTTCACTTCCATAGTAATGTTCTGATAGCCATTTTGTAATTTATTGCAAACCTAATTACATTTAGGAGTCTTTCCAACCTTTATTCCGCAAGAGATATGTTTTGTTTTTCTGCATTCTCTCATCTCCCTGGACCACACACAATTCCTGAAACCCACTTCCAGGTCTCTCCTCCCTGCTGCCCTCTTTTCTCCAATGAAAATAAATATGTGATTCCTTCCTGATAACTGAATCCCTCCCACCTTGCGTCACCCTTGTTGCCCTTTGAACTGTCGCCAGTGCTCCAATGTCCATTTGCAGTTCATGTGTCTAAAACCGCATTCCTCTCCGACCCCCTCAGGAGATCGAAACCAATGCACGGTTAATCCACTGGCCTTCTTTATGGTACAATCTCTGCCCCAGCCAGGAAGTGGCCCAGCTCTTTCTGGAAGGCGACAGAGAGTCAGCACCCAGCGACGCATCCTGGCCACCTGATCACTAATGGACAACAGGTGACCCAAACAGACCGCTGCCCAACTCCTCTATTTATTGCCCCCCTCGCCCCCCCCCCACCATTATAGCACCTTCTGCTTCCTGATACCGACCCAGTTTCCAATGCAGCCAGCTAACTCACCATTAATGCCCGATCACACACACGTGGAGCTTGTTCAAGCTCCTTCTGAAACTCCAGGTAAATTATTTCCATTGTACAGCCTCACCCATTGGTTGCTGATCATAGAGTTCCAGCCAATTGGTGACAGATTGGCAACTACTTCTAAATCCTGGCTGACTGCTCCTTGTGGCATCTTGTTCTGATATCAGTGGACCAAATCTTCTCTCTCATTCCCTTTGGATTGAATTTCAAATGACCAACCTTTCCCTTCTTCACATTTGACAAGACCCAATCCTTTGTGTTCCTGTCTCACCAGAATGTGCTTTGGGCCCCCGAATTCCACCCCTCCCGAATTAACGCAATGGGACGCCACCTTGGTGCCCTGAGTGATCCTGAGGTGAGCGATTTCCCCTCCCCTACCCATCAGACTGTCCACTTCCACCTTGGTGTCTCCATTTCTCACTCCATCGCTGCTGAAACTCTCATCCAAACCTTCAATCCTCTCCAACATTGTCCGCTTTCCAAACCTTGAGCTCTGCGGCCTCCTCCAGCCCCACATTCCATCACCCAGCCTCTGACCTCCCCTGTATCTCGGCATCCTCTGACTCGCGTTTAGTGGCCGCGTCTTCAATGGTGAGGACCCAGGATTTTTAAAGGTAGGTGGATAATTAGTTGTGAAGTAAGTGTAGTAAGAAAAGGCGGGGAATTTAGAATGAAAATGATTAGAGGTTTAATCTTCTAGCAGAGCAGGCTTGATGGGCTGAATGTCCTCCTGTTCCTATTTACCTTCTATTCTCTCACATTAAATGGCAACTTATTCACCCTCCAGTGTGAGTACACATTATATAGTGAAGCTGTGCTCACATTCCCCACAGTGGATTAGAGGTTTAATCTTCTAAACATTTCTATCTCTCATGTAAAGGATGATGTATTTGTTCCAACTGAGGCTGGCTTATTCACTCCATCGTAATGCATAAATAAAGAGCTGTGAAACTGGCCTATGTCTGACAGGATTACAGAGCGATATTGAAATTAGAAACATTAGTTTCTTGGCCCAGTGCCAGGCGAGACAGTGCTGCTAAAATAATGGTGTCATAAAGACTGGTTGCGATTGATGATGACTGGGGCTGTGATATCAACTCCAGCCACAGACCCACGTTATAATGCCATTTCATTCTTTCATTAACTGCTACAGATTCCCCTTCTTCCAAAATGATACTGTTATTCAAACACAACTTTTCATCAAATACATGAGAAATCAGAACCAATTCTTTGCAAAGCTTAATCTCTATTCAGTGAGATCAAACTTGCCACTGTGGGCAATCCTGGGGCCCAGTCTGACTTCATCTCATCAAAGTGTTCGAGAACTTAAAGGATAATATTCTACCACAGGTGGACAGACTCACTCTGAGTCACAAGGTTGTGGGTTTAAATCCCACTCCAGAAACTTGAGCACAAAATCGAGGCTGACACTCCAGTGCAGTGCTGAGAGAGCACCGCACTGTTGGAGGGGCAATACTGAGGGAGCGCTGCACTGTCGGAGGGGCAATATTGAGGGAGCGCCGCACTGTCGGAGGGGCAGTGTTGAGAGAGCACCGCACTGTCGGAGGGGCAGTGCTGAGGGAGTGCTGCACTGTCAGAGGGGCAGTGCTGAGGGAGTGCTGCACTGTCAGAGCGGCAGTACTGAGGGAGCGCTGCACTGTCGGAGGGGCAGTACTGAGGGAGTGCTGCACTGTCGGAGGTGCAGTACTGAGGGAGTGCTGCACTGTCGGAGATGCAGTACTGAGGGAGCTCTGCCCTGTCAGAGGGGCAGTACTGAGGGAGTGCTGCACTGTTGGAAGTGCAGTACTGAGGGAGCGCTGCACTGTCAGAGGGGCAGTGCTGAGAGAGCGCTGCACTGTCGGAGGGGCAGTACTGAGGGAGCGCTGCCCTGTCGGAGGTGCAGTACTGAGGGAGTGCTGCACTGTCGGAGGGGCAGTACTGAGGGAGCGCCGCACTGTCGGAGGGGCAGCACTGAGGGAGTGCTGCACTGTCGGAGGGGCAGTACTGAGGGAGTGCCGCACTGTCGGAGGGGCAGTACTGAGGGAGTGCCACACTGTCAGAGGTGCAGTACTGAGGGAGTGCCGCACTGTCGGAGGGGCAGTACTGAGGGAGCGCCGCACTGTCGGAGGGGCAGTACTGAGGGAGCGCCGCACTGTCGGAGGGGCAGTACTGAGGGAGTGCTGCAGTGTCGGAGGGGCAGTACTGAGGGAGTGCTGCACTGTCGGAGGGGCAGTACTGAGGGAGTGCCGCACTGTCGGAGGGGCAGTACTGAGGGAGCCCTGCCCTGTCGGAGGGGCAGTACTGAGGGAGTGCCGCACTGTCGGAGGGGCAGTACTGAGGGAGCGCTGCACTGTCGGAGGGGCAGTACTGAGGGAGCGCCGCACTGTCGGAGGGGCAGTACTGAGGGAGTGCTGCACTGTTGGAGGGGCAGTACTGCGGAAGTGCTGCACTGTCGGAGGGGCAGTACTGAGGGAGCGCTGCACTGTCGGAGGGGCAGTACTGAGGGAGCGCTGTACTGTTGGAGGTGCAGTACTGAGGGAGCGCCGCATTGTCGGGGGGCAGTACTGAGGGAGCGCCGCACTGTCGGAGGGGCAGTACTGAGGGAGTGCTGCACTGTTGGAGGGGCAGTACTGAGGGAGTGCCGCACTGTCGGAGGGGCAGTACTGAGGGAGCCCTGCCCTGTCGGAGGGGCAGTACTGAGGGAGCGCTGCACTGTCGGAGGGGCAGTACTGAGGGAGCCCTGCCCTGTCGGAGGGGCAGTACTGAGGGAGCCCTGCACTGTCGGAGGGGCAGTACTGATGGAGCGCTGCACTGTCGGAGGGGCAGTACTGAGGGAGCCCTACCCTGTCGGAGGGGCAGTACTGAGGGAGCCCTGCCCTGTCGGAGGTGCCATCTTTCGGATGAGATTTTAAACCGAGGCCTCGCCTGCCCTCTCAGGTGGAAGTAAAAGATCTCATGGCACTATTTTGAAGAAAAGCAGGGGAGTTCTCCCCGGTTTCCTGGGGTCAATATTTAATCCCTCAATCAACATAACTAAAACAGATTATCTGATTATTATCACATTGCTGTGTTTGGGAGCTTGCTGTGCGCAAATTGGCTGCTATGTTTCCTACATTACAACAGTGACTACACTCCAAAAAGTACTTCATTGACTATAAAGCGCTTTGGGACATCCTGAGGTTGTGAAAGGCTCTATATAAATGCAGTATAAGTGTGTGTGAGATTCAAAGAATATTAATTGAAAAATAGGATAACAATTTTACGTGTTGTTTTGGACACATTTTTTCACATCGAGATGGTATCAAGATCCATAAGGGCACAGATCCATTCCGAGATCAAAGATATCATCGCCTGGTAGATTGTGAGCTTGAAACAGTCTTTGCCCACTGGAGCTTGAGTCGGGATAAGGTTGGACGGTCCCTCAGCTCCCAGCCATCCAGCAGTGTGCTCAACTCGTCATGGTCAGTGATCCAGCCCAGCCCACATCTTCTGTTCCGTCACAAGCTCGAAGAAAATTCAAAGTCACACAGCAATTAACAATAAACCTCTAATTTAGCTTCCAGCTAAACTGTCAATTAGTCTAAGGTCAAGAGGCAGATCAGATGGAGGGGGAAGTGATTTTGATTTACAGCGATTAACTGCTTTAGTGCTGGTTTGCCGAGGTTGGTTTTAATCTCATGTTTATTTGCAAAAATAACTTTATTCACAATATTTGAGCACATGACCTTGGCCTCTCACGTGACCTCTTGACTCCCATCGTCTCATTCTCAGAATGTTCCTACATGAAGGGCAAGTTGTTGCTGCTCTCCTCTCCTCTCGCCATCACACTTATAGCAACATAGGAACAGGAGGAGGCCATTCAGTGCGATCATGGCTGATCAGCGACCTGACTCCATATGCCCGCCTTTGACCCATGTCCCTTAATACCATTGGTTAACAAAAATTAATCAATCTTTGATTTAAAATTAACAATTCATCTCGCATCAATTGCTGTTTGCGGAAGAGAGTTCCAAACTACTACCACCCTTTGTGTGTAGAAGTGATTCCTAATTTCACTCCTGAAAGATCTGGCTCTAGTTTTCACACTATGCCCCCTAGTCCTAGACTCCCCAACAAGCGGAAATAGTTACTCTCCATCTAGGGTATAGAGGGTGTGGAATTCCTAAAATGCATTCAAGAGAACTTTTTTAGTCAGTATGTGACAAGCCCAACATGGGAGGGGGCGATTTGGGAATTAGTTTTGGGGAATGAAGCTGGGCAGGTGGAAGGGGTATCAGTGGGAGAGCACTTGGGTGCCAGTGACCATTCAGTCAGATTCAAGGTAGTTATAGATAAGGACAGGAATAAAAGTCCCAAATTGGGGAAAAGTTAACTTTGCTAAGTTGAGAAATGATTTGGCCACAGTGGACTGGAAACAGCTACTTCAGTGTCGGAACAGTGGGAGGCATTCAAGGAGGAGATCCGGAGGGTTCAGGCCAAACATGTGCCCTTACAGAAAAAGAGTGGGAATAACAATTCTAGAGCCCCTTGTATGTCTCGGGACTTACAGGAGAGGATAAAGAAAAAAGGGACACTTATGACATATACCGACGGCTAAATACTGTAGAATCTCTAGAGAAATATAGAAAGTTCAGTGGTAAAATTAAAAAGGATATTAGGAATGCTAAGAGAGAACATGAAAAATTCTTGGCAAGTAAAATCAAGGAAAACCCAAAGATATTCTATAAATATATTAAGAGCAAGAGGGTAACTAAAAAAAGGGTAGGTCCTATTAGAGACCATGAGGGTAATCTTTGTGTGGAGGCGGAAGATGTTGGTATGGTTCTTAGTGAATACTTTGCGTCTGTTTTCACAAAGGAAAGGGGCAATCCAGATACTGCTATCGAGGAGTGTGAAATTCTTAATGAAATAAACATAGTGAGAGAGGAGGCATTAAGGGGTTTAGCAGCTTTGAAAGTGGATAAGTCCCCAGGCCCAGATGAAATTCATCCTAGGCCGTTGAGCGAAGCAAAAAAGGAAATAGCAGAGGCCTTGACCATCATTTTCCAGTCCTCTTTGGATTCAGGCAGGGTGCCGGAGGACTGGAGGACTGCTAATGGGGCACCCTTGTTTAAGAAGGGAGATAGGGATAGGTCAAGTAATTACAGGCCTGTCAGCCTAACCTCAGTGGTGGGAAAATGATTGGAAAACATTCTGAAGGACAGGATAAATCTACATTTAGAAAGACCAGGACTAATCAGGGACAGTCAGCATAGATTTTTTAAGGGAAGATCATGTTTGACTAACCTGATTGAATTTTTCGAGGAGGTAACCAGGAGGGTCGATGAGGGTAGTGCGTACGATGTAGTATATATGGACTTTAGCAAGGCTTTTGATAAGGTCCCACATGGCAGACTGGTCACGAAGATAAAAGTACATGGAATCCAGGGCAAAGTGGCTAGTTGGATCCAAAATTGGTTTACATAAGAACATAAGAATTAGGAACAGGAGTAGGCCATCTAGCCCCTCGAGCCTGCTCCGCCATTCAACAAGATCATGGCTGATCTGGCTGTGGACTCAGCTCCACTTACCCGCCCGCTCCCCATAACCCTTAATTCCCTTATTAGTTAAAAATCTATCTGTGATTTGAATACATTCAATGAGCTAACCTCAACTGCTACCTTGGGCAGAGAATTCCACAGATTCACAACCCTCTGGGAGAAGAAATTCCTTCTCAACTCGGTTTTAAATTGGCTCCCCCGTATTTTGAGGCTGTGCCCCCTAGTTCTAGTCTCCCCGACCAGTGGAATCAACCTCTCTGCCTCTATCTTGTCTAACCCTTTCATTATTTTAAATGTTTCTAAAAGATCACCCCTCATCCTTCTGAACTCCAACGAGTAAAGACCCAGTCTACTCAATCTATCATCATAAGATAACCCCCTCATCTCAGGAATCAACCTAGTGAATCGTCTCTGTACACCCTCCAAAGTCAGTATATCCTTCCTTAAGTAAGGCGACCAAAACTGCACGCAGTACTCCAGGTGCGGCCTCACCAATACCCTATACAGTTGCTTTTGTACTCCATCCCTCTCGCAATGAAGGCCAACATTCCATTCGCCTTCCTGATTACCTGCTGCACCTGCAAACTAACTTTTTGGGATTCATGCGGCACCGCCCCAATGAGGCGGAGGGGGAACAACATCCCTCCGCGGAGGAGGCGGTGCCCGCTGCGTGTCCCGCGTCCCCCACCAGCGCCCCCAAATTGCGCTGCAGGCGCGAGGAGTCTTTCCCCGGGGAGGGTGAGGCAGTCGAGGCTGCCCAGCCGTTGCCTCCTGGGGAGGGCGTGGAAGATCTGCCTGTCGTGGGGGGCGTGGGGCCAGAGGAAGAATGCGTAGCTGCCGGGTCGAGCGTCCCGGGGACCGAGGCGGGCGGGGCCGAAAAGGCCGAACCTGAGCCCGCCCAGCCAATACCCAACTTCCCCCGGGATTTGCTCGACTCGGTAGAAACTGAAAAAATGGAAAAGTTTAATGAATCCGTACACGCTGGGCTGGGGGGAGGCGGCGGGGAGGGGGAAGAACAACAACCCTCGCCCCCTACTTTGGAGCTGAGGGACTTGGTGGACCTGGAGAATTTTCTAAACCAGGTCTCTCCGTGTTCCCCGGCTCCTGGGGCGGAGGAGGAACCCCTTCCGCTGTCGCTTCCCGACCCAGCACCAATTTTAAAAGAGCCCAGTGGGGACTCCTCTGCCGACGATCCTGGGGGTGGGATCGGGGCAGAGCCAGGGCCAGATGGAGCGGCCGGGCCGTTTGCCGTACCTCGTGCGGTCGACGGGCCGGCTGCTAGCGGCGACCTCCCGGAGGGGGACGGGGACTCGGTGGGGGACGAGGGAGAAGATCTGGAGTCCATCGCCAGTGAGGTGGTGGATCTGCTCGCGGCCGCCACTGAGACCCTCCTCATTCCCGCAGAGGAACTCCGGGACTTTTTGGTCCAGTGCCGGGGTCGCCGCGACCAAGCCCGTCTGGCCCTGGAAAGATGGTCCGAGCCGGGGCTGCTCGTCGCATCCGTCCGCGCCGCCGCTAAAACCATGGCCGCGGGCGGGCCCTTATTAAAGGCTCAAGGCCTTGAGCTGCGCCGGCTCAAAAAGTTCCTCGCTGGGCTGCTGAAGGAGCGGAGTTCAACAAAAGACTCCGCTCCCTCCCCCCACAATAGGTTAAGGTAGAGGTTGCACTATGCTTTTGTCATGAAGATAACCATAGCCAGCCTCAACATCAACGGCGGCAGAGGGGCACGCCGTAGATTTGACAATTTTTCGCTCCTGCGGGAGGGGAAATATGCGGTGTGCTTCCTGCAAGAAACCCACACCCTTCCGGGAGACGAAGCCACGTGGCTCCTGGAATGGCAAGGAGAGGTCCGCATGAGCCACCTCACCGCCATTTCTAGTGGGGTGGCCATCTTGCTGGGCCCGCATTTTCAGCCGGAGATCTTGGGGGTCGAGGAGCCCGTGCCAGGCCGCTTGCTGCACGTAACGGTTCGCCTGGGGGACGTGCCGCTCCATCTCGTGAACGTGTACGCCCCTCATCCCGGCCCGCAGCAAACGCGCTTCTTTGAAGAGGTGTCCGCTCTTCTTGGCTCCTTCGACGTCGGCGACTGCATTGTCCTCGGGGGGGATTTTAACTGCACCCTCGAGGCGAGGGACCGCTCCGGTGCCCCGCAGTGCATGACGGCGATGGAGAAGTTGAGGGACCTGGTCGGGTCCTTCGACTTGGTGGACGTCTGGCGAAATCTCCACCCCGACTCCAGCGCCTTTACTTGGGTGAGGCCTGGAGTTGGATGGTCCAGAGTCGACCGCCTTTACGTGTCTCGGGCGTACGTTTCCTGCGTCCCGGCGGCCTCCATGCGGCCGGTGCCGTGTTCGGACCACCACCTGGTGTGGGCGGAGCTCGCTTCGCTCCGCGCGAGGACGGGGTCCGCGTACTGGCACTTTAACAACCGGCTGCTGGAGGACGTGCGTTTCCAGGACTCGTTCCGTCGATTCTGGTCCGACTGGAGAAGGAAGCAGGGGGGCTTCCCCTCCTTGAGGCTATGGTGGGACGTGGGCAAGGCTCACGTCCGCGTCTTCTGTCAAGAGTACGCGAGGGGGTCGACCAAGAGGCGGGCGGCCAGAGTCGGGCGCCTAGAAAAAGAGGTGCTCGACCTGGAAGCCCGTCTCGGTCAAGTCGTCCAGGACCCGGCCCTGCGGACGGTGTACGAAGCGAAGAAGGCCGCGCTGAAGGACCTGCAGCTCGTCGGGTCCCGAGGCGCGTTCGTGAGGTCGCGGATCCGGTTCCTGCGGGATCTGGACCGCGGCTCCCCCTTCTTCTACTCGCTGGAAAAAAGGCAGAGTGTCCGTAAGCAGCTCTTGACGCTGCTGGCCGACGACGGCTCTCTCGTCTCGGATCCGGAGGGCGTCAACAACAGGGTCCGTGAATATTACGGGGCTCTGTTCTCTCCGGATCCGTCCAGCGAGGAAGCGCGTAGAGTTATGTGGGAGGACCTGCCGAAGGTCAGCCCGGAGGGCGCCGAAAATCTGGAAGCTCCGCTAAGCCTGGCGGAGCTGACCGGTGCCCTCGCCCGGCTCTCGAGGGGAAAATCCCCGGGGCTGGACGGGCTGACCGTGGAGTTCCACAGGGCGTTCTGGGACGTCCTGGGGAGCGACTACGCGCGGGTCCTGGGGGAAAGTCTGGCGACCGGGGAGATGCCCCTCTCTTGGCGCAGGGCAGTCATCGTCCTGCTGCCTAAGAAGGGCGATCTCCGCCTCCTTAAGAACTGGCGCCCGGTCTCCCTCCTCAGCACGGACTACAAAATCTTCGCCAGGGCGATGTCTGCTCGCCTTGGTGCCGTGCTGGACCACATGATCCACCCCGACCAGTCATACACGGTCCCGGGCCGGACAATCCACGATAACATCCATCTGGTCCGGGACCTCATCCATTGTTCCCAGGAGGCTGGTCTGTCGGTCGCCTTCCTATCCCTCGACCAAGAGTAGGCGTTCGACAGGGTGGATCACGACTATCTGCTCGGAACTCTGCGCGCTTTCGGGTTCGGGACGCATTTCGTCGCCCGGATCCGACTTTTGTACGCCGCCGCGGAGTGTCTGATTAAGGTTAACGGGTCCTTGACGGCGCCCCTTCGCTTTAGGAGAGGGGTGCGCCAGGGGTGCCCCATGTCCGGCCAGTTATATGCTGTTTGCGTGGAGCTTTTCCTGCGCCTCTTGCGGACGAGGTTGACGGGACTGGCTCTGCAAGGGCCGGGCGTGGAGGTCGTCCTCTCGGCTTACGCCGATGACGTGCTCCTCGCGGTAGAGGATCCCGCTGACCTGCGGAGGATGCGTGAGTGCCAGGAGATTTACTCGGCCGCGTCCTCCGCCAGGATCAACTGGGAGAAATGTTCCGGACTCCTGGTGGGTCAGTGGCGGGTGGACTCCCTGCCGGAGGAGCTCAGGCCTTTTGCCTGGAGCACGACCCATCTCCTCTATCTGGGAGTCTACCTTAGCCCCGACGAGGGAGCCTGGCCGGCGAACTGGCAGGAGCTGGAGGCCAAGGTCGCCGCTCGCCTAGGGCGCTGGACAGGACTGCTCCGAGTGCTGTCCTACAGGGGTCGAGCGCTAGTCATAAACCAGCTGGTGGCCGCAATGTTGTGGTACCGGCTGGTCACTTTGACCCCTCCCCCTGCGTTTGTCGCCAAGATACAGAAGAAGCTGGTGGACTTCTTCTGGAACAACAGGAAGCACTGGGTCTCTGCTGTGGTCTTGAGTCTCCCGCTTGAGGAGGGCGGTCAGTCTTTGGTGTGCGTCAGCGCCCAGCTCGCGACTTTCCGTCTTCAGACCCTGCAGAGATACCTTTACGTCGAGCCCCCTCCTAGGTGGTGCGCTCTGGCGAGGTATTTCTTCCGCCAGCAGCTCGACCTCAATTATGACACGCAGCTCCTGTTTGTGAACTTGGGGGGTGCCAGGACCGCCCTCCGGGAGCTGCCTGTCTTTTACAGGGAACTCATCAGGGTCTGGAACAAAGTCTCCACCAAGCGCAGCTCTCCGCCGGCTGGAGTGGCGGCCGTCCTGCAGGAGCCGCTGCTCAGGAATCCGTACCTCCACGGCCGAGGTTTCATGTGGCGGTCGGAAGAGAGGGCTGTGGCTGGTGAGGTGACCAGGGTCAGGGACCTGCTCGATGGCGGAGGAGCGGGCTGGATGGCGCCAGACACGCTGGCGCGGCGCCTAAACTCTGCCAACGTCCGCCACGCGGCCGATGCCATCGAGTCGCTAAAAACAGCTCTGGGCCCTGACTCCGTTAGGTGCATCGAGGAGGCTCAAGCACGTAGGGAGATCCCGTCCGAACTGACCCCCGTCCGGACGGAATTCCTCATCGGCGCCAAACCCCGGAACCTCCCTCGGGGGCCGGTGCCTCACAACTTGAGCCGCCTCCGGGAAATCCCCTCCGTGCCTTTCAGTTCCGCGCGGAGGGGTTTCCTGTACGGGCTGCTCCTGCACACCCTCAACTTTGCCATCCTCGCCGGCCGTCCGGACACGCCATGGCGTACCATCTTGCCGTCCGGAGGAGGCGGGGGTCCCCGATGGAGGGCACTCTACGCAGGGGTCCTCCCACTATTCATCGGGGACTTGGCCTGGAGGGTGGTGCACGGAGCAGTGCCGTGCAACAAATTTTTAAGCCGGTTCACGGACTCCCAGGCCGCCTGCAATTTCTGCGGTCTGGAGGAGTCCGTGTTCCATGTTTTTATTGAATGCACAAGGTTGCAGCCCCTGTTCCACTATTTGAAGGGGCTGCTCCTGAAATTCTGGCTGCACTTCAGTCCCACTCTCCTGATCTTTGGGCACCCTGTGCGGAGGGGAGCGGGTAGGTCCGAAGGCCTCCTCGTAGGACTGCTCCTGGGCACGGCCAAGGGTGCCATCAGCCGGTCCAGGCAGCGGGCGGTCGAGGGGGTCGTTCAACCTGACTGCCTGCCTCTCTTCCGCTCTTACATCCGGTCCAGGGTGTCCTTGGAGATGGAGCACGCGGTGTCCACCGGTACGCTCGCGGCCTTCCGCGAGAGGTGGGCACCGGAGGGACTGGAGTGCATCATCACGCCCGGCAACCAAATTTTAATTTGATTTTACGTTTTAAAGTTAATTTGTTTTAATTGCCGGTGCTTTTAGTGTTCACTTCCCTTTTATAGGGGGCACTGGGGAAAAATTGTGATTTTAGTGCCCCCCAAAAAAAAAACAACAAAAAAAAGAAAAACACAAAAAAAAAAAGGGGGGAAAAAAAAGGGCCTTGTAAATGTCTGGAGTGTCACCCAGGTCGGGTGGCACCGTTTAATGTTTTATGTTTTGCAGGTGAACTCCAAAAAGAGTTTCATGCACAAGGACCCCCAGCATGTTGTAATTTCTCCCCATTCAAATAGTATTCCTTTTTTTGTTTTTCTCCCCCAAGGTGGATGACCTCACACTTTCCGACATTGTATACCATCTGCCAAACCTTAGCCCATTCGCTTAACCTATCTAAATCTCTTTGCAGCCTCTCTGTGTCCTCTACACAACCCGCTTTCCCACTAATCTTTGTGTCATCTGCAAATTTTGTTACACTACACTCTGTCCCCTCTTCCAGGTCATCTATGTATATTGTAAACAGTTGTGGTCCCAGCACCGATCCCTGTGGCACACCACTAACCACTGATTTCCAACCCGAAAAGGATCCATTTATCCCGACTCTCTGCTTTCTGTTAGCCAGCCAATTCTCTATCCATGCTAATACATTTCCACTGACTCCGCGTACCTTTATCTTCTGCAATAACCTTTTGTGTGGCACCTTATCGAATGCCTTTTGAAAATCTATTTCTTCCTTAATGATAGTTTCAAGCATTTTCCCCACTACAGGTGTTAAACTAACCAGCCTATAGTTACCTGCCTTTTTTCTGCCCCCTTTTTTAAACAGAGGCGTTACATTAGCTGCTTTCCAATCCACTGGTACCTCTCCAGAGTCCAGAGAATTTTGGTAGATTATAACCAATGCATCTGCTATAACTTCTGCCATCTCTTTTAATTCCCTGGGATGCATTTCATCAGGATCAGGGGACTTGTCTACCTTGAGTCCCATTAGCCTGTCCAGCACTACCCCCCTAGTGATAGTGATTGTCTCCCGGTCCTCCCTTCCCACATTCCTGTGACCAGCAATTTCTGGCATGGTTTCTGTGTCTTCCACTGTGAAGACCGAAGCAAAATAATTGTTTAAGGTCTCAGCCATTTCCACATTTCCCATTATTAAAACCCCCTTCTCATCTTCTAAAGGACCAACATTTACTTTAGTCACTCTTTTCCGTTTTATATATCTGCAAAAGCTTTTACTATCCGTTTTTATGTTTTGTGCAAGTTTACCTTTGTAATCTATCTTTCCTTTCTTTATTGCTTTCTTAGTCATTCTTTGCTGTCGTTTAAAATTTTCCCAATCTTCTATTTTCCCACTAACCTTGGCCACCTTATAGGCATTGGTTTTTAATTTGATATCTCCTTAATTTCCCTGGTTATCCATGGCTGGTTATCCCTTCTCTTACTGCCCTTCTTTTTCATTGGAATATATTTTTGTTGAGCACTATGAAAGAGTTCCTTAAAAGTCCTCCACTGTTCCTCAATTGTGCCACCGTTTAGTCTGTGTTCCCAGTCTACTTTAGCCAACTCTGCCCTCATCCCACTGTGGTCCCCTTTGTTTAAGCATAGTACGCTTGTTTGAGACACTACTTCCTCACTCGCAATCTGTATTACAAATTCAACTATACTGTGATCACTCATTCCGAGAGGATCTTTTACTAGGAGATCGTTTATTATTCCTGTCTCATTACAGAGGACCAGATCTAAGATAGCTTGCTCCCTTGTAGGTTCTGTAACATACTGTTCTAAGAAACAATCCTGTATGCATTCTATGAATTCCTCCTCCAGGCTACCCTGTGCGATTTGATTTGACCAATCCATATGTAGGTTAAAATCCCCCATGATTACTGCCGTTCCTTTTTCACATGCCTCCATTATTTCCTTGATTATTGCCCGCCCCACCGTGAAGTTATTATTTGGGGGCCTATAAACTACGCCCACCAGTGACTTTTTCCCCTTACTATCTCTAATCTCCACCCACAATGATTCAACATTTTGTTCATTAGAGCCAATATCGTTTCTCACAACTGCCCTGATATCATCCTTTATTAACAGAGCTACCCCACCTCCTTTCCCTTCTTGTCTATCTTTCTGAATTGTCAGATATCCCTGTATGTTTAATTCCCAGTCTTGGCCACCCTGCAACCATGTTTCTGTAATGGCCACCAAATCATACCCATTTGTAATGATTTGTGCCGTCAACTCATTTACTTTATTTCGAATGCTGCGTGCGTTTAGGTAGAGTGTTTTCATCCTAGTTTTTAATCCATGATTTTTAGTTTTGACCCCTCCTGCAGCCCCTTTATATTCAGTGGCCCTTTTTGTTTTTTGCCTTGGGTTTCTCTGCCCTCGACTTTTACTCATCTCCTTTCTGTCTTTTGCTTTTGTCTCCTTTTTAGAAACATAGAAACATAGAAAATAGGTGCAGGAGTAGGCCATTCGGCCCTTCTAGCCTGCACCGCCATTCAATGAGTTCATGGCTGAACATGCAACTTCAGTACCCCCTTCCTGCTTTCTCGCCATACCCCTTGATCCCCCTAGTAGTAAGGACTTCATCTAACTTCTTTTTGAATATATTTAGTGAATTGGCCTCAACAACTTTCTGTGGTAGAGAATTCCACAGGTTCACCACTCTCTGGGTGAAGAAATTCCTCCTCATCTCGGTCCTAAATGGCTTATCCCTTATCCTTATACTGTGTCCCCTGGTTCTGGACTTCCCCAACATTGGGAACATTCTTCCTGCATCTAACCTGTCTAACCCCGTCAGAATTTTAAACGTTTCTATGAGGTCCCCTCTCATTCTTCTGAACTCCAGTGAATACAAGCCCAGTTGATCCAGTCTTTCTTGATAGGTCAGTCCCGCCATCCCGGGAATCAGTCTGGTGAACCTTCGCTGCACTCCCTCAATAGCAAGAATGTCCTTCCTCATGTTAGGAGACCAAAACTGTACACAATACTCCAGGTGTTTCCCTCTGTCTCCCTGCATTGGTTCCCATCCCCCTGCCACATTAGTTTAACTCCTCCCCAACAGCACTAGCAAACACTCCCCCTAGGACATTGGTTCCGGTCCTGCCCAGGTGCAGACCGTCCGGTTTGTACTGGTCCCACCTCCCCCAGAACCGGGTCCAATGCCCCAGGAATTTGAATCCCTCCCTGCTGCACCACTGCTCAAGCCACGTATTCATCTGAGCTATCCTGCGATTCCTACTCTGACTAGCACGTGGCACTGGTAGCAATCCTGAGATTACTACTTTTGAGATCCTACATTTTAATTTAGCTCCTTGCTCCTTAAATTCATCTCGTAGGACCTCATCCCTTTTTTTACCTATATTGTTGGTACCAATGTGCACCACGACAACTGGCTGTTCACCCTCCCTTTTCAGAATGTCCTGCACCAGCTCTGAGACATCCTTGACCCTTGGTAGGAAGCAAAGAGTAATGGTTGATGGATGTTTTTATGACTGGAAGGATGTTTCCAGTGGTGTTCCTCAGGGCTCAGTACTGGGTCCCTTGCTTTTTGTGGTATATATCAATGATCTAGATTTGAATATAGGGAGTATGATTAAGAAGTTTGCAGACGACACTAAAATTGGCTGTGTGGTTGATAATGAAGAGGAAAGTCATGGGCTGCAGGAGGATATCAATTTACTGGTCAGGTGGGCAGAGCAGTGGCAAATGGAATTTAATTTGGAGAAGTGTGAGGTGATGCAATTGGGGAGTGCGAATAAGGAAAGGGTACACACATTAAATGTTAGGCCACTGAGAAGTGCAGATGAACAAAGGGACCTTGGAGTGCTTGTCCACAGATCCCTGAAAGTAGCAGGCTAGGTGGATAAGGTGGTTAAGAAGGCATACGGAATCTTGCCTTTATTGGCCGAGGCATAGAATACAAGAGCAGGGAGGATATGCTTAAATTGTATAATACACTGGTTAGGCCACAGCTGCAGTTCTGGTCGCCGTATAATAGGAAGGATGTGATTGCACTAGAGAGGGTGCAGAGGATATTTACTAGGATGCTGCCTGGAATGGAGAATCTTAGCTATGAGGTCAGATTGGATAGGCTGGGTTTGTTCTCCTTGGAACAGAGAAGGCTGAAAGGAGACCTCATCGAGGTGTATAACATTTTGAGGGGCCTGGATATAGTGAATAGTAAGGGCCTATTTCCCTTGGTGGAGGGGTCTATTACGAGGCGGCATAGGTTTAAGGTGGTTGGTGAAAGGTTTAAAGGGGATTTGAGGGGAGGCTTCTTCACGCAGAGAGTTATGGGGATCTGGAACTCGCTGCCTGGAAGGGTGGTAGAGGCAGAAACCCTCACCACATTTAAAAGGTGCTTGGATGGGCAGTTGAAGTGCTGTAACCTGCAGGGTTACAGACCCAGAGCTGGTAAGTGGGATTAGACTGGATAACCTCTTGTTGGCTGGCACAGATACGATGGTAAGTACTGCAGGGAATCAAATACAGCCAGGGTGATCTCCTGGACTAGTTTCAATCACCTGGATGGGTCGGAAAGGAATTTTTCCAGATTTTCTTCCCCAATTAGCGTGGGTTTTTATCTGGTTTTTGCCTCTCCCAGGAGATCACATGGCTCCGGTAGGGGTGGAGTGTAGAATGTTTCAGTATAAGGCGTGTCGCAGTTGTGTGAGGCGGACTGGTTGGGCTGGGTGCTCTTTACCTTTCCGCCATTGTTCATTGTTCATAGGTTTATATGTAACCTTCAGGGCTGCTGACCGAGGGCCGTGCGGCTCTTTGTCGGCCGGTGTGGACACGATGGGCCGGAGTGGTCTCCTTCTGCGCTGTAAGTTTCTATGTTTCTATGGGGTCAAGTTTCAGCCTGAGTTTTTTGGAGCAACTGGTTTAGAATGGAGTATCTTAGAAATTGCAATTCTCGCATTTAGCTTGCTCCAGTTCTAGTCAGTTAGAACAGATTCATTTTGGAACAGATTTTTTGTTCAAAAGGGGGCGTGTCCCGCCACTTATGCCTGTTTTGAAAGCTTAGGCAGTGAAAATTTACTCCAAACTAACTTAGAATGGAGTAAGTGTAGATTTTTGTACGCTCAGAAAAACCTTGCCTACACTTTAGAAATCAGGCGTAGGTTACAAATCAGGCGTAGGGAACGAGGGGTGGGGAGGGGAGGGGGGGGGAGGGAAGTCATTACATTTTACAAGCATTCAACAGTCTTATTTATACAAATGAAGAGCCATCCTGAATAAAAAATTATAAACAAAGCAAATACAAAATATTGAATATTCCTGCCTGTGTGAAGCAGCGGTAGCCTTCGAGCTGCGGTGCTTCAGGCAGGCCTTCCATGTTGGAGACAGGGGCGGCGTCAGTGGCTCGATGGCAGCCGAAGAAACAGTAAGCAGCCTTCGAGCTGCGAGGGAAGCTGAGGCCAGTCGGCCACGGGATAGAGGCGGCAGCAGTGGCTGACGGCGGCCGAAGACACAGCAAGGCTCGAAGGGCCGAATGGCCTACTCCTGCACCTATTTTTTATGTTTCAAGCAGCCTTTGAGCTGCGAGGGAGGCTGAGGCCATTCGGCCAGGGACAGGGAGAGGCAGCCAGATAGCCAGTTTGAAACTTAAATTTGTAATTGCAGAATGGGTGCTGCATTGTCAACACCAGGGATTATGCAATGGTTCGCCAGCAATTCACTGCATAGGAGAGAATTGATTAGAGCTCACCGCACCAGGAACGTCATAGCCCGTAGGCTGATGGGCAGGAGACCTTACCCACGTCGGCAATATCGAGCCAGGCGCTCATACCTGGACATGAGCGAGACTGATTGTGTCAAAAGGCTGCGTTTCCGCAGAGAAGTTGTTGCTGAGATCTGTGATATGCCGAGAGCAGATTTGCAGCCCAGAAGCAGAACACCGACTGTCTTGTCTGTTGAAGTGAAGGTAACAGCTGCACTCGCCTTCTATGCCTTGGGATCGTTTCAGGCTACAACTGGAGATGTGTGCGCCATCTCTCACTGTGCAATACATACCTGCGTTTACCAGGTCACGGCTGCACTGTATGCGCGAAGGAATGACTTCATCAATTTCCCAATGACCGCACAAGCGATCCATGAGAGGGCTGTGGGCTTCTTCAGGATTGCTGGCTTCCCAAAGGTACAGGGCTGCATTGATTGTACCCACATCGCCTTGCGAGCACCTGTGGAGGATTCCGAGCAGTACAGGAATAGAAAAGGTTTCCACTCCATCAATGTACAGCTCGTGTGTGACGACAAGCAGCGCATCATGTCAGTCGATGCGAGATACCCTGGCAGCACCCACGATGCGTTCATCCTACGCGATAGCATTCTATCTGACATGTTTGAGCAGCAGCCAGAAGGGTAGAGCTGGCTACAGGCCGTACCCTTTGTCTCCCAGACCACCTGGCTCATGACGCCCCTACGCGTGACACGGACAGAAGCCGACTATCAATACAACATGGCGCACATTGCGACGTGCAGCATCATTGAGAGAACCATTGGCACATTGAAACAACGTTTCCGATGCCTGGACCATTCCGGAGGCCACTTGCAATACTCTCCTCAGATTGTCGGTCACTTCGCTGTTGTGTGCTGCATGCTCCATAACTTAGCCATCATGAGGCAGCAGGAGCTGGTAGTGGAACCAGAAGACCCACGTGAGGGTCCAGTGCCTGATGATAGTATTTTGGAAGAGCAGGACGAGGATGATGACGATGATGCCTGATGCCGGTGCTCGAGGTCGGAGGAGGGCCGTCCATCGTGCTCCTTTAACAATTGCTCGAGCCCTACGCCAGCAGCTCATCCGTGAACACTTCAGTTACTGATGCCTGAGGGCTCTGCGACCACTATTGTGCATGGACATGTTTATTCTTTGGAGTTGTTCCTACTGTTGTGTATCTGTAAAGCATGCACTCCCATGTTCAGCCACCAGGGAGCTCATCCCCTGAAGTCCCAAGGGATCCCAGCATCTCTTGGGAGCACTGTATATAAGCCGGCCCCTAAGGCCTGTTCCTCACTCTGGAGTGTCTTATTAAAGACTGAGGTCACTGTTACTTTAACCTCCCTGTGTGCAGTCTCATCTGTGTTAGGAACACAATACCTACGTTGTGTTGTGTTAATGGAAAATGAATCAGTTTTAATGAAAAAATATTTTATTGAAAAGTTAACGTCAATGTAATAAAATATTTGTTTTATCAAACTTCACTTTTTAATATGACTCTTAAAGATCACTTAAAAACTTTAAGATCACTTATAAACTTGTAAAGTTACAGAACAATTTCAATGTGAAAAATCTTACACTCTTAAGATTACTTAGACTTCAGGATCACTTTTTAGGTGCAAAATTAATAAGTTACAAAAAGTGAGAGCATTTACACTATAAGATCACTTAAAAACCCTAAGATCACTTATAAGTTGTAAAGTTACAAAACTTACAAAACAATTTCAATTTGAAAAACGCACCACTGGGACCCGCAACATCGGAATCAAAACCATGGAAGGTGGAACCAGAACCTATGCAAGGGGTTGAAACTCTGATGCCCCTTAATGGGGGCTCATAAACATTAATTTGGAAGCTCTCCCCTATAGACATTTCAGTCATCGCCGCCATCATCCAGTCTGGATCGTCCGCATCTGGTTGTACTGGTTCTTGTTCTGTTTCTTCAGGATCCTCAGGGTTGGCATCAGCAGCATCGTCGTCATCATCATCATCATCATCATCATCATCATCATCATGTTCTGCAAAATACATCAGAACAGTCCAATGTTTAACAGCAAGGGAGGAGGCCGGATGGGTGGCATGAGTACTCTCACACATAGCAGGCCGTGCAGCAGGTTGATTTGAAGGGCCACGATGCATTTTCAGGACTTACCTTCTTCCTCGCGTGCGGGCCCAGCTTGTGCTGTACTGATTGCTTTTCTCCATGTACGACTCATCATAGCAGCTACCCTTTGTTCCAAGGGTGTCAGTGGATGCAGGCTGGGCACGCCTCCTCTTGTCCGAGTTGCTTCCTCCTTTTGTTGTGGGCCAATTTCTTCTGCAAAGAGTAAAATATAACTTTTTACAGAGTGCGTCTTTCTGCAGGGTGGGACATACAGATAGTCACGTTACAATTACGATTACATTAAAAAATGAAAATATTACTTACACTAACTACTTGACCAAGGTCGTGCCATTTCTTTTTACACTGGCTTCCAGATCTCCTGGTATGCACCACTGCACAGTAATCTTCTGCAACTTGGTTCCAGCGTTTCATCATTTCTTTAGGTGGCACTTTTATGCGACCTCTGTTGCTGGTATCCAGCTCCTGCCATCTCTGCTCAATGACATTAACTAATATCTCCACTTCCTCATGCAAGAAATTCTTTGTTCTTGGTGGACGTTGTTCCATTGCTGTATTGAATTGACACTCGTATTTTTCAAAATACACAGTCCTTATTTTGCATGCACCAATGCAGCACCTGTTCTGGAAGTTTAGCAGTGAAAAGCAGCACTCACTGATTTCAGCAGGTGATTTATTCAACAGTGCTGCTAAAAGCACTCCTTCAGACACAAAAAAATCACCAAAATTCAATCCTAAGCCTTTCCAGAGGTCCACGAGACAAATCAGCACTTTTCTTTAAGTTCCTTTAAAAATGGGCGAGTGCCAATGTTTCTGGGCTACTGCGTGTGCACGCGCGCTCCAACGCGCAGGCGCAGGGCTGCCAGCACAATGTTCCCTCATTTGACTTAGCCCCGCCCCTCTCCACTTGCAGAATCGGCACGCCTCTGTGGCCCCGCCCCCCGCTGCTGTCTGCGCGCTGCGCCAAGCTCCCAGCGACCAGCAAGGAGCCCGAGAATTACGAGGTAAATTTTTGTCGCGCTTTTAGGCGCGAAAAACGGGCGTCCATGTCGGGGCTGTGCCGTTCTAGGCACGGCCCGAAACTTGACCCCAAAGTTTTTACCTATCTGTTCCCCTTAATATATTGAAAACCTCGATCAGATCACCTCTTGACCGTCTAAATTTCAGGGAATACAACCCGAGTTTGTGTAATTTCTTCTCGCACCTGGACTCCAAGGGTTAAGTTATCAGTCTGGTAAACCCCCGCTGCACTCTCTCCAAGACCAATATACCCTCCCTAAGGTGTGGTGCCCGGAACTGCTCACAGTGCTCCAGGTGTGGTCTAACCAGTCTATCCCTTCACTTTGTTCTTTGGTTTCTAGTACTTTCCAAAGTCCCTCTGCTTCTTTCTTTAATTCTCACTCATTGTCCATTTGTCAGTTTCCAGCAAATAGACAATTCAAGCTCAATTCAAGAACTCTGTTCTCCTTAATTGAGATCCTCTCTGCCCAGTTCTCCAATCGCATCAGTCAACAAACAATGTGTCTCGGAACTTTCAGGCATGGGGTCCTTTGCTCAAACTAGCAAGATATTGACCCTTGACCCAACAAGCCGCATCTCCCGTTTCTCTGAGTCAATGTTTCTGATGGGCAGTGACAGGCCCAAGCCCTTGCCCAATTGACCATTCTTCATTGTGTGGACATTGTCAACAACAACCTGTATTTTAGTAGTGCCTTTAATGTAGTAAAAACGTCCCAAGGCACTTCACAGGAGCGTTATCAAACAAAATTTGACACCGAGCCACATAGGTATTAGGACAGGTGACCAAAAACTTTGTCAAAGAGGTAGATTTTATGGAGCATCTTAAAGGAGGAGGGAGAGGAAGGGAGACGGAGGGGTTTAGGGAGGGAGTTCCAGAGCTTAGGGCTCAGGCAGCTGAAGGCACGGCCACAGATAGGGCAAAATAAATCGGGGAGGCACGAGAGATCAGATTTGAGTGCAGAGCTTCGGGGGGTTGTGGGGCTGGAGGAGGTTACATAGATAGGGAGGGGCGAGGCCATGGAGGGATTTGTAAAAAAGGATGAAAATTTTAAAATCGAGGCGTTGCCGGACTGGGAGCCGATGTAGGTCAGTGAGCACAGGGGCTGATGGGTGAGCAGGACTTGCCGGTGGCTGGCAGTCAAAATGGACATCACAGGCATCCCTGATACTACTGTCACCCAACGTATACGCACACGTTCACACACACACACACACACATGCACACGCACATGTTCACACACACGCACTTTCATATACATGCACACACACTTTCATACACACGCACACGCATATGTTCACACACACGCACACGTTCACACACACACACTTTCATATACATGCACACACTTTCATACACACGCACACGCATATGTTCACACACATGCACACGCACATGTTCACACACACACGCACATGTTCACACACACACTTTCATACACACACACGCACATGTTCACACACACACACACTTTCATACACACACACACGCACATGTTCACACACACATACACACTTTCATACATACACACGCACACACACACACGTGCGTGCGCACCTTTACACATGCACATGCACGCACACACACATGCACACGCACGCACATGCGCACACACAGCAGTAACAGGAGTTGTTGAGCACAGATGAGAAGTCTGGCTGATCAGTTGCCCGCAGTGGTGCTGAGGCCAAGTGCAGCAGTCCTCCTGCAGTCTCGTTGAGAGGGATTAACACACACAGAGCGAGTCTGGATCCAGGGACAGGCAGACCTGTACCACTCGGTTAAACTCTGCCTCGGGGAACACAGAACACATCTTCTTGGTCAAGCTGTCCTTCCAAATCTATCGGTTCACCAAAAGACCTGATCGCACGTCATTGAAGTGGATCCTGTCTCAAATTCAATTATTAAGCCATCCATCATCTCAAATAAAAATAAAACAACCTGAATGATTAATGTAAGTTATGTTGCTGACAGAAAATTAATTGCTTGCTTAAAATAGAGGCAACATTCGGCTGATTTATTGTTTGAAGCCAGATATGGTCCTTCTGTGCTGCACCATTCTGTGATGTGAGGAGAAGGAAATACATACATGAAAGAAAGACAGAAAGAAAGTAAGACTTCCATTTATATAGCGCCTTTCACGAAGTGCTTTACAGCCAATGAAGTACTTTTAGAGTGTAGTCACTGTTGTAGTGTGGGAAACGCGGCAGCCAATTTGCGCACAGCAAGCTCCCACACACAGCAATGTGATAATGACCAGATAATGTTTTTATTTTGTAGATTTAGGGAGTGACTATTTGTATTAATGCTTTTCTCTTCCTTCTGCGCCTGCATCCTCCGGACCCCGCCCCGACACCTCCCGCTCCCGGATCGTGTCCCCGACACCTCCCGCTCCCGGACCCCGCCCCGACACCTCCCGCTCCCGGACCCCGCCCCGACACCTCCCGCTCCCGGATCGTGTCCCCGACACCTCCCGCTCCCGGACCCCGCCCCGACACCTCCCGCTCCCGGACCCCGCCCCGACACCTCCCGCTCCCGGATCGTGTCCCCGACACCTCCCGCTCCCGGACCCCGCCCCGACACCTCCCGCTCCCGGATCGTGTCCCCGACACCTCCCGCTCCCGGACCCCGCCCCGACACCTCCCGCTCCCGGACCCCGCCCCGACACCTCCCGCCCGAAACCGGAACTGGAAGTGGGGCCACGCTGTTCCTCAATTTATCGCATTGTCAGACTGAGCCGCTGAGTTTCCCACCGAGCCCCCCGACCAGGCGGGGAGAGAGAGAGAGACGGGGGGGGGGGGGGGGGGGAGAGAGACGAAGAGAGAGGTGGGTGGAGGGAGAGGTGGAGAGAGGCGCTAGGCGACGCCTGGACCTGCTCCCAATCTTTTGCCTTAACTTCAGCTCCGAGGAAATTGGCAAGCGGTATCAGTTTACCGTCACTTTTCATTTGGCATTCGTATATCATTCCAATACGACGAGGGGACGGGGAGCTCGGCGGGGGGGGGAACACACGTGGGGCAGGAATGGGGAGATAAGCAACTCGGGGAAGATGGATCATGTTTCTCGGAAAGCTCGATGCATCAGGGACATTGTTGGAGTGGATGAAATCCAGAAGTCATGACACTGTCACTATTCACCATACCCAATAAACCTGTTAACAAGTCGTGACCCACACACAATGCCCCATCTATGGTGGGGTGGGGGTGGGGGGGGGGGCGCTGGATAAGGGACTTGGGCTGGAACTTGGTGGCTTTTGTTGGATTGTTCGAGATCTGTCCTCTCTGGTTTCTAACATAACATAAGAAGATAAGAATTAGGAACAGGAGTAGGCCATCTAGCCGCTCGAGCCTGCTCCGCCATTCAAAAAGATCATGGCTGATCTGGCCGTGGACTCAGCTCCACTTACCCGCCCACTCCCCGTAACCCTTAATTCCCTTATTGGTTAAAAATCTATCTATCTGTGACTTGAATACATTCAATGAGCTAGCCTCAACTGCTTCCTTGGGCAGAGAATTCCACAGATTCACAACCCTCTGGGAGAAGAAATTCCTTCTCAACTCAGTTTTAAATTGGCTCCCCCGTATTTTGAGGCTGTGCCCCCTAGTTCTAGTCTCCCCGACCAGTGGAAACAACCTCTCTGCCTCTATCTTGTCTATCCCTTTCATTATTTTAAATATTTCCATAAGATCACCCCTCATCCTTCTGAACTCCAACGAGTAAAGACCCAGTCTACTCAATCTATCATCATAAGGTAACTCCCTCATCTCCGGAATCAGCCTAGTGAATCGTCTCTGTACCCCCTCTAAGGCTAGTATATCCTTCCTTAAGTAAGGTGACCAAAACTGCACGCAGTACTCCAGGTGCGGCCTCACCAATACCCTATACAGTTGCAGCAGGACCTCCCTGCTTTTGTACTCCATCCCTCTCGCAATGAAGGCAAACATTCCATTCGCCTTCCTGATTACTTGCTGCACCTGCAAACTAACTTTTGGGATTCATGCACCTTTTACGTTTTAAAGTTTAATTTGTTTTAATTGCCGGTGCTTTTAGTGTCCCCCTCTCCTTTTATAGGGGGCACTGGAAAAAGGAAAAATTTGATTTTAGTGCCCAAAAAAACCCCACAAAAAAACCCCAAAAAAACAAAAAAGGGCCTTGTAAATGTCTTGTGTGTGTCATCCAGGTCGGGTGGCACGGATACATGTTTTATGTTTTGCAGGTTAACTCAAAAGAGTTTCATGCACAAGGAGGGGTCCGTCCGCGCCGCCGTTAAAACCTTGGCCGCGGGCGGGCCCTTGACAAAGGAGCAACACCTTGAGCTGCGCGAGCTCGAGGGACTCCTCGCTGGGCTGCGGAGGGAGCGGAGTTCAACAAAAGACTCCGCTCCCTCCCCCACAATAGGTTAAGGTAGAGGTTGCACTATGCTTTTGCCATGAAGATAACCATAGCCAGCCTCAACATCAACGGCGGCAGAGGGGCACGCCGTAGATTTGACAATTTTTCGCTCCTGCGGGAGGGGAAATATGCGGTGTGCTTCCTGCAAGAAACCCACACCCTTCCGGGAGACGAAGCCACGTGGCTCCTGGAATGGCAAGGAGAGGTCCGCATGAGCCACCTCACCGCCATTTCTAGTGGGGTGGCCATCTTGCTGGGCCCGCATTTTCAGCCGGAGATCTTGGGGGTCGAGGAGCCCGTGCCAGGCCGCTTGCTGCACGTAACGGTTCGCCTGGGGGACGTGCCGCTCCATCTCGTGAACGTGTACGCCCCTCAGCCCGGCCCGCAGCAAACACGCTTCTTTGAAGAGGTGTCCGCTCTTTTTGGCTCCGTCGATGTCGGCGACTGCATTGTCCTCGGGGGGGATTTTAACTGCACCCTCGAGGCGAGGGACCGCTCCGGTGCCCCGCAGTGCATGACGGCGATGGAGAAGTTGAGGGACCTGGTCGGGTCCTTCGACTTGGTGGATGTCTGGCGAAATCTCCATCCCGACTCCAGCGCCTTTACTTGGGTGAGGCCTGGAGTAGGATGGTCCAGAGTCGACCGCCTTTACGTGTCTCGGGCGTACGTTTCCTGCGTCCCGGCGGCCTCCATGCGGCCGGTGCCGTGTTCGGACCACCACCTGGTGTGGGCGGAGCTCGCCTCGCTCCGCGCGAGGACGGGGTCCGCGTACTGGCACTTTAACAACCGGCTGCTGGAGGACGTGCAGTTCCAGGACTCGTTCCGTCGATTCTGGTCCGACTGGAGAAGGAAGCAGGGGGGCTTCCCCTCCTTGAGGCTATGGTGGGACATGGGCAAGGCTCACGTCCGCGTCTTCTGTCAAGAGTACGCGAGGGGGTCGACCAAGAGGCGGGCGGCCAGAGTCGGGCGCCTAGAAAAAGAGGTGCTCGACCTGGAAGCCCGTCTCGGTCAAGTCGTCCAGGACCCGGCCCTGCGGACGGTGTACGAAGCGAAGAAGGCCGCGCTGAAGGACCTGCAGCTCGTCGGGTCCCGAGGCGCGTTCGTGAGGTCGCTGATCCGATTCCTGCGGGATCTGGACCGCGGCTCTCCCTTCTTCTACTCGCTGGAAAAAAGGCAGAGTGTCCGTAAGCAGCTCTTGACGCTGCTGGCCGACGATGGCTCTCTCGTCTCGGATCCGGAGGGCATCAACAACAGGGCCCGTGAATATTACGGGGCTCTGTTCTCTCCGGATCCGTCCAGCGAGGAAGCGCGTAGAGTTTTGTGGGAGGACCTGCCGAAGGTCAGCCCGGAGGGCGCCGAAAATCTGGAAGCTCCGCTAAGCCTGGCGGAGCTGACCGGTGCCCTCGACCGGCTCTCGAGGGGAAAATCCCCGGGGCTGGATGGACTGACCGTGGAGTTCCACAGGGCGTTCTGGGACGTCCTGGGGAGCGACTACGCGCGGGTCCTGGGGGAAAGTCTGGCGACCGGGGAGATGCCCCTCTCTTGGCGCAGGGCAGTCATCGTCCTGCTGCCTAAGAAGGGCGATCTCCGCCTCCTTAAGAACTGGCGCCCGGTCTCCCTCCTCAGCACGGACTACAAAATTTTCGCCCGGGCGATGTCTGCTCGCCTTGGTGCCGTGCTGGACCACATGATCCACCCCGACCAGTCCTACACGGTCCCGGGCCGGACAATCCACGATAACATCCATCTGGTCCGGGACCTCATCCATTGTTCCCAGGAGGCTGGTCTGTCGGTCGCCTTCCTATCCCTCGACCAAGAGAAGGCGTTCGACAGGGTGGATCACGACTATCTGCTCGGAACTCTGCGCGCTTTCGGGTTCGGAACGCATTTCGTCGCCCGGATCTGACTTTTGTACGCCGCCGCGGAGTGTCTGATTAAGGTTAACGGGTCCTTGACGGCGCCCCTTCGCTTTAGGAGAGGGGTGCGCCAGGGATGCCCCATGTCCGGCCAGTTATACGTCGTTTGCATGGAGCCTTTCCTGCGCCTCTTGCGGACGAGGTTGACGGGACTGGCTCTGCAAGGGCCGGGCGTGGAGGTCGTCCTCTCGGCTTACGCCGATGTCGTGCTGACCTGCGGAGGATGCGTGAGTGCCAGGAGATTTACTCGGCCGCATCCTCCACCAGGATCAACTGGGAGAAATGTTCCGGACTCCTGGTGGGTCAGTGGCGGGTGGACACCCTGCCGGAGGAGCTCAGGCCTTTTGCCTGGAGCACGACCCATCTCCTCTATCTGGGAGTCTACCTTAGCCCCGACGAGGGAGCCTGGCCGGCGAACTGGCAGGAGCTGGAGGCCAAGGTCGCCGCTCGCCTAGGGCGCTGGACAGGACTGCTCCGAGTGCTGTCCTACAGGGGTCGAGCGCTAGTCATAAACCAGCTGGTGGCCGCAATGTTGTGGTACCGGCTGGTCACTTTGACCCCTCCCCCTGCGTTTGTCGCCAAGATACAGAAGAAGCTGGTGGACTTCTTCTGGAACAACAGGAAGCACTGGGTCTCTGCTGCGGTCTTGAGTCTCCCGCTTGAGGAGGGCGGTCAGTCGTTGGTGTGCGTCAGCGCCCAGCTCGCGACTTTCCGTCTTCAGACCCTGCAGAGATACCTTTACGTCGAGCCCCCTCCTAGGTGGTGTGCTCTGGCGACGTATTTCTTCCGCCAGCAGCGCGACCTCAATTATGACACGCAGCTCCTGTTTGTGAACTTGGGGGGTGTCAGGACTGCCCTCCGGGAGCTGCCTGTCTTTTACAAGGAACTCATCAGGGTCTGGAACAAAGTCTCCACCAGGCGCAGCTCTCCGCCGGCTGGAGTGGCGGCCGTCCTGCAGGAGCCGCTGCTCGGGAATCCGTACCTCCACGACCGAGGTTTTATGTGGCGGTCGGAAGAGAGGGCTGTGGCTGGTAAGGTGACCAGGGTCAGGGACCTGCTCGATGGCGGAGGAGCGGGCTGGATGGCGCCAGACACGCTGGCACGGCGCCTAAATTCTGCCAACGTCCGCCACGCGGCCGATGCCATCGAGTCGCTAAAAACAGCTCTGGGCCCTGACTCCGTTAGGTGCATCGAGGAGGCTCAAGCACGTGGGGAGATCCCGTCCGAACTGACCCCCGTCCGGACGGAATTCCTCATCGGCGCCAAACCCCGGAACCTCCCTCGGGGGCCGGCGCCTCACAACTTGAGCCGCCTCGGGGAAATCCCTTCCGTGCCTTTCAGTTCCGCGCGGAGGGGTTTCCTGTACGGGCTGCTCCTGCACACTCTCAACTTTGCCATCCTCGCCGGCCGTCCGGACACGCCATGGGGTACCATCCTGCCGTGCGGAGGAGGCGGGGGTTCCCGATGGAGGGCACTCTACGCAGGGGTCCTCCTACTATTCATCGGGGACGTGGCCTGGAGGGTGGTGCATGGAACAGTGCCGTGCAACAAATTTTTAAGCCGGTTCACGGACTCCCAGGCCGCCTGCAATTTCTGCGGTCTGGAAGAGTCCGTGTTCCATATCTTTATGGAATGCACAAGGTTGCAGCCCCTGTTTTATTATTTGAAGGGGCTGCTCCTGAAATTCTGGCACCACTTCAGTCCCACTCTCCGGATCTTTGGGCACCCTGTGCGGAGGGGAGCGGGTAGGTCCGAAGGCCTCCTCGTAGGACTGCTCCTGGGCACGGCCAAGGGTGCCATCAGCCGGTCCAGGCAGCGGGCGGTCGAGGGGGTCGTTCAACCTGACTGCCTGCCTCTCTTCCGCTCTTACATCCGGTCCAGGGTGTCCTTGGAGATAGAGCACGCGGTGTCCACCGGTACGCTCGCGGCCTTCCACGAGAGGTGGGCACCGGAGGGACTGGAGTGCATCATCACGCCCGGCAACCAAATTTTAATTTGATTTTACGTTTTAAAGTTTAATTTGTTTTAATTGCCGGTGCTTTTAGTGTCCCCTTCCCTTTTATAGGGGGCACTGGAAAATTGTGATTTTAGTGCCCCAAAAAAAAGAACAAAAAAAAAAAGAAAAACACAAAAAAAAACAAAAAAAGGAAAAAAAGGGCCTTGTAAATGTCTGGTGTGTCACCCAGGTAGGGTGGCACGGTTTAATGTTTTATGTGTTGTAGGTAGACTCTAAAAGAGTTTCATGCACAAGGACCCCCAGGTCCCTCTGCACCGCAGCATGTTGTAATTTCTCCCCATTCAAATAATATTCCCTTTTACTGTTTTTTTTTCCAAGGTGGATGACCTCACATTTTCCGACATTTTATTCCATCTGCCAAAGCTTAGCCCATTCGCTTCACCTATGTAAATCTCTTTGCAGCCTCTCTGTGTCCTCTACACAACCCGCTTTCCCACTAATCTTTGTGTCATCTGCAAATTTTGTTACACTACACTCTGTCCCCTCTTCCAGGTCATCTATGTATGTTGTAAACAGTTGTGGTCCCAGCACCGATCCCTGTGGCACACCACTAACCACCGATTTCCAACCCGAAAAGGACCCATTTATCCCGACTCTCTGCTTTCTGTTAGCCAGCCAATTCTCTATCCATGCTAATACATTTCCTCTGACTCCGCATACCTTTATCTTCTGTAGTAACCTATTGTGTGACACCTTATCGAATGCCTTTTGGAAATCTAAATACACCACATCCATCGGCACACCTCTATCCACCATGCTCATTATATCCTCAAAGAATTCCAGTAAATTAGTTAAACATGATTTCCCCTTCATGAATCCATGTTGCGTCTGCTTGATTGCACTATTCCTATCTAGATGTCCCGCTATTTCTTCCTTAATGATAGCTTCAAGCATTTTCCCCATTACAGATGTTAAACTAACCGGCCTATAGTTACCTGCCTTTTGTCTGCCCGCTATTTTAAACAGAGGCGTTACATTAGCTGCTTTCCAATCCGCTGGTACCTCCCCAGAGTCCAGAGAATTTTGGTAGATTATAACGAATGAAGTCAGAATGGATCAAATTACAATTTGCAAAGTCAGTCAGAACTTGGGCTGGGTGGTTCCAATGACACATTCCAAAGACACCTCAGGGTGTGGCTTATCCTCCAAGGGGAGCAATCAGCAATAGGTCATGTGATAATGGAGAGCCAATCAGAGACACGGTGGCCATTTTATTAATACAAATAGACGCATCCATAAATATTGACCCAGGACACCGGGGATAACTCCCCTGATCTTCTTCAAAATAGTGCCATGGGATCTTTTACATCTACCTGAGAGAGCAGACGGGGCCTCGGTTTAATGTCTCACCCCAAAAGATGACACCTCCGACATTGCGCTCCCCTCAGTATTGCCCCACTGACAGTGAGGCGCTCCCTCAGTATGGACCCTCCGACAGTGTGGCGCTCCCTCAGTATTGCCCCTCCGACACTGCGGGGCTCCCTCAGTACTGCCCCTCCGACAGTGCAGCGCTCCCTCAGTACTGCCCCTCTGACAGTGCGGCGCTCCCTCAGTACTGCCCCTCTGGCAGTGCGGCGCTCCCTCAGTACTGCCCCTCCGACAGTGCTGCGCTCCCTCAGTACGGCCCCTGACAGTGCAGTGCTCCCTCAGTACTGCCCCTCTGACAGTGCGGCGCTCCCTCAGTACTGCCCCTCCGACAGTGCGATGTTCCCTCAATACTGCCCCTCTGACAGTGCGGCGCTCCCTCAGTACTGCCCCTCTGACAGTGCGGCGCTCCCTCAGTACTGCCTCTCTGACAGTGCGGCGCTCCCTCAGTACTGCAATGGAGTGTCAGCCTAGATTTTTTATGTTCTCACTTTTCTGGAGTAGGAAACATGAAAACGGACAATTCTGGGGTCATGAAGATGCCGTGGTGAAGTGAGGAGACCTGCAATGTTTACATTCTGAATAAAATGGAAGTTTTCTGGGTCGGCTTGATGGAAATGCCATTGCACGCTGATCGTACAGAGCCGGTGGGACTGTGTTTTCCAAGGATGAGAGCAGACCCTTAGATTCTCAGATTGATCGCTCCCTCCGGGATAGTAACCTTCACAGACCCAGGGAACTGAGCGCAATGGAGTTTGGAATTCCCTTAATGTGACAGCACTGCTCCATGTAACTGCTGTCTGAGAAGCAGCTCAGCAAGGTTATCATTCACAGGACCGTGTGGAGGGGAGGAGAGATATTTTTAAAGCAAACTCTCCTCGGAGTTGCAATTTAATAAGTGCTTTTAATAATGCAGCAGCACAGGTGTCTGTGACATTGCCAGTCATACGTTTTTGAAACTATTTTTAGATGTGCTGGTTTCAATAAAAGTGACCATGAAACTGTTGTATTGGTGTAAAAGCCCAACTGGTTCACTGATGTCCTTTTAAAAAAACACTTGCATTTATATAGCGCCGTTCAGAACCACTGGATGTCTCAAAGTGCTTCACAGCCAATGAAGTACTTTTGGAATGTAGTCATTGTTGTAATGTGGGGAACGCGGCAGCCAATTTGTGCACAGCAAGCTCCCACAAACAGCAATGTGATAATGACCAGATAATCTCTTTTTGTTATGTTAATTGAGGGATAAATATTGGCCCCAGGATACTGGGGATAACTCCCCTGCTCTGCTTCGAAATAGTGCCATGGGATCTTTTACATCCACCTGAGAGGGCAGACGGGACCTTGTCATGACAGGTTACAGAAATAATCAAAAAAGGCTAACGGGATGCTGGCTTTTATATCTAGCGGACCAGAATACAAGGGGGTAGAAGTTATACTACAGCTGTACAAGGTTCTGATTACACCACAGCTGTGGAAGGATATGTTGGCCTGGGAGGGACTGCAGCAATGATTGAGCAGAATCCAAAGTTTAAATTTCAAGGAGAGATTACACAAACCAGGCGTGTATTCCCTGGAATGTAAAAGGGTAAGGGGTGATTTGATCGATGGTTTCAAGATATTACATAGAAACATAGAAACATGGAAAATAGGTGCAGGAGTAGGGCATTCGGCCCTTTGAGCCTGCACCACCATTCAATAAGATCATGGCTGATCATTCCCTCAGTACCCCTTTCCTGCTTTCTCTCCATACCCTTTGATCCCTCTAGCCGTAAGGGCCATACCTAACCCCTCTTGAATATATCCAATGAACTGGCATCAACGACTCTGCAGCAGGGAATTCCACAGGTTAACAACTCTCTGAGTGAAGAAGTTTCTCCTCATCTCAGTCCTAAATGGCCTACCCCTTATCCTAAGACTATGTCCCCTGGTTCTAGACTTCCCCAACAACGGGAACATTCTTCCCGCATCTAACTTGTCAAGTCCCATCAGAATCTTATATGTTTCTATAAGATCCCCTCTCATCCTTCTAAACTCCAGTTAATCCAGTCTCTCCTCATATGTCAGTCCAGCCATCCCGGGAATCAGTCTGGTGAACCTTCGCTGCACTCCCTCAATAGCAAGAACGTCCTTCCTCAGATTAGGAGACCAAAACTGAACACAATATTCCAATATTCACCAAGGCCCTGTACAACTACAGTAAGACCTCCCTGCTCCTAAACTCAAATCCTCCAGTATGACGGCCAACATACCATTTGCCTTCTTCACCGCCTGCTGTACCTGCATGCCAACTTTTAATGACTGATGAACCATGACACCCAGGTCTCATTGCACCTCCCCTTTTCCTAATCTGCCGCCATTCAGATAATATTCTGCCTTCGTGTTTTTGCTCCCAAAGTGGATAACCTCACATTTATCCACATTATATTGCATCTGCCATGCATTTGCCCACTCCCCTAACCTGTCCACGTCACCCTGCAGCCTCTTAGTGTCCTCCTCACAGTTCACACCGCCACCCAGTTTAGTGTCATCTGCAAACTTGGAGATATTACACTCAATTCCTTCATCTAAATCATTAATGTATATTGTAAAGAGCTGGGGTCCCAGCACTGAGCCCTGCGGCACTCCACTAGTCACTGTCTGCCATTCTCAAAAGAGGAACTGATAGGGTAGATAGAGAGAAATGTGCGTATTGATTATATTGGCCCATTTCACAGGACTCAGAAAGCTAACCATTTACTGTAATGTAAGCCCCTGAGAGTAAGGTCAGCGGTCGATCGAGGGGGTCATTCAGCCCAACTACTTTGTACGCACCAGGGTGTCCCTAGAGATGGTGCATGCTGTGTCCACGGTACGCTCGTGGCCTTCCATGAGAGTTGGGCACCGGAGAGACTGGAGTGCATCATCACCCCCGGGAACAGAATTTTAATTTAATTTGCAAAGTTCCCATTCATTTGTAAATTTGTGGGTTCTAGTGCCATTATCAAAAGGGGGCATTTGATTTAAAATTATTTAAAAATAGTTGTAGAGCTGTTGCATTGTGAGTGGCTTAGCGAGTTATGTGATATTCACCAGACTCAATAAAACCCCAGTAAGTTGAGTCTCAGTCATCCACGATGAGGTATACAGTTGTGAGCCTATTAGATGAACTGGTAATGTGTAGTGTGATTGTTAAACCTTTGTTAATAAATCGACTAGTTCTTAATAACAACGTGTTGAATTCTTAAGCATATACATTACAATTATAATTGACTGTTATTCCAAATGAAGTTAAGTAGCAAACATCAGAAATGAAAAATTGGTTGGAGAGAAAAATAGTCTGTGATGGAATAAAGGCAGAGAAAGCAAACAATTTCAAAGGCTGCAAGCTCTCTTTAAAAAGCCTGAGTAAATGTTTTGGGCCCACTGGCTGTGGCTCTGCCCTCTTCTCCCCTCGGTGTAACAATGTTAAAGGTCTTGTTAAACTGGTAAACTAATATTTTCTGCAGTTATATTACAGTCATTTGGAAAGGTGCCTGAAGAACAATAAAACAGGTGATGTAATTTGCTGGGGCTTTGGAAGCACATGCTATTCTGATTATTTGATCTGTTCTGTATTGTGTTTGGTTAAGAAAGTATTGGTCTGAATTAAATTGGGATTATTGAGGTTAACTAAGCTATTAAATTGTGAAAATCCAACTTTCATTGCGGTCACAGTGAAATTCTGGTTATTATTTTAAATGATGTGAAGGTCTCTAGGTCTGGACATGAAACCACCACAAATAAAAATTGGCAGTTTTGAATTTCTTAAATGTTTAATGATTTGAATTGAAATGTTAGGACATTTGAAGTGATTCTGCTTGTTTAATCATCTTGGTTTTACTGGAAAATCTTGGGGTTGGAAAAAATGCTAAAAGCTTAATCTAAAACACTGTCTTCCCTGATGAGAGTGTTTATTTAAAAAAAGTTACTATTGATGTTACTAATGATTTCTGTTGTTTTAACGGATTTTTAATTCCTAAGGAAGGTATAAGTGGCCAGGAATTCGGTACGGCACACTTTGAGGCGGTGATGGTGTCAGGTGCTACCTTTATCGCCGGGCGATGTCTCCCACCTCAAAGTGGGATAGTCAGTTGTATCGCTCCAAGAGGGGAGTCATCATCATCATAAGCAGTCCCTCGAACTCGAGGAAGACTTGTTTCCACTCGAAAAGTGAGTTCTCAGGTGACTGAACAGCCCAATATGGTACTTACAGTCTCTGGTGGGACAGACAGTGGTTGAAGGAAAGGGTGGGTGGGGAGTCTGGTTTGCCGCACGCTCCTTCCGCTGCCTGTGCTTGCTTTATGCATGTTCTCGGCATCGAGACTCGAGGTGCTCAGCGCTCTCCCGGATGCTCTAACGGCCCATCGCGGGGCGGTAGTGCAGGAACGCTTCTCAAGTTGAGCCGCTCGGATCCCGGCGCCCAAACAGGAGGTGAGGTCGACCATGTGAAACCTGCAGAACAATGGAAGGGAGACTCCCCACAGCCTTCCACAGGTGAGAGAGGCAAGTCATTGTTCCAAATGTGACTCTCGACACCTATCTCTTCGTTCCCTGCGTTATCGCCGCGGGATCCGCTGTGCACCGTCTGCTTCCCGCGGTCGGGAGCGGCGCCCGGCGCTACGGCAGACCAAAGCAGTCAATTTCGGAAACGCGTGTCAAAGGGGGAGTTGCCCACTCAAGTGGGCGGGGCCAGAGCACACAGCGCTAACTGACAGCGCTGCTGCTAAACCATCGGTGACGTTCGCGGCAGGCTGTCACAGTGCGGCGCTCGGGCGGGAGATGTTTAGCGGCCCCATAGCGCCTGTCTCTGGCGCTAATGGTGGGGGATAAACAACCCAATTTTACCCCCAAAGATTATTAAAAAAAAGTAAAATGGAGTTTGGTTCTTTCCGTTTGATCGTGAAGTGATGCAGGTGCGTCTGACTATCTCGTTTCGCCTTCTTATAAACCTGCAAAGAAGTTAATCCTTTCTGCTGGCAACTGGTTTTTAATTCGCCATATGACAACGGTTTTATTGCTGAATCTATAATATTGGGCATTATTACATTTAAGTTTCTTAATTTTAAAGTAAATATTTCCCCACAGTGCAGAAAGAATTTATGAATTGATAAATTAACCCCTTGGGCTCTTAAGCACAGCCACAATGGATTTTCTGCATGAACAGAGATCCAGCACTTTTAAGAATTTAAGAATTTATCGGCAGACATCAAATGTCACAGCATGCTGACCATTTGGACTAATGACTTTGCCTTTCATAAGCTCGGACTTAACTCTTTCAGGATCAGTTGCTATCGAGAAGGGGTGATATGGAAGTTACCTCCAAACTAATTGCAAACAGTTCTGTCTCTAATGTAAAAACTCCATTAAAACCACCAGGCCTGTTTCTGAAATTGGCATTGATAAAAAATACCATTGATATGAGTTGCTATTGCAAGCACTCAAAGGGAGAACTGACATGAAGTTTAAGGGGATAAGTAATAAGAACATAAGAATTAGGAGCAGGAGTCAGCCATTCGGCCCCTCGAACCTGCTCCGCCATTTAATAAGATCATGGCTGATCTTCGACCTCAACTCCATTTTCCCGCCCGATCGTCATATCCCTCGATTCTGCTAGAGTCCTAAAATGTATTGATCTCAGCCTTGAATATACTCAACGTTCAGCATCCACAGCCCTCTGGGGTCGAGAATTGCAAAGATTCACAACCCATTAAAATAAACTCGTTAGAGCAGTCTAGATGGTCCTGCTCATTGCTGTCAGTCAGGGAAGAAGATTTTTGGGGAAATAAAAATGAGCATTGACAAAACCTGTCTGTCCAACAATAGGCTATTTGGATTTGGGATCCTTTTGAACTGATAAAATGGACTCAGGAACAATATATTGGGTTAGTTTGGGAAATAAAAGGTCCTCTAAATTAAAGAATAAACAAACAAAATGTGTTAATAACAAACAAAGCAGGAACATTTGATTTTTGTTTTAACGATATTGTGGGGGAGAAATTGGCCTCCTTTGCACCTCCCGTTAACGGCTCCAGGAGGGAGAGCGATAGCAGGGCGCTAAGGGCTTACCAACTGGGCGCCACAAAATCACCGTTGCCCGCGAACTTCCTTGGCAGGTTTGCGCTGCCGCTAAAACTTACCGCCTTGATCTCCTGTGCCCCGCAGATCCTGACACCATCCGGTGCGCAACAGCCCGTTATCAGCCCGGATGTAAAATTCGCTTCTGCCAAACTGCAGCATCGCTGGGCGTACGAGGTGTTGTCACGGCAACTGGCTGCTTGGGGGGGGGCTAATTAAAGGCAGCGGTGGTCAGCTAGGCCAATATTTTATGATGTCCTCAGTGTGCTGCATTTTGATTTCCTTGGAACAATTGTGCAGCCATGCACTCTCTTAGCGAGCTTGGGACTGCGGTGCGCATATCGCTGACGACCATTCCCACAGCCTGAGCCTTCAATGATCGCAGCATTGGCCCTTCCCTGTAAGGGAGGGGAGGAGCCTGTAAACCTGGCAGTGCTGCATGGGACAATACTCAGCGCTCTGCCTACACCGCCCCTCTTGCTCCCTTTAGCGCTCTTAAGGGAAGTGATAGCGCTTGATTTAGTGCTCCACTCCTCTCTTGGAGCACTAAAGCGGAAAGTCCCGCCAGAATCAGATGTGTAGTGCTGAGCGACACTTTCACGTTCCCGCAAAAGTTAGCACCCCGTGCAATTGCTAGCCCGGTGTGAATATTATATTGGACAGCAAAGTTCCTCCAGGGCTCGTGAATGAGATAGAATGGTAATTAATGGGATGGAAGATAGAAACAGGCAAATTACTCCACCAAATGGGAATTTTTGTAAAATCATTCTCTTAGTTGGATTGGAATAAATCACTTTGGCGATATTAATTCCAGTGAAAGTCAGGAAAGTGCAGGTGAGAATCGTAAATCAAAGCAAACACCGGCCTTTTTACCAACACCAATGAAGTACTTTTGGAGTGTAGTCACTGTTGTAATGTGGGAAACGCGGCAGCCAATTTGCGCACAGCAAGCTCCCACACACAGCAATGAGGTAATGACCAGATAATCTGTTTTAGTGATGTTGATTGAGGGATAAATATTAGCTCCAGGACTCCAGGGAGAACTCCCCTGCTCTTCTTCAAAATAGTGATCATGGGATCTTTTACATCCACCTGAGAGAGCAGATGGGCCTCGGTTTAACGTCTCACCCAAGAGACAAATAAAAGTTCAAAAAGTACAGATATGTCAGACTTAACAATTGCAAAATAGAAGAATTGTAGTCACTCAGAATTCCGTGGCTGCTCTTGGTTTATAATTTATGCGAACATTTGACCTTGTCTGTTGACCCTTTGCCTAATTCCGTGGCTGCTCCTTATCTTGCTGTGTCCCTGGAGCTCATATCCAGCAGAATATTCTAATTATTTGTACTTTAACTGGCACTAATTCTGTCTTTCGTTACATGAGTGACCTTGTCAATGATTAATTGGAGAGTAATCCTTTGGGTATTGGAGTGCTGTATTACTCTGAGCTTATCGCGTGTTCCCAAACCCCATCAATTCATTAAAACTGCCCCGAGCGCTCTCCGCATTATAACTGTACTGATATTAGAAAAGGATTTCTCAGATTGTTCAACAGATACTTTTTGGAATCATTGACTAATCTCCTGTGTGCTCTGGGACTACCTGATTATCAAAGTCTGGCTTGTACAGTAAATAGAAGCAAGTGCCTTTCTTCTCTTTCTTTTCATCTTCTCCCGCTGTTGAAGTTTATCAAGAAAATATTTTTTCAACAGCTGTTCGCAGGAGGCGCTGAGGGATTTAACCCCGAGCTGGATGAGTGAGGCTGGTTTACAGCTGATAACCTAGAGCAGCCCTTCACTGCAAGGCTGTGTGCAGGGGCTGATTTACAGGCTAACAGCACAAACACGGACACTGGCGTTAGGCTGCACAAAACAAATCACTCGCTTTAACCCACTGCACCCTCAGGGAGGGCATATCGGCCTCGGAGGGGAAGCATCGCAGATTCACCAGAATGATACCGGGGCTGAAAGGGTTAAATTACGAGGGCAGGCTGCGTAGACTGGGCTCGTGTTCCCTCGAGTAGAGAAGTTTGAGGGGTGATCTAATTGAGGTGTTTAAGATGTTTGGGGGGTAGAATTACATAGAATTACTTAGAATCTACGGCACAGAAACAGGCCATTCGGCCCAACCAGTCCGTGCTGGTGTTTATGCGCCACACCAGTCACCTCCCATTCCCTCCGCCTTGCTCAGCCTTTCAGTCTATCTTTCTATCCCTTTTCTCTCATGTACTCGTCTCGTTTCCTTTTCAAAGTGTTATATATGCAAACCTGTAAATACCTTGTTTAATCACCAGCGGGCTCAACCTCTGGAGTCCCAAGGGATCCCACAATCCCACAATAAGGAGGCCTCACAGGCTGGAGAGGCACTCTGGAGACCTGTAATAAAGGACTACGGTCACGCATTACTTTAAGCTTACAGTATCTGGTCAGATTCTTTATTCAAGACATAACAACTGGCGACGAGATACAGATGACAAACCCCCACCGCATCAATGCAGAGAACCGTGGACATCCTGGAGAAATTTCCGGAGGGAAATGATTGGGAAACCTTCGTGGAGCGACTCGACCAATACTTCGTGGCCCATGAGCTGGAAGGAGAAGCGAATGCTGCCAAACAAAGGGTGATCCTCCTCACCGTTTGTGGAGCACCTCATGAAAAATCTACTCGCTCCAACGAAACCCACAGATAAGTCGTATGATAATTTGTGCACACTGGTCCGGGCGCATCTAAACCGGAAGGAAAGCATTCTGATGGCGAGGTACCAATTCTTCATGTTCAAGAGGTCTGAAGGCCAGGAAGTGACGAGCTACGTCGCTGAGCTAAGACACCTTGCAGGACATTGCGAATTTGAAGGATACTTGGAACACATGCTCAGGGACTTCTTTGTATTCGGCATTGGCCATGAAGTAATACTTTGCAAACTTTTGACTGTAGAGACCCCAACCTTGAGTAAAGCCATCGCGATAGCCCAGGCATTCATTGCCACCAGTGACAATACAAAACAAATTTCTCAGCACACAAGTGCTGCTGCAAGTACTGTGAACAAAATAATGTTGTTTTCGAATCATAATGTACAGGGCAGGACTCACATGCCTGCAGCTGCACATCCGCAGATGTCTCAGAGTCCACCATCATGGGTGATGAATGCAAGGCCATTAATACCTTGTTGGCACTGCGGAGGTGACCATTGTTTCCATTCATGCCGCTTCAAAGGATACGTTTGCAAGGGCCGTGGAACAATGGGACACCTCCAACGTATGTGCAGGCGAGCTGCAAACCCTGCTAATCCTGCAAACCACCATGTTGCAGAGGAGGACAGATCCATGGTGGATCACAATGAACCAGAGCCTCAGACTGAGGAGGCAGAGGTATATGGGGGTGCACACATTTACCACAAAGTGTCCCCCGATAATGCTGAAGGTTGAATTAAATGGACTCCCGGTGTCAATGGGCGCGAGCCAGTCCATAATGAGCAAAAAGACTTTCGATAAATTGTGGTGCAGCAAGGCCTCAAGGCCAGTCCTGACTCACATTCGTACTAAACTGAGAACGTACACAAAGGAACTGATTCCCATAATCGGCAGTGCTACCATAAAGGTCTCCTACTAATGGAGCGGTGCACAGTTTACCATTCTGGGTGGTACCGGGCGATGGCCCCACACTGTTCGGCAGGAGCTGGCTGGGAAAGATACGCTGGAACTGGGATGACATCCGTGCGCTCTCGTCCGTCGTCGACACTTCCTGTGCCCAGGTCCTAAACAAGTTCCCCTCGCTGTTTGTACTAGGCATTGGGAAATTCCAAGGAGCAAAAGTGCAGATCCACTTGATTCCGGGGGCGCGACCCATCCATCACAAGGCAAGAGCGGTATCGTACATGATGAGAGAGAGGGTGGAGATCGAGCTGGACCGGCTGCAATGAGAGCGCATCATTTCGCCGAGTGGGCCAGTCTGATTGTTCCAGTCCTCAAGGAAGATGACACCGTCAGAATCTGTGGTGATTACAAAGTAACTATTAATCGTTTCTCCCTGCAGGATCAATACCCGCTACCAAAGGCAAACGACCTATTTGCGATGCTGGTGGGAGGAAAAACGCTCACGAAGCTGGACTTGACCTCGGCCGACATGACGCAGGATCTGGAGGAATCATCGAAGGGCCTCACCTGCATCAACACGCACAAAGGTCCCTTCATTTACAACAAATGCCCGTTTGGGCAGATTTGATCAGCCGCGGCGATATTCCAGAGGAACATGGAAAGCTTACTGAAGTCGGTCCCGTGCACCGTGGTCTTCCAGGACGATATCTTGGTTACAGGTTGGGATCCCGTCGAGCACCTGCAGAACCTGGAGGAGATTCTTAGTTGGCTTAATCGCGTGGGGCTCAGGTTAAAACGCTCAAAGTGCGTTTTCCTAGTGCCTGAAGTAGAGTTCCTGGGGAGAAGAATTGCGGCGGATGGCATCAGTCCCATCGATTTGAAGACGGAAGCAATCGAGAACGCACCAAGGCCACAGAACATGATGGAGCTGCGGCTGTTTCTAGGACTCCTGAACTAATTTGGTAACTTCTTACTGGGTCTCAGCACATTGTTGGAACCACTACACTCTTTACTGTGTAAAGGAGATGAATGGGTATGGGGTAAATGCCAAGAAATGCCTTTGAGAAAGCTAGGAAACTATTATGCTCAAACAAATTGCTTGTGTTGTATGGGTTTGGTACCAGCATGTGATGCGTCGTCATGAGCGGGGTCGGGTGTGTATTGCAACAAGCTAATGAATCTGGGAAATTGCAACTGATTGCTTATGCATCCAGGAGTCTGTCTAAGGCTGAGAGAGCCTACAGCATGATTGAAAAAGAAGCATTAGAGTGTGTTTATGGGGTAAAGAAAATGCATCAATATCTGTTTGGGCTCAAATTTGAATTGGAAACTGACCATAAGCCACTGATATCCCTCTTTTCTGAAAGTAAGGGGACAAATACCAACGCATCGGCCCGCATCCAGAGATGGGCGCTCATGTTGTCCGCATACAACTACGCCATCCGCCACAGGCCAGGCACAGAAAACTGCCGATGCTCTCAGTAGACTACCATTGCCCATCACCGGGGTGGAAATGGCACAGCCCGTAGATTTAGTTATGGTAATGGAAGCATTCGAGAGTGAGCAATCACCTGTTACCGCCCGACAGATTAGAACCTGGACGAGCCAGGACCCCTTACTGTCCTTAGTAAAAAACTGTGTGCTCCATTGGTCTAGTATCCCATTAGAGATGCAGGAAGAAATAAAGCCGTACCAGTGACGCAGAGATGAAATGTCCATACAGGCAGACTGCCTCCTGTGGGGTGATCGGGTAGTGGTACCCAAAAAAGGCAGGGACACTTTCATTAGTGACCTCCACAGCACCCACCCAGGCATTGTAATGATGAAAGCGATAGCCAGATCCCACGTGTGGTGGCCCGGTATCGATGCAGACTTAGAGTCCTGCGTGCACAAATGTAACACATGTTCACAGTTAAGCAATGCACCTAGGGAGGCGCCACTAAGTTTATGGTCCTGGCCCTCCAAACCGTGGTCCAGGTCCATGTCAACTATACAGGCTCATTCTTGGGAAAAATGTTCCTTGTGGTTGTAGATGTGTACTCCAAATGGATTGAATGTGAGATAATGTCAGCAGGCACGTCCGCTGCCACCATTGAAAGCCTGCGGGCCATGTTTGCCACGCACGGCCGGCCTGCCTGATGTCCTTGTGAGTGACAATGGGCCATGCTTCACCAGTGCCGAGTCCAAAGAGTTCATGACCCGCAATGGGATTAAATATGTCACATCAGCCCCATTTCAATTGGCGACCAATGGTCAGGCAGAGAGAGCAGTGCAAACAATCAAGCAGAGCTTGAAGAGGGTAACTGAAGGCTCACTACAGACTCGCCTATCCCGAGTCCTGCTTAGTTACCGCACAAGACCCCACTCGCTCACTGGGGTTCCCCCCGCTGAACTGCTCATGAAAAGGGCACTTAAGACAAGGCTCTCGTTAGTCCACCCTGATCTACATGAACAGGTAAAGAGCAGGTGACTTCAACAGAATGCATATCATGATCGCGCAAATTGTGTCACACAAAATCGAGATTAATGATCCTGTATTTGTGTTGAACTATGGACAAGGTCCCAAGTGGCTTCCTGGCCCTGTCGTGGCCAAAGAGGGGAGAAGGGTGTTTCTTGTCAAACTTTCAAATGGACTCACCTGCAGAAAACACTTGGACCAAACCAAACTCAGATTCACTGCTATCCAGAACAACCCACAATAGACTCTACCTTTTTCGACCCCCCATACACAAGTGGCAACTGACCCAGCGGTTGACCACGAAGCAGAACCCATCATCTGCAGCAGCCCAGCAGGACTCACCACTCCCAGCAGCCCAGCAAGGCCAGCTGTGCAGCAGCCCAGCGAGGGCCCAACAAACGACTCACCAAAACCAGTATTTGCACCGAGACGATCAACCAGGGAAAGGAAGGCCCCAGATCGACTCACATTGTAAATAGTTACACTATTGACTTTTGGGGGGGGGGAGTGTTGTTATATATGTAACCCTGTAAATACCTTGTTTAACCACCAAAGGGCTCATCCCCTGGAGTCCCAAGGGATCCCACAATCCCTTGGGAGCACCTGTACATAAAGAGGCCTCACAGGCTGGAGAGGCACTCTGGAGACCTGTAATAAAGGACTACTGTCACACCTTACTTTATGCTTACAGTATCTGGTCAGATTCTTTATTCAAGACATAACAGAAAGCATCTAAGCTATTTGCCTCAACCACTTCCTGTGGCAGCGAGTTCCACATTCTAATCATCATCATCGGCAATCCCTTGGAATCGAGGAAGACTTGCTTCCACTCCTGAAGTGAGTTCTTTGGTGGCTGAACAGGCCAATACAAGAGCAACAGACCCTGTCACAGGTGGGACAGACATTCGTTGAGGGGAGGGGGGGTGGCACTGATTTGCCGCACGCTCCTTCCGCTGCCTGCGCCTGACCTCTTCATGTTCTTTGCTTTGAGACTCGAAGAACTCAACACCCTCCCGGATGCACTTTCTCCACCTAGGGCACAGGACGAGGACACTGATGTTGGTGCGCCTGTCCTCCCAGGGGACTTGCAGGATCTTGCGGAGACATTGTTGGTGATATATCTCCAGCGACTTGAGGTGTCTTCTGTACATCGTCCATGCCTCAGACCCATACAGGAGGGCAGGTATTACTACAGCCCTGTAGACCATGAGCTTGGTGGTAGATTTGAAGGCCTGGTCTTCAAACACTCTTTTCCTCAGGCAGCCGAAGGCTGAACTGGCACACTGGAAGCAATGTTGAATCTCCGCATCAATGTCTGCCTTTGTTGATAAGAGGCTCCTGAGATATGGGAAGTGGTCCACGTTGTTGAGTGCTGTGGATCTTGATGACTGGGAGGCAGTGCTGTGCGGCGAGGACAGGATGGTGGAGGACCTTTGTCTTACGGATGTTAAGCATAATGCCCATGCTTTCATATGCCTTGGTGAATACATTGACTATATCCTGGAGTTCAGCCTCAGAATGTGCGCAGACACAGGTGTAGTCCGCATACTGTAGCTCAACGACAGAGGTTGGGGTGATCTTGGACTTGGCCTGGAGGCAGCGAAGGTTAAACAGCTTCCCACTGGTTCTGTAGTTTAGTTCCACTCCAGCGGGGAGCTTGTTGACTATGAGGTGGAGCCTGCAGCGAGGAAGATTGAGAAGAGGGTTGGAGCGATGACACAGCCCTGTTTGACCCCGGTCCGGATGTGGATTGGGTCTGTAATGGATCCGTTGGTAAGGATCACGGCCTGCATGTCATCGTGGAGCAGGCGAAGGATGTTGACAAACTTTTGGGGGCATCCGAAACGGAAGAGGACGCTCCATAGACCCTCATGGTTGACAGTGTCAAAGGCCTTAGTAAGATCTAAAAAGACCATGTATAAGGGATGGCGCTGCTCCCTGTATTTTTCCTGCAGCTGTCGCGCTGCAAAGATCATGTCCGTTGTGCCCCTTAGGGGACGGAATCCGCATTGTGATTCCGGGAGGAGCTTCTCGGCCACAGGGAGAAGACGGTTGAGGAGAATTCTAGCGACAACTTTCCCAGTGGCTGATAGCAGGGAGATCTCTCTGTAGTTGCCGCTGTTGGACTTGTCCCCTGTTTTAAAGATGGTCACGATCACTGCATCTCTGAGATCTCCCGGCATGCTCTCGAGAGATGAGGTCATGTATCTGCGCCAATAGCGCCTCTCCGCCATATTTTAGCGCCTCAGCAGGAATTCCATCCACACCCGTAGCCTTGTTATTCTTGAGCTGTTTTATGGCTTTGCCGACCTCGTGCAGCATTGGGGCTTCACTGAGGTGGTGGTGGGTCGCATGCTGCGGGATGGAGTCGAGAACATTCGAGTCAAAGGCAGAGTCTCGATTGAGGAGATCTTCAAAGTGCTCCTTCCAGTGGGCCCTGACAGCCTCGGTGTCCTTGATGAGTGTTTCCCCATTCTTGGCCAGGAGTGGGATGGGGCCTTAGGAGCTTGGACCATAGGTGGCCTTGACTGCAGCGAAGAATCCTCACATATCATGGCTGTCGGCCAGTTGTTGTATCTCCTGTGCTTTCTCCATCCACCATCTGTTCTTCAGGTCCCGAGATTTTTGTTGGACCTCAGCCTTGAGCCGTCTGTAATGTTGCTTTGTTGCTCCCGAGTTGGGTTGTTGCTTGAGGCTCAGAAATGCTCTGTATTTGCGATCTATTAGTTCTTGGATTTCCTGATTATTTTCATCAAACCAGTCCTGGTGTTTTCTGGTTGAGTGACCAAGTGTCTCTTCACAGGCACTGGTTATGGAGACCTGGAGAGCAGACCAAGCGCTGTGGACATTGAGCATCTCAGGGTCATCAAGGCAAGCCAGATTGGCTGTGAGACGCTGGCTGTATAGGGCTCTCTTAGCTGGGTCTTTAAGTGCCCCGGCATTAACTATTTTGTGGCACTGCTTCTGCTGGTAGAGGTTACACCTTTTTCTAGAAAGGAAGACCATAATATGGTAGAATTCTTTATTAAGATGGAGAGTGACACAGTTAATTCAGACTAAGGTCCTGAATTTAAGGAAAGGTAACTTCGATGGTATGAGACGTGAATTGGCGAGAATAGACTGGCGAATGATACTTAAAGGGTTGATGGCGGATGGGCAATGGCAAACATTTAAAGATCACATGGATGAACTTCAACAATTGTACATCCCTATCTGGAGTAAAAAATAAAACTGGGAAGGTGGCTCAACTGTGGCTAACAAGAGAAATTAAGGATAGTGTTAAATCCAAGGAAGAGGCATATAAATTGGCCAGAAAAAGCAGCAAACCTGAGGGCGAGGAGAAATTTAAAATTCAGCAGAGGAGGACTAAGGGTTTAATTAGGAGGGGGAAAATAGAGTATGAGAGGAAGCTTGCCGCGAACATAAAAACTAACTGCAAAAGCTTCTACAGATATGTGAAGAGAAAAAGCTTAGTGAAGATGAAGGTCCCTTGCAGTCAGATTCAGGTGAATTTATAATGGGGAACAAAGAAATGGCAGACCAGGTGAACAAATACTTTGGTTCTGTCTTCACGAAGGAAGACACAAATAACCTTCCAGAAATATTAGGGGACCGAGGGTTTAGTGAGAAGGAGGAACTGAAGGAAATCCTTAATAGGCAGGAAATTGTGTTAGGGAAATTGATGAGATTGAAGGCCGATAAATCCCTGATAGCCTGCATCCCAGAGTACTTAAGGAAGTGGCCCTAGAAATAGTGGATGCATTGGTGATCATTTTCCAACAGTCTATCGACTCTGGATCAGTTCCTATAGACTGGAGGGTAGCTAATGAAACATCACTTTTTTTAAAAGTAGGGAGAGAGAAAATAGGTAATTATAGACCGGTTAGCCTGACATCAGTAGTGGGGAAAATGTTGCAATCAATTATTAAAGATGAAATAGCAACGCATTTGGAAAGCAGTGACAGGATCAGCCCAAGTCAGCATCGATTTATGAAAGGGAAATCATGCTTGACAAATCTTCTAGAATTTTTTGAGGATGTAACTAGTAGAGTGGACAAGGGCAAACCAGTGGATGTGGTGTATTTGAACTTTCAAAAGGCTTTTGACAAGGACCCACACAAGAGATTGGTGTGCAAAATTAAAGCACATGGTATTGGGGGTAATGTACTGATGTGGATAGAGAACTGGTTGGCAGACAGGAAGCAGAGAGTTGGGATAAACCGATCCTTTTCAGAATGGCAGGCAGTGACTAGTGGGGTGCCGCAGGGCTCAATGCTGGGACCCCAGCTATTTACAATATACATTAATGATTTAGATGAAGAAATTGAGTGTAATATCTACAAGTTTGCAGATGACACTAAGCTGGGTGACAGTGTGAGCTGTGAGGAGGATGCTAAGAGGCTGCAGGGTGACCTGGACAGGTTAGGTGAGTGGGCAAATGCATGGCAGGTGCAGTATAATGTGGATAAATATGAGGCTATCCACTTTGGGGGCAAAAACAAGAAGGCAGAATATTATCTGAATGGCGGCAGATTAGGAAAAGGGGAAGTGCAACAAGACCTGGGTGTCATGGTACATTAGTCATTGAAAGTTGGCATGCAGGTACAGCAGGCGGTGAAGAAGGCAACTGGTATGTTGGCCTTCATAGCTAGGGGATTTGAGTATAAGAGCAGGGAGGTCTTACTGAAGTTGTACAGGGCCTTGGTGAAGCCACACCTGGAATATTGTGTTCAGTTTTGGTCTCCTAATCTGAGGAAGGACGTTCTTGCTATTGAGGGAGTGCAGTGAAGGTTCACCAGACTGATTCCCGGGATGGCAGAACTGACATATGAGGAGCGATTGGATTGACTGGGCCTGTAGTCACTGGAGTTTAGAAGGATGAGAGGGAATCGCATAGAAACATATAAAATTCTGACGGGACTGGACAGGTTAGATGTGGGAAGAATGTTCCCGATGTTGGGGAAGTCCAGAACCAGAGGACACAGTCTAAGGATAAGGGGTGAGCCATTTAGGACTGAGATGAGGAGAAACTTCTTCACTCAGAGAGTTGTTAGCCGATGGAATTCACCTCCGCAGAGAGTTGTTGATGCCAGTTCGTTGGATCTATTCAAGAGGGAATTGGATATGTCCTTTACGGCTAAAGGGATCAAGGGGTATGGAGAGAAAGCAGGAAAGGGGTACTGAGGTGAATGATCAGCCATTATCTTATTGAATGGTAGTGCAGGCTCGAAGGGCTGAATGGCCTACACCTGCACCTATTTTCTATGTTTCTATGTTTCTATGTTTCTAAGAAGCCTGTGCGTGAGTTCTTTTAATGTGGAGTGGCCGCTGCACACCAGCAACCACACGGGCTTAGCTGAGCAATGTCTTGGTCTAGTGGCAAAGGGGTCCAAGACGACTGGAGACCAGGCACCGCTGTATGAGCATAATTGCCTACGGCGAGGTGTTGGCCACAAGCTCGGCACCAAGTAGCGCCATTGATGGTAGGTGGCCCGAGGCTTGGTTGGTGGCAGGCATTAGGAAGGTCAGCTGTCCGCTGGGGTTCCGAGGGATGTTTTAAAAAGTTTCTTCCAAGGTTTCCAAAATTATTTAAAAGTTTCTCCAAAGTTTTCCAAGTTGTTTAAAAGTTTAAAAGTTTAAAAGTATTTCCAAATTTTTTAAAGAGTTACTCAGGTTGATAAAAAGTTTTAAAAATAGATTAAGAGTTATTTAAAAGTTGATAAAAAGTCTAAAATGTAACTCAGTAGTAGATTATAAAAGTTTTCCCAAATTGTTTAAAAGTTGATTAAAAGTTTAAAAATTGATTAAAACTTGATTAAAAGTTTAAGATGTAAGTAGTAGGAATTCTGGCCCCTGGAAGAAATGACGGCAGCACATTCCAACCACTCTGAGTGAAGACATTTCTCATTTCCCCATTGGATTTATTAATAACTATCCCATATTCATAGCCCCTAGGTGATTTCTCCCACATGGATACATTCTCGCCACATCTCCCCTGTTCCAACCCATTCATCATTTTAAAGACCTCTATCAGGTCACCTCTAAATCTTTTTTCTAAAGAAAAAAGCCCCAACCTGTTCAATCTTTCCCAATAGCTGTAATCTTTAGATTGGGGTAGATCGAGAGAAACTATTTCCTCTGGTGGGGGGAGTCCAGAACAAGGGGGCAGAACCTTAAAATTAGAGCCAGGCTGTTCAGGGGTGATGTCAGGAAGCATTTCACACAAAGGGGAGCGGGAATCTGGAACTCCCTCCCCCAATGAGAGCTGTTGAGGCTGGGGGTCAATTGAAAATTTCAAGACTGAGATTGATCGATTTTTGTTGGGTGAGGGTATTAATGGTTATGGAACCAGGCAGGTGGATAGAGTTAAGATACAGATCAGCCAGTTGAATGGTGGAACAGATTCGAAGGGCTGAATGGCCTCCTCCTGTTCCTAGAAGCAGCAAGTCAGTCAGCATAGGCAAAGAGAGAAGTTGGACTAATATTTGTGGTAAATCACTGCATCAGAACTGGAAACGAAATATTGAGCAAGCATTTTAGTCGAGTTGAGAGGAAAGAGGGAGGGGAGGGAAGAAGCGATGAATGCAACTGTGGGGGGTGGGGGCGCAGTTAATGGGTCAACTGTCCGACAAACTTCTTAAGAGAGATGCAGGAAATGGTTAGGTGTTAGAAAAAAATCAGCTCAGTGAGGCAAGAAAAAGACACAAGCCAAGACAGAACGTGAGTAGCAAATTAAACAACAACTTGCATTTAAATAGCACCTTTAACGTCCCGTAATCAAACAAACTGTGACACTGAGCCACATAAGGAGATCTTCTTCTTAGGCAATCCCCCGGAGTTGAGGATGACTTGCTTCCACGCTAAACTGAGTTCCAAGGTGACTGATGAGCCCAATGCACGACCTACAGTCTCTGTCACAGGTGGATCAGATGGTGTTTGGAGGGATGAGTGGGTGGGGTGCTTGATTTGTCATACGTTCCTTTCGCTGTTTGTTCTTGGCTTCCGTGTGCTCCCGGCGAAAAGACTTGAGGTGTTCGGTGCCTTCTCGAATGCTTCTCCTCCACTTTGAACGGCCCTGGGCCAGGGATTCCCAAGTGTCTGTGGGATGTTACAATTTTTCAAGGAGGCTTTGAGGGTGTCCTTGAAGCGTTTTCTCTGCACCTCCTGGAGCTCACCTGCCGTGTCAGAGTTCGGAGTAGAGTGCTTGTTTCGGGAGTCTTGTATCAGGCACCAGATATTAGGGCGATGGTAGGTTTTAATTAATGCATCTTGAAGGAGGAGAGAGAGGCGGAGAAGTTTAGGGAGGGTGTTCCAGAGCTCAGGGCCAAGGCAGCTGGCCCATCACTGACTCGCCTCTCCGCTGCCTGGGCCTCTCCCTCCAGCTTTGGCAATGGACTGTAAGCAGATGGCGGTAGCAAGCTCACTGACTCCCACAACCACCAAAAGCATGATCGTTCCCACTCCACCTCCAGGAAAGACTCCCGTCCCTGTTTCCCAGCTTCTCCCAACTCTGATGTCTCTACTTGCAGCACTAGGGTTTCTGAAAAGCCTCTTTCTTCATCTGAAGTTCCCCGGCCAGAGCGGTTCGCTGCAACCTATTCCTTCTGTTTCTCACAAACCCAGGAAAACACAAGAGGGAAATAAACCAGGTCTGCCAGTGAGTACCTTCAATAGAAAAACTCCAGGCGATACATCACACGGAGCCTTTCACAACAAAAGCAAAAGGCTGGAACTGCGGATGCTGGAAACCTGAACTAAAAACTGAAACTGCTGGAAATACTCAGCAGGTCAGGAAATATCTGTGGGGGGAGAAACAGAGTCAATGTTTCAGGAAGAAGTTGGTAATGTTGCAGGTTTTGAGCAAGTGCAGGGGCAGGGAAAGGAGGAAGGAAGGACAAAAGGGAAGGTCTGTGATATGTTGGAGGGCAGGAGAGATTCAATAACAAAAGGGATGATGGTGCAAGGCAGAAGGGGACGGTAATGGGGCCAGTAAAGAAATAAAAGATGGGTCTGTGTGTGGAAAGTATTTTTATCTAAGCTGATACCATACGGTATTTGTGTGCCTTTTGATTAAAATGGAGTCCTGGCCCTTCCAGAACTTTCTGCATTTTAGCAGTCAGCTTGCATAAACAGCTAAACCTGCTGTTAGATGGCTGATGGCCATCAGACAGCTAGGAGACAAGTCATGCTGAGACAAGTAACCCCCCCCCCCATGGTGCTCTCCTATTGTCTACACTACAGGAGTTCCATGTCACCCCACCCTTATCTTCTAGCCATTATCTCTTTCCGAGACCTCATCCATTTGATGCAAACAGATAAATTGACCAGGAAATTGAAACAATCCTGACACAATACAAGACAGGTGATAGCCCATTACCTATGACTCATGGAGTAATGGCCGTTTGGCTTTCTGATAACCCTGACAAAAGGAAATATCTGTAAACCATGTCAGGACCAGGATATAGTAATTAACTCTTTATCTGTATTCACTGACTGTGAGACAGAGCAATACACAGGGAGAGGCCAGAACTTTGGTTTTACTGTATAAATATCTTGTTAAACTGAACCATTTCGGAGGTGTTCACTTAGCCCTTGACTGAGTGTGACCTACCCCTTGCGAGCAAGTAAATTAAAAAGAAACTTCTACCGGAGCTGTAAGTGTCGGAGTCATTCTTTTCGGAGGTCGAGATTTCGACAGTTATTGGAGGTTCCACCGAGATGCATACTCTCTGTCCTGTGAGTAAAACGGATACAGGCATAGTGCCTCTCCAGTGAAAGGCTTCGGTGGCCAAACAAGGTGAGCCTTTTGCTCACAAGAGGTTTCTTCACTGTTGAATCGCAGATATAATCTGTTGTCCACAGCGGAGGTACTGCATCTACAAGACTCGGTATTTAAAAGTTAAAGGTATTTTTTTTATAACCATTTCTTTCTCAGCTCGCCAGCAGAAGAGAACAGGTTCTGGAAAAAACCTCGAGACAGCCCGGGGAAGGTTTCAGTAGGTAAGGGAGCGCTAGTCGATCGAAAAGGGTTCCAGGTTCTTATGTGATAAGATTTTTATTGTTTTTAATTCGGAAGGGGTTCTTATGTGATAAGACTATTAAAAAAAAAGGAAAAAAGAAAGCGCTAATCGATCGAAGGTTCTTATGTGATAAGATTTTTATTGTTTTTAATTCGGAAGGGGTTCTTATGTGATAAGACTATTAAAAAAAAAGAGCGCAATCGATCAAAGAGTTTGGGTACGGAACCTTAAATTTTATCAGTTTTTATTAGGATAAGTTAAGGACTCGGTCTGTAGTGGCGTACAACGCAGACTGAAAATTTGTTTAGAGGTTATGATTTGTGTACTCACGGGAATATTGTTTGTTGTCCTTGTATTACTGTTGGGTGCAACACCTTTGTGAGTCATTGCCATTAGAGAAACGGGAAGAGTCACTAGGGAAAATTGTGATTCGGGGAAAAAAAAAACCCACAAGGATTGATTAAGAAAAGAAACAGTAACTGATTGATCAACTACGATTGGTTCGTGCCAACATATCTCACACACCCAGACTGAGCCCGAATTAAGAGCCTTTTCAGGCCACGTAACGGCCAGGAGAAGTGGGCGTAGAGAACTCGGTTGGCCGAAAGGATTGTGAGATCAGAAACTGTGGTAAAATCTTAAATCATCCAGAATGGGGGCTGGAGCAAGTAAACCACCACCAAAAGGCACACCAGCCTATGTCATGCTCCAAAATTGTGGTCAGTCTTCAACTGACCAAAGAAACAAAAACCGGTAAAGTGGACTAAGGGTGAAAACAGGCCATTTCCACCCGATGGTTCATTTAATTTAGAGAGAACAACATGTCTAGAGGAGTGTCTTATAAACAGAGATCCAGGTAAAAAAAAAAGGAAAGTAATAGAAAAGGCCTGGGTTCCGATTCTTCAAGCCCATGTAAAATTAACAGAGGAAGTAAATCAAATGTAAAAAAAAAGAGAACCTGATAAGTGACTTATGGATTAAAAAAAATGAAGCTAGCAAAAGAAAAAGCTTTATTGAATGGAGAGAGACTTGTGAATGTCTTGTCTTTGAATGAGAGTGCGTGAATGTCTTGTCTTTGAATGAGAGTGCGTGAATGTCTTGTCTTTGAATGAGAGTGCTTCTGTCTTTTTTCCTTGTGTCTGGAAACCTGTTTGGAAAGGTTGTGGAGCTGCCTGTTTGTTTTAGCTCCACCCACTTTTTCAAACAAAGTGAAGTTTTTAACCCTTCATAGTGATGTCCTGTATGTGGGAAGTTTAAGACATTTTAAGTTAGAAGCGCAGGTGTGGATTTATTCGGATGAGAGGTTACGGAGCTAGGAAATGCACAAAGGATAGGTTTGTTGAGACATGGTCCCGGTGGTTAAAAGTTGTAATGACTTTTTTTTTTTAAAAGCCTTTGTGGGTCTCTCGAGGTGCAGGCTGGGGGAGTACACTTTCATTGTCCTTGGTGTAAAATTCTTGGTACAAAAGCTTCTAGCTCAGTAAGAGGATTTTTTTGATAAAGAGTGACAGTACAATATTTGAATTGGGATTTTGAGATATTTCAGGTGATCTCCTTGATCAACATTTTGAGTGCATTGGAAAAATCTTGGGTTTGGAAGCCTTTTAATAAGATTAGAAAACAAGTACTTTACATTCTGTGATCTGTGAATCACTATAAGCATAAATGAGAAGTCCGTGTAACACACAGATTCGTCCAGTTCAGAAGCCCACACAAATGGAGGTTTGTCCATGACCTACGAGCTGTGAATGAATCTACTATATTCTCACAATGCTTAAAGGATGTGGAATGAAGTATCCCGGAATGCTTTCCAGAGTCTTGAGCAGTCCCTCACTTCAGCACCAGCCTTGGGATTACCAGATTACACTAAGCTATTCAACTTATTTGTGCATCACAAGTCGGGTTTTGCACAATCTGTTTTGACTCAGTTACATGGGGACAGGCAGCGACCGGTAGCGTATTTCAGTACCCAACTAGACCCAGTGGCACGCGGACTACCAGGATGTCTTCCTTTGTTGGCAGCAGCTTATTATGCTATGCAACAGGCTCAGACAATAACTCTAAATCATCAGACCATTTTGTATATCCCACACTCTGTCGAGATTTTACTTACTAAATGTGCCACCCAACACCTAACCTCCGCAAGAACCACTAAATACGAGGTCGAACTGTTATCAAATCCGAATCTTATCATCAAAAGATGCACTACCTTAAATCCAGCCACTCTACTCCCCACGGAAGACGACGGCGAACCCCATTCATGTGAAATGGTAACCGAATTAGTGACTAAACCACGTATCAATCTAACAGATGTACCAATGTGTAACCCTGATCTAGTGTACTATGTTGACGGATCAGCCTTACGAAATGATAGGGGCCAACCTAGAGCGGCTTATGCAATTGTAACTCAGTTTAATGTTGTCGAAACAGCCTCTCTTCCAGACTCCTTTTCAGCCCAACAAGCCGAATTGTTTGCGTTAACTCAAGCCTGTATTCTGGCTGAAGGACACACAGTTAATATCTGCACTGACTCCAGGTATGATTTTGGGGTATCACATGACTATGGACAAATTTGGAAGATTCGCGGGTACCTGACTTCTTCAGGAACCCCTATCAAAAATGCAGAACAAGTGGAAAATCTCCTGCGAGCCATTCAATGCCCTTTGACACTTGCCATTATCAAATGCCAAGCACATACAGGCCAGTCGAATGAGGTGGCACTTGGGAATGCCAGAGCTGATAATGCAGCTAAGTCAGCAGCTCTGTCGAAAGGGGGGATGCAGGTGTCATTGCTCCCACTAAGGAAAAATAATTGCTCAGACCCGCCACCCACTATTAATGACATGCTGGCCTTTCAGACACAGGCCAGTACGGAGGAGATGGAGACAGACCCGCCACCCACTATTAATGACGTGCTGGCCTTTCAGACACAGGCCAGTACGGAGGAGGTGGTGACCTGGACGAAGGATCAATGTTATAAAAATCCAGAAGGAATATGGGTTCACCATGACGGCCGCGTGGTGGCCCCTAGATCCTTACTTCCATGGATTGCCCGATGTGTTCATACATTCACACATGCAGGCAAAGGGGGATTGGCAGATTATATTTTGGCAACTTGGTATGCACCAGGTATTTCGGCAATTGCAAAACAAATCTGTGAAAATTGTGTTACCTGTCAGACAATGAATCCGGGTAAGACGGAAAAAGTAGAATCTGCCTCCCACCCAAATCCAGTCGGGCCTTTTGTACATTTACAAATGGATTTTATTGAATTACCTATGTGTATGCGATTCAAGTATGTATTAGTTATTGTAGATGTGTTCTCTAGATGGATTGAAGCCTTTCCATGTAAAAAGGCCGATGCCACTACTGTTGCTAAATGTTTGTTAAAAGAAATTGTACCGCGCTTCGGAATCCCTGCTAAGCTTTCTAGTGATAACGGGTCACATTTCACGGGAACTGTTATAAGAGAAATGTATAAAGCTTTACAGATTAATCAACGTTTTCATTGCAGTTATCATCCACAATCAGCTGGACTTGTTGAAAGATATAATGGAATGCTTAAAAATAAGCTGGCAAAACTATGCGATGACACTGGACAGAAATGGACAGAACTGCTGCCCTTAGCTTTGATGGTAATGCGATCTACAACCAACAGAACAACAGGCCTGTCACCGCATGAGATAGTTATGGGATGTCCCCAACGACTACCTTTTACAGCACCATTTACTGCAAAACAGATGGACATCCACAAAATGGAGGAAAATATGTTGAATTATTGTATTGCACTAACCAAATGTATTTCCAGCTTTCATTCACAGGTAAAGGAAGCCCAAGTCAAGGCAGCGGAAGGGAAGTGTCATAATCTGGAGCCAGAGGAATTCGTTTACATCAAGATTTTTAAAAGGAAAAGCAGTCTACAGCCAAGATTCGAAGGACCATACCAGGTCTTGCTGGCGACCAATACTGCAATCAAGGTAAAGGAAAGACCAACATGGATCCACGCATCCCATTGCAAACGGGCACCCGACCAGGAGGAAGGGACGAAGGAATCAGAGGAACAGAAAAAGGAAGACTGAATAAGGAACTGTATGGACTATGGGGACTGATGGTGCTGGGCTTGACAGGGTTTTACTTCACATTATTGATTACACCAGGGGTACAGACCCACCACCGAAGGGAACTGCACGTAAACGTATTTATGGCACTGAGTCATAGGTATGCTCAAGAAAGAAACTTGTCGAGTTGTTGGATATGTTCCCATGTACCTGTCCACTCCAGGGGGGTATTCCCCTGAGATCTGTCCCCTTTAACGAATCAGAAATGGTAGAATGGTTGACAGTGCAAAACAGGATAAAATTAACTAAGGGGCCAGAAACGAAGGAGCAAACAGAATGGAGGTCGGCAGGGTATAAACTTACAGCCTTCCAGGGATGGTACCAGCCCAATTATGATAATAACCATCAGCCTCCCTTCCTAAGCATTACTCCCAGAATAGGAAATCCTGAAGGTATAATATGCCTAGTGAGTAATGAGACTAAAGGACCAGAAATGGGACGCAGCAAGTGTTCCCAAATGACTAAATGGCAAGCCACAACTAATCCCACTGAGAGAAAGATAGCAACCGTTGGCTGGACAACGGTCCATAACAAAGCCCCAGGTGAAGGGTGGGAAGGTGAGACCACTCGAGTAGGGATAGTGCGAAAGGACCAGGAGCTGACGTCCTATAATTGCACCTACTTTATTTGTGGCCATAAAGCCTACCCATGGTTACCAGCCAACTGGACAGGGTCCTGTTACTTAGGATATGTGGTACCCCTTATCAGATCAGTAAGGACTCTAAGGGAGGCCTATGGAAGCCACAGATTTAAACGGGATTTGAAGTGGCTAAACGGAATATTCAAGGTAACGGTGCCACCCTATGGAATAGCATCGACCGAATGGCAGTTACGGGAACTGGCTAACTTAGTAGAATCAGTAGACAACGCAACTTCCCAAGCCTTTGAAGGGATAAATGACGAAATGGTAGCTATTCGAACAGTGGCTCTCCAAAATCGTATGGCCTTAGATTATCTCCTAGCCAAGGAGGGAGGAACATGCGCATTAATAGGTGAAGAATGCTGTACGTATATCCCAGATAAATCAGAAGATATCGGCAGTCTAGCTGAAAACATCAGGATGGTTGGGAGCCCTGGGGAAATCTGTGGGACAGGGTTTGATCATATTCCTGCTGATAGTCTTCGCCCTGTATCTATTATTTGTCATCGTTAAGTGTTGCTGTGCCAGGGTGGGAGAAACTATGTTACCTACCGAGACCACGGCTAGAGTTATGGTAGCAACAACTGCTGAAGGCTCTTGTGTGGAAATGGAAATGGAGAGACTGTACAAGATCAGAATGGATTAAGTTATCCTTGTGAAGGACAAAATGGGGGAATGTGGAAAGTATTTTTATCTAAGCTGATACCATACGGTATTTGTGTGCCTTTTGATTAAAATGGAGTCCTGGCCCTTCCAGAACTTTCTGCATTTTAGCAGTCAGCTTGCATAAACAGCTAAACCTGCTGTTAGATGGCTGATGGCCATCAGACAGCTAGGAGACAAGTCATGCTGAGACAAGTAACCTCCCCATGGTGCTCTCCTATTGTCTACACTACAGGAGTTCCATGTCACCCCACCCTTATCTTCTAGCCATTATCTCTTTCCGAGACCTCATCCATTTGATGCAAACAGATAAACTGACCAGGAAATTGAAACAATCCTGACACAATACAAGGCAGGTGATAGCCCATTACCTATGACTCATGGAGTAATGGCCGTTTGGCTTTCTGATAACACTGACAAAAGGAAATATCTGTAAACCATGTCAGGACCAGGATATAGTAATTAACTCTTTATCTGTATTCACTGACTGTGAGACAGAGCAATACACAGGGAGAGGCCAGAACTTTGGTTTTACTGTATAAATATCTTGTTAAACTGAACCATTTCGGAGGTGTTCACTTAGCCCTTGACTGAGTGTGACCTACCCCTTGCGAGCAAGTAAATTAAAAAGAAACTTCTACCGGAGCTGTAAGTGTCGGAGTCATTCTTTTCGGAGGTCGAGATTTCGACAGTTATTGGAGGTTCCACCGAGATGCATACTCTCTGTCTGTGCGAGAAAATGGGATAAGTGGTTATTGTCATGTATTCAACTATCGTTGTAACCCATGTATAAGCTGACCTAAGTTGTCCACCTTGAGAACACTGACCACAAGGGGGTGAACTTGTGGGAGACACTCCTAACCTGGACTTTCAGGTATAAAAGGGGAAGCTCCACCCACCTTCATCACTTGAGGTCTTAGTAATAAAGGTAACTGGTCACAGAGTGACCTTCTCTCAAGTATGGGCCTTGTGTGCATTTATACTGTATAGTAAGGACATATCATTGGCGATGAGAAACTGGGATTTAAACCACGCGAGCATGGCCACTAGCAACACAGAAGAGAGGTACTGTGTTGGTGATGATTGGGAAGACTTTATTGAGAGACGACAGCAAAGTTTTGTCACTAAGGAAAGGTTGGGACATGATTCAGCCGACAAATGCAGGGCTCATCTCCTGACGGTTTGTGGATCCAGAGCGTATTCCCTTATGAAGGACTTTCTAGCGCCAGAGAAGCCGGCGGACAAGATGTTTGAAGAGCTCAGTAAGTTGATCGGGAACATCTTAAACCAGCGAGCAGCATGCACATGGCGAGGCACCGGTTTTACACGTACTGGTGGCGAGAAGGGCAAAGCGTTCCTGACTTTGTGCCTATTTAAGTTCGCAGATGCATGCAGAGCGGAGATGCTGCGAGACTTTTTTATTGAGGGCATCGGGCACGCTGGGGTTTTCAGGAAACTGATTGAGACCAAAGACTTGACTTTGGAAGCGGCGGCTCTGATAGCCCAGACATTTATCTCAGGGGAGGAAGAGACCAGAATGATGTATGACAAAAATCTTGGCTCAAGTGTGGCAAACGACCAGGGAGTCAACATTGTTAATGCGGTACACAGTTCTCTAGGCAGACAAGGGCAATCGGACATGCCCCAGCATGTAGTTGAACCCAAAGGGGGAATTCAACAGAGACAATGGCTAGCTGAACGGCGATTCATGCCATCGCAATGGACAATGCGGCTAGTAATGGGGCCATCAACACCTGTTAATGGTGCGCTTAAGGACAGCTGCAGAGACAGTCAGAGATGATCGACTGGTAATGGACCTTTTGTTTCCAACAACGGGACCTCCAGCTCATGCTGGAGGTGTGGAGGCAAACACCCAGCCAGAGTTTGCAGGTATCAGCAATATACCTGCAGAAACTGCAATGTCAGCGGTCACTTGGCGCGTATGTGCAGGAAGCCTGCAGCCAGGTTGATGTACGAGGAGGACGGGCCCGATGTAAGCCCTACAAGGCCAAATGAATACTGGGGAAAATCGCCGGAAGCTGAAGTTCAGCAAGTTCATGTGGAGCACATATACAGTTCATACACCAGGACGCCACTGATAATGATGAAAGTGCTCCTCAATGGCATCCCAGTATTAATGGAGCTAGACACGGGGGCCAGCCAGTCCCTGATGAGTATCAAACAGTTCGAAAGGTTGTGGGTGTCCAAGGCCAGGAGGCCAAAATTATTGCCGATTGACGCACAGCTACGGACATATACAAAGGAGATCATTTCAGTGCTAGGCAGCGCCATGGTAGTCGTGACCCACAAAGATTCGGAGAACAGGTTGCCAGTCTGGATTGTCCCGGGGGACGGTCCCGCACTACTGGGGAGGAGTTGGCTTGCTGTCATGAACTGGAAATGGGGCGATGTCAATGCAATTTCTTCTGTGGAGCGACTATCATGCTCACAGGTCCTGGACAAATTTGACTCATTATTTCAACCCGGCATCGGCACTTTCATGGGGGCCAAGGTAGTGATTCACATAAACCCGGACACCAGGCCAGTACACCACAAGGCCAGAGCTGTGCTGTACGTGATGCGGGAAAAGATAGAATGCGAATTGGACCGTCTGCTGAGGGAAGGCATAATCTCGCCAGTCGAATTCAGTAACTGGGCGAGCCCGATCGTGCCGGTGCTCAAGGCGGATGGATGGATGGATTGTGCCGATTACAAGGCCACCATCAATCGGGTGTCACTCCAAGACCAGTACCCGCTATCGAGAGCGGAGGACCTCTTTGCGACGCTATCCGGTGGCAAACTTTTTTCAAAATTGGACCTGACCTCAGCTTACATGACCCAGGAGCTGGCGAGTGAGTCGAAGAAGCTGACCACCATCACGACACACAAGGGGTTATTTGAGTATAACAGATGTCCGTTTGGGATTCGTTCGGCCGCCGCGATCTTTCAGCGAAATATGGAAATCCTCCTCAAGTCGATTCCGAGGACGGTGATTTTTCAAGACAACATCCTCATCACGGGTCGCGATACTGAAGAACACCTCCACAACCTGGAGGAGGTGCTACACAGACTAGACCGGGTAGGGCTGCGACTGAAAAAGGCAAAGTGCGTCTTCTTAGCTCCAGAGGTAGAATTCCTGGGGAGGAGGGTAGCAGCAGACGGGATCAGACCTACTGCGTCCAAAACGGAAGCGATCCAGAGATCACAGAGACCCCATAACACGACAGAGCTGCGTTCGTTCCTGGTGCTCCTGAACTATTTTTGTAACTTTCTTCCCAAATTGAGCATGCTGTTAGAGCCGCTACACGTGCTCCTACGCAAAGGTCGTGATTGGGTCTGGGGGGACAGCCAGGAAAGGGCTTTTGATAGAGCACGCAACTTGTTATGCTCCAACAAACTGTTAACGTTATGACCCGTGTAAGAAACTTGTTTTAATGTGCGATGCATCGTCCTATGGGGTCGGGTGTGTGTTGCAGCAGGTGAATGCCAATGGTCAGTTACAGCCGGTAGCTTATGCCTCCAGAAGTCTGTCCCAGGCAGAAAGGGGCTACGGGATGGTAGAAAAGGAAGCGCTAGCATGTGTATATGCAATAAAAAAAATGCACCAGTACCTGTTTGGCAGGAAATTTGTGCTGGAGACAGATCACAAACTCCTAACGTCCCTTTTGGCCGACAACAAGGCCATAAATGCGAATGCATCGGCCTGTATACAGAGGTGGGCACTTACGTTAGCCGCCTATGACTACACAATTTGGCACAGAGCGGGCACTGAAAACTGCGCCGATGCACTCAGCAGGCTCCCACTAGCCACCACTGAGGGGGTAACTGAGCATGATGCTGAGATGGTCATGGCTGTTGAAGCTTTCGAAAGTGAAGGCTCACCTGTGACAGCCCGTCAGACTAAAGTCTGGACAAATAAAGACCCGCTACTGTCTTTAGTTAAGAAATGTGTCCTGAATGGGGACTGGGCAGCCACGTACGGGGCATGCCCAGAGGAATTTAAACCGTTTCATAGGTGCAAGGATGAACTCTCGATTCAGGCCGATTGCCTACTGTGGGGAAACCGAGTAGTCATGCCCCAGATGGGCAAAGAGGTGTTTATCAGAGAACTTCACAATGAACACCCGGGTATTGTCATGATGAAGGCGATTGCCAGGTCACATGTTTGGTGACCAGGGATAGATGCAGACCTGGAACTTTGTGTTCGCAGGTGCAACACGTGTGCTCAGCTGGGCAACGCACCCAGGGAAGCCCACCTTAGCCCCTGGTCCTGGCCCACCAAGCCATGGTCATGCATTCATATGGACTACGCAAGTCCTTTCATGGGAAAAATGTTTTTGGTTGTAGTAGATGCCTACTCCAAATGGATTGAGTGTGCCATTTTAAATTCAAGCACATCCTCTGCCACGGTAGAAAGTCTACGGGCAATGTTCGCCGCCCATGGTCAACCGGATGTCTTGGTCAGTGACAATGGTCAGCACTGAATTCTAGGACTTCATGGCAGGCAATGGAATCAACCATGTCAGAACAGCACCGTTCAAGCCGGCTTCAAACGGCCAGGCAGTGCAGATAATCAAACAGGGGATGCTCAGAATCCAAGGGGGTTCCCTACAAAGCCGCTTATCACGCCTCCTGTTAGCCAATAGATCCCGACCACACTCGCTCACAGGGGTTCCACCTGCAGAGCTGCTAATGAAAAGGATGCTCAAAACCAGGTTATCCCTTATACACCCTACTATGAAAGAAATTGTTGAGAGCAGGCGTCAGTCACAATGTGACTACCATGACAGGAATGCGAGGGCGCGATGTATTGATGTCAATGACCCTGTTTTTGTCCTTAATTATGCTGCAGGGCCCAAATGGCTTGTAGGCACTGTGATTGCCAAAGAGTGGAATTGGGTTTTGGTAGTTAAACTTACCAATGGACAAATCTGCCGCAAACAGGTGGATCAAACTAAAAGGAGATTCAGCAACCCCATAGAAGAAGCAGAGGAAGAACACGACGTAGAGTTTACTCCACCACAGGTGACCGAACACCAGAACCAAGTGGAGGAGAGCCCAGTCACTGTGGGCAGTCCGGACAGGTCTGAGGCACCGCAGACACTCAGGCCAGCGCCCAACAACCAGAGCCCCAACTCAGGCGCTCTACAAGGGAGCGTAAATCACCAGAGAGACTCAACCTGTGATCCCAATAAGACTTTGGGGGGGAGGTGATGTCATGTATTCAACTATCATTGTAACCCATGTATAAGCTGATCTAAGTTGTACACCTTGAGAACATTGACCACAAGGGGCGAACTTGTGGGAGACACTCCTAACCTGGACTTTCAGGTATAAAAGGGGAAGCTCCAACCACCTTGGTAATAAAGGTAACTGGTCACAGAGTGACCTTCTCTCAAGTATGGGCCTCGTGTGCATCTATACTGTATAGTAAGGACATATCAGTTATGGTCTGAAATTGTTGAACTCGATGTTGAGTCCAGAAGACTGTAAAGTGCCTTATCGAAAGATGAGGTGCTGTTCCTCGAGCTTGCATTGAGCTTTTAAAAAATGTATTTGTTCCTGGATGTGGGTGTCGCTGGCAAGGCCGGCATTTATTGCCCATCCCTAATTGCCACTTGAGAAGGTGGTGGTGAGCCGCCTTCTTGAACCGCTGCAGGCCGTGTGGTGAAGGTGCTCCTACCGTGCTGTTAGGGAGGGATTTTGACCCAACGACGATGAAGGAACGGCCGATATATTTCCAAGTCAGGATGGTGTGTGACTGGGAGGGGAACGTGGAGGTGGTGGTGTTCTCATGCGCCTGCTGCCCTTGTCCTTCTAGGTGGTAGAGGTTGTGGGTTTGGGAGGTGCTGCCGAAGAAGCCTTGGCGAGTTGCTGCAGTGCATCTTGTAGATGGTACACACTGCAGCCATGGTGCGCCGGTGGTGGAGGGAGTGAATGTTGAAGGTGGTGGGTGGGGAGCCGATCAAGCGGCTGTTTTGTCCTGGATGGTGTCGAGCTTCTTGAGTTTAGGGAGCGAGTTCCAGAGCTTGGGGCCCAGGCAGCTGAAGGCATGGCCGCCAATGGTGGAGCGATTATAACCAGGGATGCACAAAAGGGCAGAACTGGAGGAGCTTGCAGATCTCGGAGGGTTGTAGGGCTGGAGAAGGTTACAGATATAGGGAGGCAAGAGGCCATGGAGGGATTTGAAAACAAAGATGAGAATTTAAAAATTGAGGCATTGCTGGACCAGTAGCCAATGTAGGTCAGCGAGCACAGGGGGTGATGGGCGAACGGGACTCGGTGTGGGTTAGGACATGGGTCAGCGAGCACAGGGGGTGATGGGCAAACGGGACTCGGTGTGGGTTAGGACATGGGTCAGCGAGCACAGGGGGTGATGGTCGAACGGGACTCGGTGTGGGTTAGGACATGGGTCAGCGAGCACAGGGGGTGATGGGTGAACGGGACTCGGTGTGGGTTAGGACACGGGTCAGCGAGCACAGGGGGTGATGGGCGAACGGGACTCGGTGTGGGTTAGGACATGGGTCAGCGAGCACAGGGGGTGATAGGCGAACGGGACTCGGTGTGGGTTAGGACATGGATCAGCGAGCACAGGGGGTGATGGGCGAACGGGACTCGGTGTGGGTTAGGACACGGGTCAGCGAGCACAGGGGGTGATGGGCGAACGGGACTCGGTGTGGGTTAGGACATGGGTCAGCGAGCACAGGGGTGATGGGTGAACGGGACTCGGTGTGGGTTAGGACATGGGTCAGCGAGCACAGGGGGTGATGGGCGAACTGGACTCGGTGTGGGTTAGGACATGGATCAGCGAGCACAGGGGGTGATGGGCGAACGGGACTCGGTGTGGGTTAGGACATGGGTCAGCGAGCACAGGGGTGATGGGTGAATGGGACTTGGTGCAAGTTAGGGCATGGGCAACCGAGTTTACTTAGGATTACACAGGATATACAGAACAGAAACAGGCCACTCGGCCCAACCAGTCCATGCCGGCATTTATGCTCCACTCGAGCCTCCTCCCGTCTTTCCTCATCTAAATCTATCAGCATAACCCTCTATTCCCTTCTCCCCCATATGCTTGTCCAGCCTCCCCTTAAATGCATCGATACTATTCACTTCAACCCCTCCCTGTGGCAGCGAGTTCCACATTCTCACCGCTCTCGGGGTAAAGAAGTTTCTCCTGAATTCCCCATTGGATTTCTTGGTGATTGATGGCCTCTAGTTATGCTCTTTCACACAAGTGGAAACATTCTCCCTGTATTCTCCCACTCTATCAAAACCTTTCATCATTTTAAATACTTCTATTAGGTCATCCCTCAGCCTTCTTTTTTCAAGAGAAAAGGGACCCAGTCTGTTCATCCTTTCCTGATATGTATACCCTCGCATTTCTGGTATCATCCTTGTAAATCTTCTCTGCACCCTCTCCGGTGCCTCTATATCCTTTTTATAATATGGAGACCAGAACTGTGCGCAGTGCTCCAAGTGTGGTCTAATCCAGGTTCGATACAGGTTTAGCATAACTTCCCTACTTTTCAATTCTACCCCTCTAGAAATAAACCCTGGAGCTTGGTATGCTTTTTATGGCCTTGCTAACCTGTGTCACAACGTTTACTGATTTGTGTATTTGTATCCGAGATCACTTTGTTCCTCTACCCCACCCAGACTCTCACCCTCCCAGTAATGTGACCTCCCTATTCTTCCTCCCAAAATGTAATATCTCACATTTATCAGTGTTGAACTTCATTTGCCAATTATATGCCCATTCTGCAAGTTTATTAATGTCCCCCTGTCATTTGTTGCAGTCCTTCTCAGAATTAACAATCCCCCAATTTGGCATCATCTGCAAATTTAGAAATTGTATTTTTGATTCCAAAGTCTAAATCATTCATATAAATTGTGAACAACAATGATCCCAGCACTGATCCTTGTGGAACACCACCACCCACCTCCTGCCACTGTGAATAGCTGCCCTTTACCCCTACTCTCTGCTTTCTGTCTTGAATCCAGTTAGCTATCCATTTGCTACTTGTCCCTGACTCCGCATTCTCTGACCTTGTTCATCAGTCTATTACGGGCGGCCTTATCGAAGGCCTTTTGAAAATCTAGATAAACGACATCTACTACATTACCCTTGTCTACTCTCTCTGTTACCTCTTCAAAAAATTCAATGAGGTTGGTGAAGCCAGACTTTCCCTTTTGAAATCTATGCTGATTATTCATTATAATATTTATGGTTTCCAGATGTTCTTCTATTTTCTCCTTTAGTAGGGATTCCATTATTTTTCCTACCTCCGATGTCAAGCTGACTGGTCTAACATTCCCTGGACATGTTCTGTCCCCCTTCTTAAACACAGGTATTACATTAGCTATCCACCAGTTCTCTGGCACTACACCTTCCTCTGAAGGATGAGCCTTTGGATGAGCTCAAGTTTTCGGAGGGGGAAACGTGGGAGGCCGGCCATTGGAATAGTCAAATCTAGAGGGTTTCGATGACAGATCAGCTGAAGCAGGGGCAGAGTCGATCAATGTTACTGAGTTAGAAGTTGGCAATCTTGGTGATGAAGTAGATATGTAGTCGGAAGCTTATCTGGGATCAAATATGACACTACGGTTCGTGACCAATATGGTTCAGCATCAGACAGTTGCCAGGGAGAGAGATGGCTAAGGAACGGAGTTTGTGGCGGGCACCAAAGACAATTCTTCAGTATCAGCTGTGGCTCAGTGGGTAGCACCCTCACCTTTGAGTCAGAAGGCTGTGGATTCAAGTTCCTTACAGGGAATTGAGCACAAAATAATCTAGGCTAACACTCCAGTGCAGTGCTGCGGGAGCGCTGCACTGTTGGAGAGGTAGTACTGAGGGAGCACTGCACTGTCGGAGGGGTAGTACTGAGGGAGAGCTGCACTGTCGGAGGGGCAGTGCTGAGGGAGTGCAGCACTGTCGGAGGTGCAGTGCTGAGGGAGCGCCGCATTGTCGGAGGTGGAGGGCTGCACTGTCGGAGGTGCCATCCTGGAGATGAGACATTAAACCGAGGCCTCGTCTGCTGCCTCAGGGGGACGTAAAAGCTCGCATGGCACTATTTTGAAGGAGAGGCGGGGAGTTATCCCTGGTCAATATTTATCCCTAAATCAATATTACTAAAAACAGATTATCTGGTCATTATCACCCTTATGTTTGTGGGAGGTTGCTGTGCCCAAATTGATTGCCGCGTTTCCTACATTACAACAGTGACTACACCCACAAAAAGTACTTCATTGGCTGTGAAGCACTTTGGGATGTCTGGTGGTCGTGAAAGGCGCTTACGTTAAAAAAATCACCAGTGCATAAAGGTACCAACGATATAGGTAAAAAACGGGAGGGGTGCTACAAGCTGAATTTAGGGAGCTAGGAGTTAAGTTAAAAAGTAGGACCTCAAATGTAGTAACCTCAGTATTGCTACCAGTGCCACGTGCTACTCAGAGTAGGAATCTCAGGATAGTTCAGATGAATAGGTGGCTTGAGGAGTGGTGCAGAAAGGAGGGATTCAAATTCCTGGGACATTGGAACCGGTTCTGGGGGAGGTGGGACCAGTACAAACCGGATGGTCTGCACCTGGGCAGGACCGGAACTAATGTCCAAGGGGGAGTGTTTGCTGGTGCTGTTGGGGATGGGTTAAACTAATATGGCAGGGGGATGGGAACCTATGCAGGGAGACAAAGGGAAGTAGAATGGGGGCAGAAGCAAAAGATAGAAAGAAGAAAAGTAAAAGTGGAGGGCAGAGAAACCCAAGGCAAAAATCAAAATGGGCTACATTGCAGCAAAATTCTAAAGGGGCAAAGCGTGATAAAAAGACAAGCCTGAAGGCTCTGTGCCTCAACGCGAGGAGTATTCGTAATAAGGTGGATGAATTAACTGCACAGGCAGCAATTAACGAATATGTTATAATTGGCATCACGGAGACATGGCTCCAGGGTGACCAAGGCTGGGAACTCAACATCCAGCGGTATTCAACATTCAGGAAGGAAAGACAGAAAGGAAAAGGAGGTGGGGTAGCGTTGCTGGTTAAAGAGGAAATTAACGCAATAGTAAGGAAGAACATTAGCTTGGATGATGTGGAATCTGTATGGGTGGAGCTACGGAATACCAAAGGGCAGAAAACGCTAGTGGGAGTTATGTACAGACCACCAAACAGTAGTAGTGAGGTTGGGGACAGCATCAAACAAGAAATTAGGGATACGTGCAATAAAGGTACAGCAGTTATCATGGGAGATTTTAATCTACATATAGATTGGACTAACCAAGCTGGTAGCAATACGGTGGAGGAGGATTTCCTGGAGTGTATTAGAGATGGTTTTCTAAACCAATATGTCGAGGAACCAACTAGAGGGCTGGCCATCCTAGACTGGGTGATGTGTAATGAGAAAGGACTAATTAGCAAACTTGTTGTGCGAGGCCCCTTGGGGAAGAGTGACCACAATATGGTAGAATTCTTTATTAAGATGGAGAGTGACACAGTTAATTCAGAGACTAGGGTCCTGAACTTGAGGAAAGGTAACTTCGATGGTATGAGACGTGAATTGGCTGGAATAGACTGGCGAATGATACTTAAAGGGTTGACGGTGGATAGGCAATGGCAAACATTTAAAGATCACATGGATGAACTTCAACAATGGTACATCCCTGTCTGCTGTAAAAATAAAACCAGGAAGTTGGTTCAACTGTGACGAACAAGGGAAATTAAGGATAGTGTTAAATCCAAGGAAGAGGCATATAAATTGGCCAGAAAAAGCAGCAAACCTGAGGACTGGGAGAAATTTAGAATTCAGCAGAGGAGGACAAAGGGTTTAATTAGGAGAGGGAAAATAGAGTATGAGAGGAAGCTTGCTGTGAACATAAAAACTGACTGCAAAAGCTTCCATAGATATGTGAAGAGAAAAAGATTAGTGAAGACAAACGTAGGTCCCTTGCAGTCAGATTCAGGTGAATTTATAATGGGGAACAAAGAAATGGCAGAACAATTTAACAAATACGTTGGTTCTGTCTTCACGAAGGAAGACACAAATAACCCTCCGGAAATACTAACGGACCGAGGGACTAGTGAGAAGGAGGAACTGAAGGAAATCCTTATTAGGCAGGAAATTGTGTTAGGGAAATTGATGGGATTGAAGGCCGATATTCCCCGGGGTCTGATAGTCTGTATCTCAGCGTGCTTACGGAAGTGACCCTAGAAATAGTGGATGCATTGGTGATCATTTTCCAACAGTCTATCAACTCTGAATCAGTTCCTATCGACTGGAGGGTAGCTAATGTAACACCACTTTTTAAAAAAGGAGGGAGAGAGAAAACGGGTAATTATAGACTGGTTAGCCTGACATCAGTAGTGAGGAAAATGTTGGAATAAATTATTAAAGATGAAATAGCAGCGCATTTGAAAAACAGGATCGGTCCAAATCAGCATGGATTTATGAAAGGGAAATCATGCTTGACAAATCTTCTAGAATTTTTTGAGGATGTAACTAGTAGAGTGGACAAGGGCGAACCAGTGGATGTGGTGTATTATTTACTTTCAAAAGGCTTTTGACAAGGTCCCACACAAGAGATTAGTGTGCAAAATTAAAGCACATGGTATTGGGGGTAATGTACTGATGTGGATAGAGAACTCGTTGGCAGACAGGAAGCAGAGAGTCGGGATAAACGGGTCCTTTTCAGAATGGCAGGCAGTGACTAGTGGGGTGCCGCAGGGCTCAGTGCTGGGACCCCGGCTATTTACAATATATTAATGATTTGGATGAGGGAATTGAGTGTAATATCTCCAAGTTTGCAGATGACACTAAGCTGAGTGGCGGTGTGAGCTGTGAGGAAGACGCTAAGAGGCTGCAGAGTGACTTGGATAGGTTAGGCGAGTGGGCAAAAGTGTGGCAGATGCAGTATAATGTGGATAAATGTGAGGTTATCCACTTTGGTGGCAAAAACACGAAGGCAGAATATTATCTGATTAGGAAAAGGGGAGGTGCAACGAGACCTGGGTGTCATGATACATCAGTCATTGAAAGTTGGCATGCAGGTTTAACAGGCGGTGAAGAAGGCAAATGGTATGTTGGCCTTCATAGCTAGAGGATTTGAGTATAGGAGCAGGGAGGTCTTACTGCAATTGTACAGGGCCTTGGTGAGGCATCACCTGGAATATTGTGTTCAGGTTTGGTCTCCTAAAGACATAATCTGAGGAAGGACGTTCTTGCTATTGAGGGAGTGCAGCGAAGGTTCACAAGACTGATTCCCGGGATGGCAGGACTGACATACGAGGAGAGACTGGATCAACTGGGCCTGTATTCACTGGAATTTAGAAGGATGAGAGGGGATCTCATAGAAACATATAAAATTCTGACGGGATTTGACAGGTTTGATGCAGGAAGAATGTTCCCGAAGTTGGGGAAGTCCAGAACCAAGAGACACAGTCTAAGGATAAGGGGTAAGCCATTTAGGACTGAGATGAGGAGAAACTTCTTCACTCAGAGAGTTGTTAACCTGTTGAATTCTCTACCGCAGAGAGTTGTTGAGGCCAGTTCATTGGATATATTCAAGAGGGAGTTAGATATGGCCCTTATGGCTAAAGAGATCAAAGGGTATGGAGAGAAAGCAGGAAAGGAGTACTGAGGTGAATGATCAGCCATGATCTTATTGAATGGTGGTGCAGGTTCCAAGGGCCGAATGGCCTACTCCTGCACCTATTTTCCATGTTTTTATGTTTCCATCGTTCAAGATTTAATTCGGGACCTGGAATTTTAGGTCCTTCATTGAAAAAGCTGTGAACTTTTTGACGTGGAAGCAAGTCCTCCTCGATTCGAGGGACTGCCTCTGATGATGATGATAGAAACATAGAAACATAGAAACATAGAAACATAGAAAATAGGTGCAGGAGTAGGCCATTCAGCCCTTCTAGCCTGCACCGCCATTCAATGAGTTCATGGCTGAACATGAAACTTCAGTACCCCCTTCCTGCTTTCTCACCATACCCCTTGATTCCCCTAGTATTAAGGACTTCATCTAACTCCCTTTTGAATATATTTAGTGAATTGGCCTCAACTACTTTCTGTGGTAGAGAATTCCACAGGTTCACCACTCTCTGGGTGAAGAAGTTTCTCCTCATCTCGGTCCTAAATGGCTTACCCCTTATCCTTAGACTGTGACCCCTGGTTCTGGACTTCCCCAACATTGGGAACATTCTTCCTGCATCGAACCTGTCTAAACCCATCAGAATTTTAAACGTTTCTATGAGGTCCCCTCTCATTCTTCTGAACTCCAGTGAATACAAGCCCAGTTGATCCAGTCTTTCTTGATAGGTCAGTCCCACCATCCCGGGAATCAGTCTGGTGAATCTTCGCTGCACTCCCTCAATAGCAAGAATGTCCTTCCTCAAGTTAGGAGACCAAAACTGTACACAATACTCCAGGTGTGGCTTCACCAAGGCCCTGTACAACTGTAGCAACACCTCCCTGCCCCTGTACTCAAATCCCCTCGCTATGAAGGCCAACATGCCATTTGCTTTCTTAACCGCCTGCTGTACCTGCATGCCAACCTTCAATGACTGATGTACCATGACATCCAGGTCTCGTTGCACCTTCCCTTTTCCTAATCTGTCACCATTCAGATAATAGTCTGTCTCTCTGTTTTTACCTCCATAGAAATGCAAGTCCTTCTTTTATTTCTTTCCTAATATTTAGTTGGAGGAAATTTCTGCTCATCCTGTACTGGACGTTGGGCAAGCAGTCTGACAATTCAGAGACGGTGTGGAGAGGTGGTGCTACGATAGAGCTGAGTGTTGTCAGCGTACATGTGGAAACCAACGCTGTGTTTTCGGATGATGTCACCAAGAAGCGGAGTGAGAAGCTTTGTGTGTTGTTTAGGAGGCAGGCAGGTTGCTATCACCTTTCCGTATTAGCGTTTACAGACAGGCACCAGCCCATAGCACACACCTTTGCTCAGAATCTCTGAATCGCCAGTCGCAGAGACAGTTGCCCTAATGGGCAGCCAGCTGATGTATTTCTCAAACTCATTTCAATGACACTGATAAACGCTCCTTCATTTGAAACAAGCTGAGGTGTAGAGGGACCTGGGGGTCCTTGTGCATGAATCCCAAAAAGTTAGTTTGCAGGTGCAGCAGGTAATCAGGAAGGCGAATGGAATGTTGGCCTTCATTGCGAGAGGGATGGAGTACAAAAGCAGGGAGGTCCTGCTGCAACTGTACAGGGTATTGGTGAGGCCGCACCTGGAGTACTGCGTGCAGTTTTGGTCACCTTTCTTAAGGAAGGATATACTAGCTTTGGAGGGGGTACAGAGATGATTCACGAGGCTGATTCCGGAGATGAGGGGGTTACCTTATGATGATAGATTGAGTAGACTGGGTCTTTACTCGTTGGAGTTCAGAAGGATAAGGGGTGATCTTATAGAAACATTTAAAATAATGAAAGGGATAGACAAGATAGAGGCAGAGAGGTTGTTTCCACTGGTCGGGGAGATTAGAACTAGGGGGCACAGCCTCAAAATATGGGGGAGCCAATTTAAAACCGAGTTGAGAAGGAATTTCTTCTCCCAGAGGGTTGTGAATCTGTGGAATTCTCTGCCCAAGGAAGCAGTTGAGGCTAGCTCATTGAATATATTCAAGTCACAGATAGATAGATTTCTAACCAATAAGGGAATTAAGGGTTACAGGGAGCGGGAGGGTAAGTGGAGCTGAGTCCACGGCCAGATCAACCATGATCTTATTGAATGGCGGAACAGGCTCGAGGGGCTAGATGGTCTACTCCTGTTCCTAATTCTTAAGTTTTTTATGTTTCTTATGAAGTACTCGCACTAACCAGATAAAGCTCCGTCTAAATACCCTAGGACTGTGCGAGTGATGATTGGTTGTGATTGAATTGCAAAGGAGCTTGTGTTAGTTGATATTTCCAACAGGCAGATTCTGCCCTGAGAAATGTTGCTTGGTTTTAGGTTAAAAGCCTCACTGTGGCAGGTTTACACCTCTTCTGTCAATCGCCTGCTCTGTGTTGGCAATCAGTACCCCCTCCCCCCTCCCTTACCCCAGGGGGGCGAGAGCCCAGACTCCCTCCTGCGGTGTCCCGCAGTGCTCCAACCTTCTGCTGTGGAGGTTGTCCCCTTGGTCCTCTCCTTGGACCAAGCGTCTTCCACCTCTGGACGTGGGAATCAAGTTCCCGAATACTTTGAGTGACAAAAATGAGACCAGCAGGAGGCTGAGTGCCAAAAATGGCCGGAGATGAGCTATTAATTTTTAAGGTTCTGAATCTTTGGAACTGTGTACCCCAGAGGGTTGTAGAGGCTCATTCGTTGAGTATATTCAAGACAGAAATCAATACATTTTTGGGAACTAAGGGAATTAAGAGATATGGTAATAGTGCGGGAAAGTGGAGTTGGGGTTGATAATCAGCCGTGATTTTATTGAATGGTGGAGCAGGCTCGAGGGGCCGAATGGCCAACTCCTGCTCCTATTTCTTATGTTCTTAACCTGTCTGTCTAATTGATTGAATTTCCCATCATCTCAACCAGAGGCTGGATATTCTTTGTTTCCCATTGCACTCTGTCCTCATTAACTCTCCTAAACCCCACCCAGCGAGAATGGTGTGAGGGAGGGGGTTAGGATAAGGCTGAGTGCGCTTACCTGAGGTCCTGTGTAATGGGGACAGGTCTCAGGGGCTGCCTGAGGGGGAGTGTTCAGGGTCCTAACCCCTGTGGGATTCCCTGACCGTGGCAGGATCCCCTGACCTCGGTGGGATCCCCTGGCCCCTGCGCGATCCTCTGACTTCTGCGTGATCCCCTGACCCCTGCAGGATCCTCTGTTTGTTTATTTGCTTGTTTATTAAATCAGATGAGAAGTGCTGGAAGACATTGCGGTGTAAGCCATTGCTACCCAAAGGGCGCCCTGTTTACCCAGTGGTTCCGGGATATCACCAGTCGCCTCAGGCTAATGAAACATAGAAACATAGAAACATTGAAACTAGGTGCAGGAGTAGGCCATTCAGCCCTTCGAGCCTGCACCACCATTCAATAAGATCATGGCTGATCATTCAACCTCAGTACCCCTTTCCTGCTTTCTCTCCATACCCCTTGATCCCTTTAGCAGTAAGGGCCATACCTAACTCCTTTTTGAATATATCTAATGAACTGGCCTCAACTACTTTCTGTGGTAGAGTATTCCACAGGTTAATAACTCTGAGTGAAGAAGTTTCTCCTCATCTCGGTCCTAAATGACCTACCCCTTATCCTTAGACTGTGACCCCTGGTTCTGGACTTCCCAACATCGGGAACATTCTTCCTGCATCTAACCTATCCAATCCCGTCAGAATTTTGTAGATGAGATCCCCTCTCATTCTTCTAAACTCCTGTGAATACAAGCCCAGTTGATCCAGTCTCTCCTCATATGTCAGCCCTGCCATCCCGGGAATAAGTCTGGTGAATCTTCGCTGCGCTCCCTCAATAGCAAGAACGTCCTTCCTCAGATTAGGAGACCAAAACTGAACACAATATTCCAGGTGAGGCCTCACCAAGGCCTTGTACAACTGCAGTAAGACCTCCCTGCTCCTATACTCAAATCCTCTAGGTATGAAGGCCAACATACCATTTGCCTTCTTCACCGCCTGCTGTACCTGCATGCCAACTTTCAATGACTGATGTACCATGACACCCAGGTCTCGTTGCACCTCCTCTTTTCCTAATCTGTCCCAATTCAGATAATATTCTGCCTTCGTGTTTTTGCCACCAAAGTGGATAACTCACATTTATCCACATTATACTGCACCTGCCATGCATTTGCCCACTCACCTAACCTGTCCAAGTCACCCTGCAGCCTCTTAGCATCCTCCTCACAGCTCACACCGCCATCCAGTTTAGTGTCATCTGCAAGCTTGGAGTTATTACATTCAATTCCTTCATCTAAATCATTAATGTATATTGTAAATAGCTGGGTTCCCAGCACTGAACCCTGCGGCACCTCACTAGTCACTGCCTGCCATTCTGAAAAGGACCCATTTATTCCGACTCTCTGCTTTCTGTCTGCAACCAGTTCTCTATCCACGTCAATACATTACCCCCAATACAATGTGCTTTAATTTTGCACACTAATCTCTTGTGTGGGACCTTGTCAAAAATCTTTTGAAAGTCCAAATACACCACATCCACTGGTTCTCCCTTGTCCACTCTCCTAGTTAAATCCTCAAAAAATTCTAGAAGATTTGTCAAGCATGATTTCCCTTTCATAAATCCATGCTGACTTTGACCGATTATGTCACTGCTTTCCAAATGCATTGCTATTTCATCTTTAATAATTGATTCCAACATTTCCCCCACCACCGATGTCAGGCTGACCGGTCTATAATTCCTGTTTTCTCTCTCCTTCCTTTTTAAAAAAGTGGTGTTACATTATCTACCCTCCAGTCCATAGGAACTGATCCAGAGTCAATAGAATGTTGGAGAATGATCACCAATGCATCCACTATTTCTAGGGCCACTTCCTTAAGTACTCTGGGATGCAGACTATCATGCCCTGCGGATTTATCAGCCTTCAATCCCCATTTCCCTAACACAATTTCCTGAATAATAAGGATTCCCTTCAGTTCCTGCTTCTCGCTAGTCTCGCCTCGGACCCCTAGTATTTCTGGAAGGTTATTTGTGTCTTCCTTAGTGAAGACAGAACCAACGTATTTGTTGAATTGTTCTGCCATTTCTTTGTTCCCCATTATAAATTCATCTAATTCTGACTGCAAGGGACCTATGTTTGTCTTCACTAACCTTTTTCTCTTCACATATCTATAGAAGCTTTTGCAGTCAGTTTTTATATTCCCTGCAAGCTTCCTCTCATACTCTATTTTCTCCCTCCTAATTAAATCCTTTGTCCTCCTCTGCTGAATTCTAAATTTCTCCCAGTCCTTAGGTTTGCTGCTTTTTCTGGCTAATTTATCGGCCTCTTCCTTGGATTTAACACTATCCCTAATTTCCCTTGTTAGCCACGGTTGAGCCACCTTTCCCGTTTTATTTTTACTCCAGACAGGGATGTACAATTGTTGAAGTTCATCCATGTGATCTTTAAATGTTTGCCATTGCCTATCCACCTTCAACCCTTTAAGTATCATTTGCCAGTCTATTCTAGCCAATTCAAGTCTCACACCATCGAAGTTACCTTTCCTCAAGTTCAGAACCCTAGTCTCTGAATTAACAGTATCACTCTCCATCTTAATAAAGAATTCTACCATATTATGGTCACTCTTCCCCAAGGGGCCTCGCAGAACAAGTTTGCTAATTAGTCCTCTCTCATTACACAAGACCCCTCTAGGATGGTCATCTCTCGTTGGTTCCTCGACATATTGGTCTAGAAAACCATCCCCAATATACTCTAGGAAATCCTCCTCTACCGCATTGTTACCAGTTTGGTTAGCCCAATCTATATGTAGATTGAAGTCGCCCATGATAACTGCTGTACCTTTATTGCACGCATCCCTAATTTCTTGTTTGATGCTGTCCCCAACTGAGGGAAATCCTTATTAGCCGGGAAATTGTGTTGGGGAAATTGATGGGATTGAAGGCCGATAAATCCCCAGGGCCTGATGGACTGCATCCCAGAGTACTTAAGGAGGTGGCCTTGGAAATAGTGGATGCGTTGACAGTCATTTTCCAACATTCCATTGACTCTGGATCAGTTCCTATGGAGTGGAGGGTAGCCAATGTAACCCCACTTTTTAAAAAAGGAGGGAGAGAGAAAACAGGGAATTATAGACCGGTCAGCCTGACATCGGTAGTGGGTAAAATGATGGAATCAATTATTAAGGATGTCATAGCAGTGCATTTGGAAAGAGGTGACATGATAGGTCCAAGTCAGCATGAAAGGGAAATCATGCTTGACAAATCTTCTGGAATTTTTTGAGGATGTTTCCAGTAGAGTGGATAAGGGAGAACCAGTTGATGTGGTATATTTGGACTTTCAGAAGGCGTTCGACAAGGTCCCACACAAGAGATTGATGTGCAAAGTTAGAGCACATGGGATTGGGGGTAGTGTACTGACATGGATTGAGAACTGGTTGTCAGACAGGAAGCAAAGAGTAGGAGTAAATGGGTACTTTTCAGAATGGCAGGCAGTGACTAGTGGGGTACCGCAAGGTTCTGTGCTGGGGCCCCAGCTGTTTACACTGTACATTAATGATTTAGATGAGGGGATTAAATGTAGTATCTCCAAATTTGCGGATGACACTAAGTTGGGTGGCAGTGTGAGCTGCGAGGAGGATGCTGTGAGGCTGCAGAGCGACTTGGATAGGTTAGGTGAGTGGGCAAATGCATGGCAGATGAAGTATAATGTGGATAAATGTGAGGTTATCCACTTTGGTGGTAAAAACAGAGAGACAGACTATTATCTGAATGGTGACAGATTAGGAAAAGGGGAGGTGCAAAGAGACCTGGGTGTCATGGTACATCAGTCATTGAAGGTTGGCATGCAGGTGCAGCAGGCGGTTAAGAAAGCAAATGGCATGTTGGCCTTCATAGTAAGGGGATTTGAGTACAGGGGCAGGGAGGTGTTGCTACAGTTGTACAGGGCATTGGTGAGGCCACACCTGGAGTATTGTGTACAGTTTTGGTCTCCTAACCTGAGGAAGGACATTCTTGCTATTGAGGGAGTGCAGCGAAGGTTCACCAGACTGATTCCCGGGATGGCGGGACTGACCTATCAAGAAAGACTGGATCAACTGGGCTTGTATTCACTGGAGTTCAGAAGAATGAGAGGGGACCTCATAGAAACATATAAAATTCTGACGGGGTTAGACAGGTTAGATGCAGGAAGAATGTTCCCAATGTTGGGGAAGTCCAGAACCAGGGGTCACAGTCTAAGGATAAGGGGTAAGCCATTTAGGACCGAGATGCGGAGGAACTTCTTCACCCAGAGAGTGGTGAACCTGTGGAATTCTCTACCACAGAAAGTTGTTGAGGCCAATTCACTAAATATATTCAAAAAGGAGTTAGATGAGGTCCTTACTGCTAGGGGGATCAAGGGGTATGGCGAGAAAGCAGGAATGGGGTACTGAAGTTGAATGTTCAGCCATGAACTCATTGAATGGCGGTGCAGGCTAGAAGGGCCGAATGGCCTACTCCTGCACCTATTTTCTATGTTTCTATGTTTCACTATTACTGTTTGGTGGTCTGTACATAACTCCCACTAGCATTTTCTGCCCTTTGGTATTCCGCAGCTCTACCCATTCCGATTCCACATCCTCCAAGCTAATGTCCTTCCTTACTATTGCGTTAATTTCCTCTTTAATCGGCAACATTACACCATCTCCTTTTCCTTTCTGTCTATCCTTCCTAAATGTTGAATACCCCGGATGTTGAGTTCCCAGCCTTGGTCACCCTGGAGCCATGTCTCCATAATCCCAATTATATCATATTCGTTAATAGTTGCCTGAGCAGTTAATTCATCCACCTTATTACGAATACTCCTTGCTTTGAGGCACAGGCTTGTTTTTTTAACACTCTTTGTCCCTTTAGAATTTTGCTGTAATGTGGCCCTTTTTGATTTTTGCCTTGGGTTTCTCTGCCCTCCACTTTTACTTTTCTCCTTTATATCTTTTGCGTCTGCCCCCATTTTACTTCCCTCTGTCTCCCTGTGAAGATTCCCATCAAATGAAATTTGAAACTGCAAAGTGTTTCCCTACTACTACTGTGGAACTCCTGAGAAAGTTACTTTTTAATCCGTTGGCCACAATAGATGCCAAAGCAGACCCGGTGGGCCAACTGGCCACCTTCTGTGCTACTCGATTCGATGATTTGATGATTCATCCTACAGATTATCCTCATTGCTTCTAACTGGGCCCCAAATCAGAAATTCAGTGTTAGAAAGTGTAACAGTCACAGCTGGGAACACCAGCGTGGGTCAGTCGCATCTGGGAACACCACCACGGATCAGTCACATCTGGGAACACCAGCACGGGTCAGTCACATCTGGGAACACCAGCACGGGTCAGTCACATCTGGGAACACCAGCACGGGTCAGTCACATCTGGGAACACCAGCACGGGTCAGTCACATCTGGGAACACCAGCACGGGTCAGTCACATCTGGGAACACCACCACGGGCCAGTCACATCTGGGAACACCAGCACGGGTCAGTCACATCTGACAACACCAGCATGGGTCAGTCACATCTGGGAACACCAGCATGGGTCAGTCACATCTGGGAACACCACCACGGGCCAGTCACATCTGGGAACACCACCACGGGTCAGTCACATCTGGGAACACCAGCATGGGTCAGTCGCATCTGACAACACCAGCATGGGTCAGTCACATCTGGGAACACCACCACGGGTCAGTCACATCTGGGAACACCAGCACGGGTCAGTCGCATCTGACAACACCAGCATGGGTCAGTCACATCTGGGAACACCACTACGGATCAGTTACATCTGGGAACACCAGCATGGGTCAGTCACATCTGGGAACACCAGCACGGGTCAGTCACATCTGGGAACACCAGCGTGGGTCAGTCACATCTGGGAACACCAGCGCGGGTCAGTCACATCTGGGAACACCAGCACGGTGTAATGTCTGTAAGCTTGTAATGTTTGCAACTCCACACTGTGGATGTGGATGTATTGTGTACTGCAACTGCAGAGTTAATGATTAAACTGAACCAGGCAGTTTCCGGAGACTTCCGAGAGAGCTGCTTGCCATATAGGAAGCTGTGTGTGCTGTGCTCTGTGAATATATCACATTTGGTGATGAGATGGGATTTTTCGGATTTAAAGCTTAAATTTTGTTGTGGAAGGATCCAGTCTGCCGACAGATAGATTTTGGAAGTTTCTGTCTTTGGAAAAAAGCTACAAAATCGGAGGTAAAATACAGTATACGGTGTGAACAACTAGAGATTAAAATGGCAGGTGTAATTGGACATTTGGGGGAATATAGACATGACCGGGAATGTTTTAAAGTGTATGTGGATCGGCTAGAAATGTGTTTCACTGCAAATAATATAATCGGACTTCCAGGCAATGCAGTCCAGAACCGGGCTGTGTTGGAACGTAAGAAAGCGATCTTCTTATCGGAGGCGGGTCCGGCATTATATGAAACCCTTGTAAATCTGCTTGTGCCTGAAGAGCCAAAGGACACAACGCTTAAAGAGATTTTAACGAAACTGGAGCAGCACTATAACCCGAAACTGTTAGAAATTGCTGAAAGCTATCGTTTTGGGATATGGAATCAAAAGACTGATTACAGTATCAGTGATTACATCGTAGCATTAAAAAAGCTATCGATGCACTGTCATTTTGGAAACTTTCAAAACCGAGCATTACGGGATTGTTTTGTTTGTGGGGTGAAAAATGATGCGATCAGAAGGAAGTTATTGATGACGGATGACTTGACTTGACTCGAACGATGAGGCTCAGCTTCAACAGTTACCACAGAGAAGGCTGGAAACAGTGGTGCTGCCCCGATTGCTTGTCCAGTGACCCCTGGACTAGGGAGGGGCGATACCAGCCAGGGATTCCTGCTCCTATCCTGCTGTACCAGGCGAGGGCAGAACTGGGCTGCACTGTGATGGGTGACTTCCCTGCCAGCGTTCAGGGTCTACAGTCACACTTGAAGAACTGCTGCTTGTGTGGAAGACTGGATGGGTGGTGGCTGTGATGGGAAGGGGGGTGGGAGCAGGAGCCTCCGGTGGAACTGCTACCCCTCTAAGAGTCAGCACGGGCGGGAGAATAGGGGAGAAACCTGCTAAAGGATCCCAAACCTTTAATTAGAAAATGTGACTTTGAGTTCCGAGGCGGCACTGAGTTAACCGAATCTGACATCAGAATCAGGGAATTAGCTTCTGCAATTCCATAAAAAATGTCATCATTATGTTAATTTTGAGACAGACGATGAAAGGACTGAGATTGACTTTGAAGTTCCTCCAGTGAGAGAGGCAGAAACTCACATCTACCATGCACCACTTCAAAGGTCTGTGAACCAGCAATACAAAGCATATTTATTAAACTTCTTTTTAAATAGGGGTTAATTACAATTTTATTAATGTCTTTTATGCTCATTCTCTTGTGATGGTTAATTAATTTCTCTCAACATTCTACTCAATGTTTTATTGTGGAATAACGTTAAATATTATCTGGGGCATCAATCACAGACATCAATGGGGAGCGTGGGTTAGGGATAACGGCTTGGGGGGTTCAAGGGTTGGGGAGCAGGGAATTCGGTCAGGGGTTGGGGAGCAGGGGTTGGGGAGCAGGGGGCGTTGGAGAGCAGGGATTGGGGAGCAGGGGTTGGGGAGCAGGGGGGGTTGGGGAGCAGGGTTTGGGGGGCATGAGTTGGGATCATAGGTTGGGGAGCAGGGGTTGGAGTAAGGGAGCAGGGTTCGGGGAACGTGAGTTGGGATCAGGGAGCAGGGGTTTGGGTCAGGGGTTGGGGTCAGGGGTTGGGGTAATGGGTTGGGGAGCAGGGGTTTGGGTCAGGGGTTAGGGTCAGGGATCAGGGAGCAGGGGTTGGGGGCATGAGTTGGGATCAGGGAGCAGGGGTTTGGGTCAGGGGTTGGGGTCAGGGGTTGGGGTAATGGGTTGGGTAGCAGGGTTGGGGAAATGATTTGGAGTCAGTGGTTGGGGAGCAGTGGTTTGGGTCAGGAGTTGGGGTCATGGGTTGGGGAGCAGGGGTTGGGGAGCATGAGTTAGAACAACATAAGAACATAAGAATTAGGAACAGGAGTAGGCCATCTAGCCCCTCAAGCCTGCTCCGCCATTCAATAAGATCATGGCTGATCTGGCCGTGGACTCAGCTCCACTTACCCGCCCTCTCCCCGTAACCCTTAATTCCCTTATTGGTTAAAAATCTATCTATCTGTGACTTGAATACATTCAATGAGCTAGCCTCAACTGCTTCCTTGGGCAGAGAATTCCACAGATTCACAACCCTCTGGGAGAAGAAATTCCTTCTCAACTCGGTTTTAAATTGGCTCCCCCGTATTTTGAGGTTGTGCCCCCTAGTTCTAGCCTCCCCTACCAGTGGAAACAACATCTCTATCTCTATCTTGTCTATCCCTTTCATGATTTTAAATGTTTCTATAAGATCACCCCTCATCCTTCTGAACTCCAATGAGTAAAGACCCAGTCTACCCAATCTATCATCATAAGGTAACCCCCTCATCTCCGGAATCAGCCTAGTGAATCGTCTCTGTACCCCCTCCAAAGCTAGTATATCCTTCCTTAAGTAAGGTGACCAAAACTGCACGCAGTACTCCAGGTGCGGCCATACCAATACCCTATACAGTTGTAGCAGGACCTCCCTGCTTTTGTACTCCATCCCTCTCACAATGAAGGCCAATATTCCATTCGCCTTCCTGATTACCTGCTGCACCTGCAAACTAACTTTTTGGGATTCATGCACAAGGACCCCCAGGTCCCTCTGCATCTCAGCATGTTGTAATTTCTCCCCATTCAAATAATATTCCCTTTTACTATTTTTTTCCCAAGGTGGATGACCTCACACTTTCCGACATTGTATTCCATCTGCCAAACCTTCGCCCATTCGCTTAACCTATCCAAATCTCTTTGCAGCCTCTCTGTGTCCTCTACACAACCCGCTTTCCCACTAATCTTAGTGTCATCTGCAAATTTTGTTACACTACACTCTGCCCCCTCTTCCAGGTCATCTATGTATATTGTAAACAGTTGTGGTCCCAGCACTGATCCCTGTGGCACACCACTAACCACCGATTTCCAACCAAAAAGGACTCATTTATCCCGACTCTCTGGTTTCTGTTAGCCAGCCAATTCTCTATCCATGCTAATACATTTCCTCTGACTCCGCGTACCTCTATCTTCTGCAGTAACCTTTTGTGTGGCAGCTAATCGAATGCCTTTTGAAAATCTAAATACACCATATCCATCGGTACACCTCTATCCACCATGCTCATTATATCCTCAAAGAATTCCAGTAAATTAGTTAAACATGATTTCCCCTTCATGAATCCATGCTGCGTCTGCTTGAGTGCACTATTCCTATCTGGATGTCCCGCTATTTCTTTCTAAATGATAGTTTCAAGCATTTTCCCCACTACAGATGTTAACCTAACCGGCCTATAGTTACCTGCCTTTTGTCTGCCCCCTTTTTTAAACCGAGGCGTTACATTAGCTGCTTTCCAATCCGCTGGTACCTCCCCAGAGTCCAGAGAATTTTGGTAGATTATAACGAACGCATCTGCTATAACTTCCGCCATCTCTTTTAATATCCTGGGATGCATTTCATCAGGACCAGGGGACTTGTCTACCTTGAGTCCCATTAGCCTGCCCAGCACTACCCTCCTAGTGATAGTGATTGTCTCAAGGTCCTCCCTTCTCACATTCCCGTGACCAGCAATTTTTGGCATGGTTTTTGTGTCTTCCACTGTGAAGACCGAAGCAAAATAATTGTTTAAGGTCTCAGCCATTTCCACATTTCCTATTATTAAATCCCCCTTTTCATCTTCTAAGGGACCAACATTTACTTTAGTCACTCTTTTCCGTTTTATATATCTGTAAAAGCTTTTACTATCTGTTTTTATGTTTTGCGCAAGTTTACCTTCGTAATCTATCTTTCCTTTCTTTATTGCTTTTTTAGTCATTCTTTGCTGTTGTTTAAAATGTTCCCAATCCTCTAGTTTCCCACTAACCTTGGCCACCTTATACGCATTAGTCTTTGATTTGATACTCTCCTTTATTTCCCTGGTTATCCACGGCTGGTTATCCCTTCACTTACCACCCTTCTTTTTCACTGGAATATATTTTTGTTGCGCACTATGAAAGAGCTGCTTAAAAGTCCTCCACTGTTCCTCAATTGTGCCACCGTTTAGTCTGTGTTTCCAGTCTAATTTAGCCAACTCTGCCCTCATCTCACTGTAGTCCCCTTTGTTTAAGCATAGTACGCTCGTTTCTGACACAACTTTCACACCCTCAATCTGTATACAAATTCAACCATACTGTGATCACTCATTCCGAGCGGATCTTTTACTAGGAGATCGTTTATTTTTCCTGTCGCATTACACAGGACCAGATCTAAGATAGCTTGCTCCCTTGTAGGTTCTGTTACATACTGTTCTAAGAAACAATCCCGTATGCATCCCGTATCCCGTAGGGTCAGGAGTTGGGGAGCAGGGGTTGGGGGGCATGATTTGGGGTCAGGGGTTGGGGGCATGAGTTAGGGGCAGGGGTTGGGGAGCAGGGATTGGGGGTGTGAGTTGAGGTCAGAGAGCAGGTGTTGCGGAGCAGGGGTTTGGGTCAGGGGTTTGGGTGAGGGGTTGGGATCATAGGTTGGGGAGCAGGGAGTTGGGGAGCAGGGAGTTGGGGGCATGAGTTGGGGTCAGGGGTTGGGGAGCAGGGAGTTGGGGGCGTGATTTGGGGTCAGGGGTTGGGGAGAAGGAGTTGGGGTCAGGGGTTGTGGGCGTGAGTTGTGGGTCATGGGTTGGGGAGCAGGGGTTGGGGGACATGATTTGGTGTCAGGGGTCGGGGCTGTGAGTTGGGGTCAGGGAGCAGGGGTTGGGGAGCAGGGGTTGGGGTCACGGTTGGGGATATCGGTTTGGGGTGTTTGGGTTGGGGTGTGTTACATCGAATTATATCAAGTCTACAGCACAGAAACAGGCCATTCGACCCAACTAGTCTATGCTGGTGTTTATGCTCCAGACGAGCCTCCTCACCCCCTACTTCCTCTAACTCTACCAGCATATACTCTATTCCTTTCTATCTAGCTTCCCCTTAAATGCATCTCTGTTATTTGCCTCAACCACTCCCTGTGGTAACATTTCCACATTCTCACCACACTCTGGTTAAAGAAGTTCCTCCTGAATTTCTTATTGGTTTTAGTGCTTCTGATATTATCATTGTAAATCTTTATAAGAACATAAGAAATAGGTGCAGGAGTTGGCCATTTGGCCCCTCGAGCCTGCTCCGCCATTCAATACGATCATGGCTGATCTGATCATGGACTCAGCTCCACTTCCCTGCCCGCTCCCCATAACCCTTTATTCCCTTCTCGCTTAAAAATCTGCCTATCTTCAGTGACCCAGCCTCCACAGCTCTCTGGGGCAGAGAATTCCACAGATTTACAACCCTCTAAGAGAAGAAATTCCTCCTCATCTCAGTTTTAAATGGGAAGTCCCTTATTATGAAACTATGTCCCTTAGTTCTAGTTTCCCCTATGAGTGGAAATATCCTCTCTGCATCCACCTTGTTGAGCTCCCTCATTATCTTATATATTTCAATAAGATCACCTCTCAATCTTCTGAACTCCAATGTGTATATAGGCCCAACCTACTCAACCTATCTTCATAAGTCAACCCCCTCATCTCCAGAATCAACCTAGTGAACTTTTCTGAACAGCCTCCAATGCAAGTATATCCTTCCTTAAATACGGAGACCAAAACTGTACGCAGTACTCCAGGTGTGGCCTTACCAATATCCTGTACAGTTGTAGCAGGACTTCTCTGCTTTTATACTCCACCTCCTTGCAATAAAGGCCAACATTCCATTTGCCTTCCTGATTACTTGCTGTACCTGCATACTAACGTCTTGTGTTTCATACACAAGGACACCCAAGTCCTTCTGTACTGCAGCACTTTGCAATTTTTCTCCATTTAAATTATAATTTGCTTTTTTATTCTTTCTGCCAAAGTGGATATCCTCACATTTTCCCACATTGTACTTGATCTGCCAAATTTTTGCCCACTTACTTAGCCTGTCTATATCCCTTTGAAGATATTTTGTGTCCTCCTCACAATTTGCTTTCCCATCTATCTTTGTATCATCAGCAAACTTGGCTACATTACACTCGGTCCCTTCATCCAAGTCATTAATATAGATTGTAAATAGTTGAGGCCCCAGCACCGATCCCTGCGGCACCCCACTAGTTACTGTTTGCCAACCGGAAAATGACCCATTTATCCCGACTCTCTGTTTTTTGTTAGTTAGCCAATCCTCTATCCATGCTAATATATTACCCCCAACCCTGTGAACTTTTATCTTGTGCATTAACCTTTTCTGTGGCACCTTATCGAATGCCTTCTGGAAATCCAAATACACCACATCCACTGGTTCCCCTTTATTCACCCTGCTTATTACATCCTCAAAGAATTCCAGCAAATTTGTCAAACATGACTTCCCCTTCATAAATTCGAGCTGACTCTGCTTGATTGAATTACGGTTTTTCAAATGTCCCGCTACTGCTTCTTTAATAGTAAACTCCAGCATTTTCCCAACTACAGATGTTAGTCTGTTAACTGGTCTGTAGATTCCTGCTTTCTGTCTGCCTCCTTTTTTAAATAGGGGGATTACATTTGCAGTTTTCCAATCTGCTGGGACCTCCCCAGAATCCAGGGAATTTTGGTAGATTACAACCAATGCATCCACTATCTCTGCAGCCACTTCTTTTAAGACCCTAGGATGCAAGCCATCAGGTCCAGGGAACTTGTCCACCTTTAGTCCCAATATTTTTCCCAGTATGACTTCTTTAGTGATAGTGATTGTATTAAGTACCTCTGTCCCTATAGCCCCTTAATGATTCACTATTGGGATGTTTTTAGTGTCTTCTAGCATGAAGAGCGATACAAAATATTTGTTCAAAGTCTCTGCCATTTCCCTGTCCTCTTATTAAATGCCCCATCTCATCCTCTGAGGGACCTACATTTACTTTAGCCACTCTTTTCCTTTTTATATCCCTGTAGGAACTGTTTTTATATTTCGTGCTAGTTTACTTTCATAATCTACTTCCCTTTCCTTATGATATTTTTAGTTGTCCTTTGTTGGCTTTTAAAATTTTCCCAATCTTCTGGCCTCCCACTAGTTTTAGCTACTTTATGGCTGTTGTTTTCAATTTGAGCGATAGGCCATTTAAAAGTGTAAATGAACAAAGGGATCTTGGAGTGCTTGTCCACAGAACCCTGAAAGTAGCAGGCCAGGTGGATAAGGTGGTTAAGAAGGCATACGGAATGCTTGCCTTTATTGGCCGAGGCATAGATTACAAGAGCAGGGAGGTTATGCTTAAACTGTATAATACACTGGTTAGGCCACAGCTGGAGTACTGCGTGCAGTTCTGGTCGCTGTATTATAGGAAGGACATGATTGCATTACAGAGGGTGCAGAGGAGATTTACTAGGATGCTGCCTGGAATGGAGAATCTTAGCTATGAGGACAGATTGGATAGGCTGGGTTTGTTCTCATTGGAACAGAGGAGGCTGAGAGGAGATCTCATTGAGGTGTACAACATTTTGAGGGGCCTGGATATAGTGGGGTCCATTACGAGGGGGCATAGGTTTAAGGTGGTTGGTGGAAGGTTCAGAGGGGATTTGAGGAGGGGCTTCTTCACGCAGAGGGTTGTGGGGATCTGGAACTCACTGCCTGGAAGGGTGGTGGATGCAGAAACCCTCACCACATTTAAAAGCTGCTTGGATGGGCACTTAAAGTGCTGTAACCTGCAGGGTTACAGACCTAGAGCTGGTAAGTGGGATTAGACTGGATAACCTCTTGTTGGCTGGTGCAGATACGATGGTAAGTACTGCAGGGAATTGAATTCGGCCAGAGTGATCTCCTGGACTAGTTTCGATCGCCTGGATGGGTCAGAGAGGAATTTTCCCAGATTTTTCCCCCAATTGGCCTGGGTTTTTATCTGGTTTTTGCCTCTCCCAGGAGATCACATGGCTCCGGTTGGGGTGGAGTGTAGAATGTTCTGGTGCAAGGGGTGTCACAGTTGTGTGGAGCGGACTGGTTGGGCTGGGTGCTCTTTACCTGCCCGCCATTGTTCATTGTTCATAGGTTTATATATAACCTTCAGGGCTGCTGACCGAGGGACGTGCGGCTCTGTGTCGGCCAGCGCAGACACAATGGGTCGAAATGGCCTCCTTCTGCGCCGTAGATTTCTATGCTTCTATGATACCCTCCTTTATTTCCTTAGTTATCCACGGATGGTTATCCCTTCTCTTAAAGTCTTTCCTTCTCATTGGAATATATTTTTGTTGAGAGTTATGAAATATCTCCTTAAATGTCTGCCACTGCTCATTAACTGTCCCATTGTGTCCGACCAAGAGCTATCCAGCCTAACCCCACTTTCCTGCTCTCGGTCCGTAGCCCTTTAGGTTACGGCTCTTCAAGTGCAAATCCAAATATTTTTTAAATGTGGTGAGGGTTTCTGCCTCTACCATCCTTTCAGGCAGTGAGTTCCAGACCCCTCTGGATGAAGAAATTTCCCCTCATTTCTCCCCTCTAAACCCTCTTCCAATTACTTTAAATCTTTGCCCTCTGGTTGTTGACCCCTCTGCCAAGGCAAATAGATCCTTCCTATCCATTCCATCCAGGCCCCTCATAATTTTATACTCCTCAATCAGGTCTCCCCTCAGCCTCATCTGTTCCAAAGAAAACAGACCCAGCATCTCCAATCTTTCCTCATAGCTAAAATTCTCCAGACCAGGCAACATTCTTGTAAATCTCCTCTGCACCCTTTCTAGTGCAATCACATCCTTCCTGTAAGGCGCTGACCAGAACTGCACACAGTACTCCAGCTGCGGCCTAACCAGTGTTTTACTGACCACACTCGATCGGCTCCACTGGGCAGGCCACATTGTTCACATGCCAGGCACGAGACTCCCAAAGCAAGAGCTCTACTCAGAGCTCCTTCATGGCAAATGAGCCAAAGGTGGGCAGAAGAAACATTACAAGGGCACCCTCAAAGCCTCCCTGATAAAGTGCGACATCCCCACTGACACCTGGGAGTCCCTGGCTCAAGATCGCCCTAAATAGAGGAAGTGCATCCGGGAGGGCGCTGAGCACCTCGAGTCTCAACGCCGAGAACATGCAGAAAACAAGCGCGGACAGCAGAAAGAGCGTGCGGCAAACTTCCCACCCACCCCTTCCCTCAACCACTATCTGTCCCACCTGTGACAGAGTCTGTGGCTCTCGTATTGGGCTGTTCAGCCACCAGAGAACTCACTTCAGGATTGCCTATGATGATGAACCAGTGTTTTATACAGTTCAAGCATAAACTCCTTGCTCTTGTATTCCACGCCTCGACTAATAAATGCAAGTATTGCATATGCATTCTTAACCACCTTATCTACCTGGCTTGCTACCTTCAGGAATCTGTGGACCTGCACTCCAAGGCCCCTTTGATCCTATACACTTTTCAGTATCGTACCATTTAATGTGTATTCCCTTGCCTTGCTAGACCTCCCCAAATGCATTACCTCACACCTATCTGGATTGAATTCTCCCAGATCTCTCTCTACCCCCAGATCCCTCTGCTCCCCAGATCCCTCTCTACCACCAGATCCCTCTGTTCCCCCAGATCCCTCTGTACCCCCAGATCCCTCTGTTCCCCAGATCCCTCTCTACCACAAGATCCCTCTGTCCCCCAGATCCCTCCGTACCCCCAGACCCCTCTGTATCCCAGATCCCTCTGTTCCCTCAGATCCCTCTGTATCCCAGATCCCTCTGTTCCCTCAGATCCCTCTGCTCCTCCAGATCCCTCTGTAACCCCAAATCTCTCTGTTCCTTTACCCCATTTATATAAACATGGATTCTCAGCCTTGGAAGGAATGTGAATGAGTGGAAACCTCACACAGGTACGTAGAGAATAGAAAGGGTTAATCCTGAGCACCATTTCAAGTTAACTCATGTTTACAGCATGGGTGGACTTGGGAACAAACTAGTGAAAGCGAGATCAGGACTGACATCAGGAAGCACATCTTCACCAAGAGCTTCAATCGTGTGCTGGCCTTCCACCCTCCACCCTCCCTCGCCCCAAGTCTATCCAACACAATGTCCCCACTTACCATTCACCCCTCTCCCGCCCTTCCTCAACCTACAGTGGTTCCCAGTCCCCACATTTAAAATTCTTGTTCTCGACTTTAAAACTCTTCAAGCCTTACTTCTCCCTATCTCTTTAACCTCCTCCAGTACCACGACTCACCCACACCCCACTCCAACCTCCTGTGCCCCCCGTCTTCCCTTTGGTGCTGGCTCCCAGTCTCTGGAATTCCCTCTCTAAACTCTTCTCCCTCCAAAACCCTTCTTGAAACCCACCTCTGTCCCAGTACTGGCTCTCCCCTTCCTGCGCTCAGCGCCCATTTCCCCGTCACTCTATGAAGCGCCTTGCAATGTTTATATCAGGTTACATAATGCAAGTTGTAGCGGGTGGGGTGGGGGCTCTCTCTCGAGTCAAGAGGCAGTTAGATGGTGTGGTGGGGTGGAATGGGTGGGAGCAGGAGATTGTAGGTGTCTTATGGAAGATTGAGCTTTATGGGCCTCACCTGTAATATCTTTGTGCTCTTTAATGCAGCAACGCAGTTTAATAACACATTATCCAGTTCAATCACTGGTGGGTGATAGTGTCAGCCGTGGCTCAATGGGTAAGGAGTCGGCCATTTGTCCCTTCGAGCCTGCTCCACCCTTCAACAAGATCATGGCTGATCTTCTACCTCAACTCCACCTTCCTGCACTATCCCCAAGGGAGAACCAGTGGATTTGGTGTATTTGGACTTTCAAATGGTGTTTGACAAGGTCCCACACAAGAGATTGGTGTGCAAAATCAAAGCACATGGTATTGGGGGCAATATACTGAGGTGGATAGAGAACTGGTTGGCAGACAGGAAGAAGAGAGTCGGGATAAACGGGTCCTTTTCAGAATGGCAGGCAGTGACTAGTGGAGTGCCGCAGGGCTCAGTGCTGGGACCCCAGCTCTTCACACTATACATCAATGATTTGGATGAAGGAATTGAGTCTAATATCTCCAAGTTTGCAGATGACACTAAACTGGGTGGCGGTGTGAGCTGTGAGGGGGACGCTCAGAGGCTGCAGGGTGACTTGGACAGGTTAGGTGAGTGGGCAAATGCTTGGCCGATGCAGTATAATGTGGATAAATGTGAGGTTATCCACTTTGTGGGCAAAAACGCAAAGACAGAATATTATCTGAATGGTGGCAGATTAGGAAAAGGGGAGATGCAACGAGACCTGGGTGTCATGGTTCATCAGTCATTGAAAGTTGGCATATAGGTACAGCAGGTGGTAAAGAAGGCAAATGGTATGTTGGCCTTCATAGCTAGGGGATTTGAATATAGGAGCAGGGAGGTCTTACTGCAGTGGTACAGGGCCTTGGTGAGGCCTCACCTGGAATATTGTGTTCAGTTTTGGTCTCCTAATCTGAGGAAGGATGTTCTTGCTATTAAGGGAGTGCAGCGAAGGTTCACCAGACTGATTCCCGGGATGGCTGGACTGACATATGAGGAGAGACTGGATCAACTGGGCCTTTATACATTGGAGTTCAGAAGAATGAGAGGGGATCTCAGAGAAACAAAGAAGATTCTGACGGGACGGGGCAGGTTAGATGCGGGTAGATTGTTCCTGATGTTGGGGAAGTCCAGAACCAGGGGACACAGTCTTAGGATAAGGGGTAGGCCATTTAGGACTGAGATGAGGAGAAACTTCTTCACTCAGAGAGTTGTTAAGCTGTGGAATTCCCTACCACAGAGAGTTGTTGATGCCAATTCATTGGATATATTCAAGAGGGAGTTAGATATGGCCCTTACGGCTAAGGGGATCAAGGGGTATGGAGAGAAAGCAGGAAATGGGTACTGAGGGAATAATCAGCCATGATCTTATCGAATGGTAGTGCAGGCTCGAAGGGCTGAATGGCCCACTCCTGCACCTATTTTCTATATTTCTATGTTTCTATCCCTTAATTCCCTTTGTTTCCCCAAATTTTTCAACTTCTGTCTTGAATATACTTAACGACTGAGCATCCACAGCCCTCTGGAGTAGAGGATTCCAAAGATTCACCATCCTCTGAGTGAAAAAATTCCTCCTCCTCTCAGTCCTAAATGGCCGACTCCTTATATTGAGACTGTGCCCCCGTGATCTAGACTGACCTGCCTGGGGAAACATCTTCTCAGCATTAATCCTGTCAAGCCCCTTAAGAATGTTATATGTTTCAATTAGATCACCTCTCATTCTCCTAAACTCTAGGGAATATAGGCCTGGTCTACTCTTGCCTCTGAGTTGGAAGGTTGTGGATTCAAGTTCCACTCCAGAGACTTCAGCACAAAATCTAGGCACAAACACCAGTGAAGTACTGAGGGAGCACCACATTGTAGGAGGGACAGTACTGAGGGAGTGCCGCGCTGTCGGAGGGGCAGTACTGAGGGAGTGCTGCACTGTTGGAGGGGCAGTGCTGAGGTAGTGCCGCACTGTCGGAGGGGCAGTCCTGAGGGAGTGCTGCACTGTCGGAGGGGCCGTGCTGAGGGAGTGCCACACTGTCGGAGGGGCAGTACTGAGGGAGTGCCGCACTGTCGGAGGTGCTGGCTTTTGGATGAGATGTTAAACCGAGGCTCTGTCTACCCCCTCAGGTGGACATAAATGATCCTATTTTGAAGAAACGATGGGAGTTCTTCCTGGAGTGTTGGTCAATATTTATCCCTCAATCAACATCACAAACAAACCCAGATTATCTGATCATTATCACATTGCAGTTTGTGGGAGCTTGCTTTGTGCAAATTGGCTGCTGCGTTTCCTACATTACAATAGTGACCACACTCCAAAAGTCGTTCAGTGGCGGTAAAGCGCTTGGGACATCCTGAGGTTGTGAAAGGCGCTATAGAAATGCAAGTCTTTCTTTATTCTATTACCTTAAACTTAGTAACACGTTAACCGGGTCAATCACTGGTACTTGAGGTATCTTCAGGCTTTCTTCGGAGGAACATTTTGCCCATGTCTGTTCATGGTGGTGCTGAGTGTTGACGTGTTCTGAGGATGCTGGCTTGTTCTTTGGTCACCCAACACTGTTTTATAAATTCTTCAGCTAAAACTTTCTATTGTATCCCCTCGAAGCATTGTTTATGCACCATCTTGACTTTATTGTGTCGCTTGAATCCAATTGGAGGTCAGGATGAGCAGCTGACAGTCAATCCCAGAGATATGTCACAAGTACTTTGCCGGGTTGTGAGTTTGGTCTGATTTATATAACTCTAGAGCTTTATATCGCTTAGGGTGATGCAGTGAGTGATGCATTTTATTTAGTTTCAGCAATGGCTCTCTGTTATCCAAGGATAATAATAAAACATTGTTGAATGTTGCTTTTGAGCTCATGGGAACCATAGAATGACCCAGCACAGAAGGCCACTTGGCCCATCCTGCCTGTGTCGCCAATCAGGTGAGCATGCCAAACATTGGGGTCACTTTCTAGCAATCTCATTGGTGGAGAATGATCATGAGCGGGTGATTTCTGGAGATGGGTCCCTCCTTACCTGCCCTGGGATCGCTGCTGTTCATGGCACCTCGAGTCCAGGATCATCCTCCCTCGGACGACAGTCATGTGATGTTGACCTCGAACCAGCCGTGATGAAAGTAGATCTTTCTGATTGCTAATTATCCCTGAGTTTATTTTTGTGTGCATTGGATTTGAAACTCCCAATTCCAATTTATGGTATGTAGATACGAGAGGATGGCAAACATTGGAACTTGTGGTTGAAGAGATCAATGTAGAGTGACACTGCCTATATGACACGGCTGATGTCTGTATCAGGGACACCATTTACACAGCTGTGTTATAAATGAATGTATGGGACTCGGTAGAGACTGGGCTGTTTGGGTATGCTCATCAGTCCGAATGTTCACAATGAGGGACCCAGTGGATCATGTGTCGCACCCTCGCCGCCGAGTCAGAAGGTCACGAGTTCCCCCCAGAGACTTGATCACACAATCCAGGCTGACACTCCCAGTGCAATGCTGAGGGAGTGCCGCACTGTCGGAGGTTCCATCTTTCGGATGAGACATTAAACTGAGGCCCCGTCTGCTCTCTCAGGTGAATGGTAAAGATGCCAAGGCCATTATTTTGAAGAGCAGGGCAGTTCTGCCCCGGTGTCCTGGGGCCAATATTTATCCTTCAACCAACATCACTAAAACAGATTATCTAATCATTACCACATTGCTGTTTGTGGGAGCTTGCTGTGCGCAAATTAGCTGTCGTGTTTCCTACATTACACCAGTGACCACACTCCAAAAGTACTTCACTGGCTCTAAAGTGTATTGGGACATCCTGAGGTTGTGAAAGGCGCTATAAAAATGCAAGTTTTATTTGTTTTCTCCCTTTTATGTTTCTGTTTAGCCGTTGAACTCGTCAACCTTTCTGAAGCTGATCGAGGGACATTTTGCCCATGTCTGTTCGTGGTGGTACTGAGTGTTGACGTGTTCTGAGGATACTGGCTTGTTCTTTGGTCACCCAACACTGTTTTATAAATTATTCAGCTAAAACTTTCTATTGTATCCCCTCGAAGCATTGTTTATGCACCATCTTGAAATATTCACCACCCCAGACTATACTGTGCTCGGGGACAGAAGGCTCTGGTTGGTAAGGTAGTAAATAATTTGATGAGGCCATAATGAGTGCAGACAAAGTACTGGGGTTCATTTCAACAGGAACAGAATAGAAAAGTGGGAAGGTAATGTGAAATTTGTATTGGACCTTGGTTAGACCACACCCTGAGTGCAGTATGCTGTTTCCACCTCCACAGGAAGGATGTTTCCAATGGGGTTCGCAGGGCTCAGTACTGGATCCCTTGCTTTTTGTGGTATACATCAATGATCTAGAATTGAATATAGTGGGTATGATTAAGAAGTTTGCAGGTGACACTAAAATTGGCTGTGTAGTCTGTTAATGAAGAGGAAAGTCATGGGCTGCAGGAGGATATCAATCTACTGGTCAGGTGGGCAGAGCAGTGGCAAGTAGAATTTAATTCAGAGAAGTGAGAGGTAATGCACTTGGCGAGGGCTAATAAGGAAAGGGTATACACATTAAATAGTAACTTAAAAGTACAGATGAACAAAGGGACCTTGGAGTGCTTGTCCACAGATCCCTGAAAGTAGCAGGCCAGGTGGATAAGGTGGTTAAGAAGGCATACGGCCAAGGCATAGAATACAAGAGCAGGGAGGTTATGCTTAAATTGTATAATACACTGGTTAGGCCACAGCTGGAGTATTGCGTGCAGTTCTGGTCGCCGTATAATAGGAAGGACGTGATTGCACTAGAGAGGGTGCAGAGGAGATTTACTCGGATGCTGCCTGGAATGGAGAATCTTAGCTATGAGGACAGATTGGATAGGCTGGGTTTGTTCTCATTGGAACAGAGGAGGCTGAGAGGAGACCTCATTGAGGTAAATAACATTCTGAGGGGCCTGGATATAGTGGATAGCAAGGGCCTATTTCCCTTGGTGGAGGGGTCAATTACATAGTTTTAAGGTGGTTGGTGGAAGGTTTAGAGGGGATTTGAGGGGGGGCTTCTTCACACAGAGGGTTGTGGGGGTCTGGTACTCACTGCCTGGAAGGGTGGTGGATGCAGAAACCCTCACCAAAAAGGTGCTTGGATGGGCAGTTGAAGTGCTGTAACCTGCAGGGTTACAGACCGAGAGTTGGTAAGTGGGATTAGACTGGATAACCTCTTGTTGGCTGGCGCAGATACGATGGTAAGTACTGCAGGGTGATCTCCTGGACTAGTTTCGATCGCCTGGATGGGACGGAGAGGAATTTTCCCAGATTTTGTTTCCCCAATTGGCCTGGATTTTTATCTGGTTTTTGCCTCTCCCAGGAGATCACATGGCTCTGGTTGGGGTGGGGTGTAGAATGTTCCGGTGCAAGGGGTGTCGCAGTTGTGTGGGGTGGACTGGTTGGGCTGAATGTTTATTGTTCATAGGTTTATATGTAACCTTCAGGGCTGCTGACCGAGGGCCGTGCGGCTCTTTGTCGGCCGGCGAGGACACGGTGGGCTGAAATGGCCTCCTTCTGCACTGTAAATTTCTATGGAGATGTTTTTATAAGGATCAAGGGATATGGAGAGAAAGCAGGAAAGGGGTACTGAGGTGAATGATCAGCCATGATCTTATTGAATGATGGTGCAGGCTCGAAGTGCCAAATGGCCTACTCCTGCACCTATTTTCTATGTTTCTATAAACACCGGCAGAGCAGAATGACCTGTTTCTGTGCTGCAGAATCTGTGTCATTCCATGTAATCTAACTTGCTGATGGATAGCGTTACCAAGCACCGTGGTAAACCCGCTTGCAGGTGCAGAGGAGGTTGTATTAATTGGGTTTGTGTCCTTTGGCAATGAGAAGACGTTGAGGTCCTCAAAAAGCAAAGCAACTTTGGTGTCTAAATGGCCGAGGATGGCAGGCCTGGCGATGGGGAGTGAAGCCAAGATGATCCTTTCTGAAAAACTTAGAAACCCAGAATATGATGTGCCAGGTCCCCAGGCCTCCAGGGCACCGGTGATGACTGACCAGCTAACCTGGCTTATTGATGAGAGCAGGATGGGATCTAGCTCTGTGTCTGGCAGTGCCGATACTTCCCACTTGACCTCACTTGGTGTGGAAGTTCTGTTGCAGTTGTATGAAGACCCCTGGAGTCATTGGGTTCAGTACTGGGCTTCACACCTCAGCAAGGATATATCGGCCTTGGAGCGGGTCCAGAACAGATTCCTCGGACTGACACCGGGGCTAAAAAGGTTACGTTGTGGGGACACGTTGCACAGACTGTGCTTGCATTCCCTTGAGTTTAGAAATTTAGGGGTGACCTAATTAAAATGTTTAAGATGATTAAAGGAGTTGATAGGATAGATATCAACTGATGACACCCAGGCCCACCTGGCCAATATCTTTACTGTCTCTGTTTGTCACACTGCTTCTCCGACATCCAGTTCTGGGTGAGCAGAAATTTCCTCTAACTAGGTGTCGGGAAGACTAAGGCCGTTATTCCCCACCACAAACTATGTTCCCTTGTCACCGTCTCTAACCATCCCCTTGTCTGAGGCTGAGCCAGACCATTTGCAACCCTGGTCTCGAACTTGACTGAGTTGAGCTACCAACCACATATCCGCCCGTCAACAAGAACACCTACTTCCACCTTCGTAACATCACCCGTCTTTACCCCTGCCTCAGCTTATCTGTTGCTGAAACCCTCATCCATGTCCTTGTTACCTCCAGACTCAACTTTACCAATGCTCTCCTGGGCAGCCTCCCATCATCCGTTCTCCACAAACTTCAGCTCATCCAAAACTCTGCTGCCTGTGTCCTAATTCGCACCAAGCCCCGCTCACCCATCAGCCTGTGCTCGCTGACCTACATTGGCTCCTGGTCCGGCAACACCTCGATTTTTAAATTCTTATCCTCCTTTTCAAATCCCTCCATAGCCTCACCCCCTCCCTCCCTATCTCTGTAACCTCCTTCAGCCCCACAACTCTCTGAGATCTCTGCACTCCTCCAATCCTGGCTTCTTGTGCATCCTCAATTTTAATCGCTCCACCATTGGCGGCCGTGCCTTCAACTGCCTGGGGTCTAAGCTCTGGAACTCCCTCCCTGAAACTCTCCACCTCTCATCCCCCTTTTAAGACGCTCCTTAAAATCTACCTCTTTGACCAAGCGTTTGGTCGCCTGTCCTTACATGGCTTAGTATCAAAGTGTGTTTGATAATCGCTCCTGTGAAGTGCGTTGGGACTATATAAATGCAGGTTGTTGTGTTGATAGAGAGAAACTATTTCCTCTGGTGACTGGGAGAGTCCAGAACAAGGGGGCATTACCTTAGTATTAGAGCCAGGCCGACCAGGGGTGATGTCAGGAGCACATCTTCACACAAAGGGGAAGTGAGAGTTTAGGTGTCATCTGGCTCTTTGACCATCGGAGGCAGCATGATGAAATGATCCTGTCTTTGCCCGACAATGCAGCAGGCGTTATTGGCTGTTGCTCCAGAGCGGGGTCCCGAGCTGTTTGTATGTGTATCCACATAGAGACCCGGCACATTCGGGAAGACTTAAAACTGCATGAGCACAGTGAGGCTTTTCTGAGGAGGGGTTGCTATGGAGATGGTGTGCTGTCAGAAAGCATTGCTATGGAGACACTGATGCATTCATAGGTGTTTCTATGGCGATATTGAAGTGTGAACAGGTGTTCCTATGGGTTTTGGAATTATTAACTTGTGTGAATTTAACCACTAGCATCAAACCAGACATAAAATATATCGGAGGCAGAGTTAATCCTCTCTGATCAAAACTAATACATACCAGAGTCCCACAACAAATCCACCGTGCAAACTCTCAACTCGTGAAGACATTAACCCGAGGCCCTCTCTGTTGGCCGTACACGATCCCACGGCACTATTTCGAAGAAGAGCCGGAGTTCTCCCCGGTGTCCTGGGGCCAATAGCAATTCCTCAATCAGCATCACTAAAAAGATTATCTGGTCATTATCACATTGTTGTTTGTGGGAGCTTGCTGTGCGCAAATTGGCTGCTGTGTTTCCCACATTACAACAGCGACTACACTGCAAAGGAGGTTCTCCAGTGGCTGTGAAGTGTTGGGACGTCCTGAGGTTGTGAAGGGTACTGTATGAATGCAAGATCGTTCTTAATGGTGATGGGGATCAGCTCTGAAGTCAACTGAGCATGTGTAGTTGGTGCAGTGCATGGTGGGGAATATGTCTGTACATTGGGATAGTTCAGCAGGAGATGAGGATCTGCATACATTGCCAAAGGTACGTGAGCAATGCTGTGAAGCGATAGTTGGAGTAAATAGGGTGTAGCAATAGGATGGAATCAGTTATTAAGGCTGTCATAGCAGCGCATTTGGAAAGAGGTGACATGATAGGTCCAAGTCAGCATGGATTTGTGAAAGGAAAATCATGCTTGACAAATCTTCTGGAATTTTTTGAGGATGTTTCCAGTAGAGTGGACAAGGGAGAACCAGTTGATGTGGTGTATTTGGACTTTCAGAAGGCTTTCGACAAAGTCTCACACAAGAGATTAATGTGCAAAGTTAAAGCACATGGGATTGGGGGTAGTGTGCTGACGTGGATTGAGAACTGGTTGGCAGATAGGAAGCAAAGAGTAGGAGTAAATGGGTACTTTTCAGAACGGCAGGCAGTGACTAGTGGGGTACCGCAAGGTTCTGTGCTGGGGCCCCAGCTGTTATATTGTACATTAATGATTTAGACGAGGGGATTAAATGTAGTATCTCCAATTTTGCGGATGACACTAAGTTGGGTGGCAGTGTGAGCTGCGAGGAGGATGCTATGAGGCTGCAGAGTGACTTGGATCGGTTAGGTGAGTGGGCAAATGCATGGCAGATGAAGTATAACGTGGATAAATGTGAGGTTATCCATTTTGGTGGTAAAAACAGAGAGACAGACTATTATCTGAATGGTGACAGATTAGGAAAAGGGGAGTTGCAACGAGACCTGGGTGTCATGGTACATCAGTCATTGAAGGTTGGCATGCAGGTACAACAGGCGGTGAAGAAAGCAAATGGCATGTTGGCCTTCATAGCAAGGGGATTTGAGTACAGGGGCAGGGAGGTGTTACAACAGTTATACAGGGCCTTGGTGAGGCCACACCTGGAGTATTGTGTACAGTTTTGGTCTCCTAACTTGAGGAAGGACATTCTTGCTATTGAGGGAGTGCAGCGAAGGTTCACCAGACTGATTCCCGGGATGGCGGGACTGACATATCAAGAAAGACTGGATCAACTGGGCTTGTATTCACTGGAGTTCAGAAGAATGAGAGGGGATCTCATAGAAACGTTTAAAATTCTGATGGGTTTAGACAGGTTAGATGCAGGAAGAATGTTCCCAATGTTGGGGAAGTCCAGAACCAGGGGTCACAGTCTAAGGATAAGGGGTAAGCCATTTAGGACCAAGATAAGAAGAAACTTCTTCACCCAGAGAGTGGTGAACTTGTGAAATTCTCTACCACAGAAAGTTGTTGAGGCCAAATCACTAAATATATTCAAAAAGGAATTAGATGTAGTCCTTACTACTAGGGGGATCAAGGGGCATGGCGAGAAAGCAGGAATGGGGTACTGAAGTTGCATGTTCAGCCATGAACTCATTGATTGGCGGTGCAGGCTCGAAGGGCCGAATGGCCTACTCCTGCACCTATTTTCTAATTTTGTATGTTTCTATGACAACTGAGTACAAGACTAGGCATACGATTTTGTCCTTGTACAAACCTTGGTCAGGCCTTGCTTGAACACTGTGTCCAGCTTTGCTTCCCTCACAGGGTGGGTGATTTTGAGGCTTTGGAAAGGGAGCAGAGGAGGGCCAATAGACTAATTCCCATTCTAACGCACCGTAGTTGGGTCTCGACAATTTAAAGAAGCATAGACTCAGAGGTGGTCTGATTGAGATTTATAAGATAATGAAAGGAATAGTTTGTGTTCCAGTTGACAGTTTGTTCCATGTGATCTGTGAGCTGGACCTGTTTGGATTAATATGGACAATGATGGACAGGTAAAGACCATTTGGTCCATCGAGCCCATCCCACACAATGGCCATACCTTGTGTACACACTCCAGCCCACCCAAAAACCATGTGATCTCCTGGGAGAGGTGAAAAACTATGGTTTGGATGGGGTGGAGAGTGGAGTGTTATGATACACAAGGTATGGCAATTTTGTGGGATGGGCTGGATGGACCACATGGTCTTTACCTGGTCACCTTTGTTCATATTCATTCTCGTTCCTGGGACCGACTGGACCTATTTAAGGTTAGGCAGGACCAGGGGTGACAATTTTAAGGCCAGATCTAGGTTAGATGTCAGGAGGTGGTTCGTTTCCCGGAGAATAGTGGGCCTCTGGAACAGGTTGCCATCTCGTGTGTTGGACGCTGAATCGCTGAATTCCTTCAAGCGAGAGCTGGAGCTGTTTCTGGCTGGGGCTGGGGCGGCGAGCACCTCTTACAGAGGGTAGGTACTGCGAGGAATTCAGGGCCATACTGATCTCCTGGACTAATTGCGATCGCCTAAATGAGACGTAGAGGAATTTCCCAGATCTTTCCCCAAATTGGCCTGGGTTTTTTATCTGATTTTTCATCTCTTCCAGGAGATCACATGGTTTTTGGGATGAGGTGGAGTGTGTACGTTGTGATACACAAGGTATCGTCATTGTGTGGGGCAGGCTCGCTGGACGAGATGGTCTTTACCTGTCCGTCATTGTTCGTATTAACCCTAGTTCCTGGGACCTACTGGATATTTTTAAGAGAAGGGAGTGTGACTAATGGGCCAGTTCCGATCGGTGGTATTTAACTGTCCCACCAATGTGGCGAGCCTTTCCTGCCGTTCCCTCTCCCAGGCACAGAGAGTGGTTAGGGCAGCAGTGGGGGGCTCCTGTAAATGAGCTCAGAGACAATCACACAGACAGCTCGTTATCACCAGTCATCGAGAGAGATGGATCCAACAGCAATTTTGAGATGACAACTTAATTTAAAAGAATTGATTGGTGTGAGTGGTTTATTAATGGGGACCAGCAGCGAGGGACTATTAGCCAGGGTGGGCCATGGGTTGGATCCACTAAATATACAGCTCGCAGCAGTCGGGGTGGTACATCACAGACCGAGCTCAGACCATCGGTCAGGCCGAGCTCAGACCATCGGTCAGATCATCGGTCAGGCCGAGCTCAGACCATCAGTCAGATCATCGGTCAGACCATCGGTCAGATCATCGGTCAGGCCAAAGGTCAGGCCATTGGTCAGGCTGAGCTCAGACCATCGGTCAGACCATCGGTCAGGCCAAAGGTCAGGCCATTGGTCAGGCCGAGCTCAGACCATCGGTCAGGCCATCGGTCAGGCCATCGATCAGATCATCGGTCAGGCCGAGCTCAGGCCATTGGTCAGGCCTTCAGTCAGGCCATCGGTCAGATCATCGGTCAGGCTATCGGTCAGATCATCAGTCAGACCATCGGTCAGACCATCGGTCAGGCCATCAGTCAGGCCGAGCTCAGACCATCGGTCAGACCATCGGCCAGGCTGAACTCAGGCCATCGGTCAGACCATCGGTCAGGCCATTGGTCAGGCCATTGGTCAGGCCATCAGTCAGGCCATCGGTCAGGCCGAGCTCAGGCCATCGGTCAGGACGAGCTCAGACCATCGATCAGATCATCGGTCAGACCATCGGTCAGGCCTAACTCAGGCCATCGGTCAGGCCATCGGTCAGACCATCGATCAGGCCATTGGTCAGGCCATCGGTCAGATCATCGGTCAGACCATCGGTCAGGCCATCGGTCAGATCATCGGTCAGGCCGAACTCAGGCCATCGCTCAGACCATCGGTCAGGCCATCGGTCAGACCATCGGTCAGGCCAAACTCAGGCCATCGGTCAGGCCATCGGTCAGAGCATCGGTCAGGCCGAGCTCAGGCCATCGGTCAGACAGAACTCAGGCCTTCGGTCAGACCACGGTTAGACCATCGGTCAGGCCGAGCTCAGGCCATCGGTCAGACCACGGTCAGGCCGAACTCAGGCCATCGGTCAGACCATCGGTCAGACCATCGGTCAGCAGCCCCTTCCCCAATCCATGCTTAGAGTCCCACACGACCAGCTCAGGCGAGGATCTGGAGCGGCTCCGTGTGTGGAACCCTGGTCCGGTGCCCACCTCATTAAACACTGAAATGACTAACCTGCCTCGAGAGCAGAGGCATTTACAGTATGGCACCAGAATTATATGTTCCAGAGAGCTACGATGGTAAATGTGAAACTGGCTACAGATGGCCCTGAACACGACATCTTAATTCTGTCCCTAATCCTCTCTGTCTATCTCTCTCTTTCCTCCCTGAAGTCGCTCCTTAAAATCCACCTCTTTCGTCCAGCCTTTTGTCACCTGTCCGAATATCTCCTTATGTACCTCAGTGTTAAACAATATTCTGAGCCTCCTCCTGTGAAGCGGACCCCACGGTGGGAGTGGTTGAGCGAGCCAACACTGGCCGGATAAGTGGAGGGTCAGAGAGTGAGTTGGTAATGTTGTGTGAGGCACAGGGGAGAGCTTGTTCAATGGGAGCTGGTGCTAACACTGGGATTGTAGAGGTGTGGGAGGGTGTGAGTGGTGAGGGAGATAAGGAGGTAGGTGGAAAACCCGTGTTGATCTAGGACCCGAATTCTGGAACATGCACAAACTCCCTGTAACACAGTATACATTCTCTGTAACACAGTAAACCCCACCCCCCCCCCCTGTAACACAGTATACACACCCCCTGTAACACAGTGTGTACACACACCATGTAACACAGTATGCACACTGCCTGTAACACTGTATACAGACTCCCTGTAACACAGTATACAAACTCCCTGTGACACAGTATACAAACTCCCTGTAACACAGTATACACTCTCTGTAACACAGTAAACCCCGCCCCCCCCGTAACACAGTATGCACACTGCCTGTAACACATTGTGTACACACACCATGTAACACAGTATGCACACTCCCTGTAACACAGTATACAGACCATCTGTAACACAGTATCACAGGCAGTCACTCTGAATCGAGGAAGACTTGCTTCCACTCTAAAAATGAGGTGGCTGAACAGTCCAATACGAGAACCACAGACCCTGTCACAGGTGGGACACATCGTCATTGAGGGAAGGGGTGGGTGGGACTGGTTTGCCGCACGCTCTTTCTGCTGCCTGCGTTTGGTTTCTGCATGCTCTCGGCGATGAGAGTCGAGGTGCTCAGCGCCCTCCCGGATGCACTTCCTCCACTTAGGGCGGTCTATGGCCAGGGACTCCCAGGTGTCGGTGGGGATGTTGCACTTTATCAGGGAGGCTTTGAGGGTGTCCCTGTAACGTTTCCTCTGCCCACCTTTGGCTCATTTGCCGTGGACGAGTTCCGAGTAGAGCGCTTGCTTTGAGAGTCTCGTGTCTGGCATGTGAACGATGTGGCCTGCCCAGCGGAGCTGATCAAGTGTGGTCAGTGCTTCGATGCTGGGGATGTTGGCCTGGTCGAGGACACTAACGTTGGTGTGTCTGCCCTCCCAGGGGATTTGCAGGATCTTGCAGAGATATTGTTGGTTGTATTTCTCCAGCGACTTGAGGTGTCTACTGTACATGGTCCATGTCTCTGAGCCGTACAGGAGGGCAGGTATCACTACAGCCCTGTAGACCATGAGCTTGGTGGTAGGTTTGAGAGCCCGGTCTTCGAACACTCTTTTCCTCAGGCGACTGAAGGCTGCACTGGCGCACTGGAGGCTGTGTTGAATCTTGTCGTCAATATCTGCCTTTGTTGATAAGAGGTCCGCGAGGTATGGGAAATGGTCCAAGTTGTCGAGGGCCGCACCGTGGATCTTGATGACTGGGGGGGCAGTGCTGTGCGGCGGGGACAGGCTGGTGGAGGACCTTTGTCTTATGGATGTTTAGCGTAAGGCCCATGCTTTCGTACACCTCAGGGAATATGTTGACTATGACTTGGAGTTTAGCCGCAGTATGTGCGCAGAAGCAGGCGTCATCCGCGTACAGTAGCTCGACGACAGAGATTGGGGTGGTCTTGGATCCAGCTGTCTGGAACATGACCTTGTCATCACCAACACCTTGTTCCGCCAGAGGGAAACCTACAAGGCATCGTGGCAACACCCTCGCTCCAAACAATGGCTCCTGCTCGACTATGTCATCCTCTGAGCCAGGGATTGCAAGGATGTGCGCATCACCCACGCCATGACAGGAGCTGATGACAGTTGGACGGACCACTGCCTAATCCGTTCATCAACAGAGCCCCAAAGCGGCGACGACAAAAAAGTCAATGCCGGGGCACTCAAAGACCCAGCTAAGAGAACCCTATACAGTCAGTGCCTTACTGCTAACCTGGCGTGCCTTGATGACCCCGAGACGCAGAAGGCCCACAGCGTTTGGACCGCCCTCCAGACCTCCATAACCAGGGCCTGCGAAGAGACGCTCGGTCACTCAACCAGAAAACAGCAGGACTGGTTTGATGAGAATAACCAGGTGATCCAAGAGCATTTCTGAGCCTTAAACAGCAACCCAACTCGGGAGCAGCAAGGCAGCATTACAGACGGCTTAAGGCCGAGGTCCAACAAAAAACCTGGGACCTAAAGAACAGGTGGTGGATGGAGAAAGCACAGGAGATACAGCAGCTGGCCGACAGCCATGATGTGCGAGGATTCTTCATCACAGTCAAGGTCACCTACGGCGCAAGCACCCAAGGCCCCACCCCAAGGCCAAGAACAGGGAGACACTCATCAAGGACACCGAGGCTGCCAGAGCCCGCTGGAAGGAGCACTTCGAAGATCTCCTTAACCGAGAATCTGCCTTTGACTTGAGTGTCCTCAACTCCAACCCGCAGCATGCTACCCGCCACCATCTCAGTAATACCCCAGCCCTGCACAGTATACACACACCCTGTAACGCAGTATACAGATTCCCTGTAATACAGTATACACACTCTCTGTAAAACACTATACAGACTCCTGTAACAGAGTAATCATACACACCCTTTAACACGGTATACACACTCCCTGTAACACAGTATACACACTCCCTGTAAGACAGGATACAGACCTCCTGTAACACAGTATACAGACCCCGTAACACAGTGTACAGACCCCGTAACACAGTATAGACACTCCCTGCAACACAGTATACACACTCCCTGTAACACAGTATACAGACCCCCTGTAACACAGTACACACACACCCTGTAGCACGATATACAGACTTGCTATAACACAGTATGCACACTCCCTGTAAGAGTATACAGACCTCCTTTAACACAGTATAAACACCCCCCTGTAACACAGTATATACACTCCCTGTAACACAGTATACACAATCCCTGTATAATGTAGATAAATGTGAGGTTATCCACTTTGGTGGCAAAAACAGGAAGGCAGAATATCATCTGAATGGTGACAGATTAGGAAAAGGGGAGGTGCAACGAGACCTGGGTGTCATGGTACATCAGTTATTGACAGTTGGCATGCAGTTACAGCAGGCGGTGAAGAAGGCAAATGGAATGTTGGCCTTCATAGCGAGAGAATTTGAGTATAGGAGCAGGGAGGTCTTGCTGCAGTTGTACAGGGCCTTGGTGAGGCCACACCTTGAATATTGTGTACAGTTTTGGTCTAATCTGAGGAAGGACATTCTTGCTATTGAGGGAGTGCAGCGAAGGTTCACCAGACTGATTCCTGGGATAGCAGGACTGACATATGAAGAAAGACTGGATCGACTAGTCTCATATTCACTGGAATTTAGAAGAATGAGAGGGGATCTCATAGAAACATATAAAATTCTGACGGGATTGGACAGGTTAGATGCAGGAAGAATGTTCCCGATGTTGGGGAACCAGGGGTCACAGTCTAAGGATAAGGGGTAAACCATTTAGGACCGAGATGAGGAGAAACTTCTTCACTCAGAGAATTGTGAACCTGTGGAATTCTCTACCACAGAAAGTTGTTGAGGCCAGTTCATTAGATATATTCAAGAGGGAGTTAGATGTGACCCTTACGGCTAAAGGGAGAGAAAGCAGGAATGGGGTACTCAAGTTGCTAGATCAGCCATGATCATATTGAATGGTGGTGCAGGCTCGAAGGGCCGAATGACCTACTCCTGCACCTATTTCCTATGTTTCGATGTAACACTTCAAACTGACCTTCTGTAAGACAGTGTACACACGCCCTGTAACATGGTGTACACACTCCCTGTAACACGGTATACACACTCGCTGTAACGCGGTATACACACTCCCTGTAACATGGCATACACACTCCCTGTGACATGGCATACATACTTCCTGTAACACAGTATACAGACTGCCTGCAACACAGTATACAGACCCCCTGTAACACAGTATACACACTCCTGTAACAAAGTATACACCCCGCCTGTAACATAGTATACATACACACACCCTGTAACACGGTATACAGACTCACTGTAACACAGTGTGCACACTCCCTGTAACACAGTATATAGCCCCCTATAACACAGTATAAACACCTCCCTGTAACACAGTATAAACACCCCCTGTAACACAGTATATACACTCCCTGTAACACAGCATACACACTCCCTGTTACACAGTATGCAGACACTGTGTAACACAGTATATACACTCCCTGTAACACAGTATACACACACCCACCTTGTAACGCAGTATACACACACACCCTGTAACACAGTATACACACTCCCTGTAATGCAGTATACACACTCCCTCTAACACAGTATAGAGACCCCTTGTAACATAGTATCCGCATTTCCTGTACCACAGTATACAGACCCCCTGTAGCACAGTATACAGACCATGTGTAACACAGTATACACACTCCCTGTAAGACAGCATACACACTCCCTGTATAATGTATATAAATGTGAGGTTATCCACTTTGGTGGCTGTTTTACATGTAAACTTGTATTTACTCTGTCCAGCCACCAGAGGGCTCATCCCTTGGTGTCCCAAGGGTCCCCATAATCCCTTGGGAGCACAGGTATTTAAGGAGGCTTCACAGGTTGGAGAGGCACTCTGGAGACCTGCAATAAAAGACGAAGGTCACACTTTACTTTGAGCTCACAGTGTTCAGTCTGACTCTTTCTCCAAACAACAAATGGCGACGAGATACAGATAACGAACCCAAAGATGCAGAGAACAGTGGGCATCCATGGAGAAATTGTACGATGATTTGTGCACACTGGTCCGAGAGCATTTGAACCCGAAGGAAGGCGTTTTGATGGCGAGGTACCGGTTCTACACCTACAAAAAGGTCTGAAGTGGTGAGTTATGTCACCGAGCTAAGACGCCTTGCAGGACATTGCGAATTTGAAGGACATTTGGAGCACATGCTCAGAGACATTATCATACTTGGCATTGGCCACGAAATCATACTTCACAAATTTTTGACTGTAGAGACCCCAACCTTGAGTAAGGCCATAGCGATAGCCCAGGCATTCATTGCCACCAGTGACAATACTAAGCAAATCTCTCAGCACACAAGTGCTGCTACAAGTACTGTGAACAAAGTGATGTTGTTTTCGAATCATAACGGACAGGGCACTCACACATGCCTGCAGCTACACATCCGCAGATGTCTCCGAGGCCACCATCAAGGGTGATGAATGCAAGGCCATTAACACCTTGTTGGTGCTGCGGGGGTGATCATCGTTTCCATTCATGCTGATTCAAAGGATACATTTGCAAGGGCTGTGGAACAATGGGACACTTCCAACGAGTGTGCAGGCGAGCTTCAAAGCCTGTTGAACCTGCAAACCACCATGTTGCAGAGGAGGACAGATCCACGGAGGATCACAACGAACCAGAGCCTCAGATCAAGAAGGCAGAGATACATGGGGTGCACACATTCACCACGAATTATCCCCCGATAATGCTGAATGTTGAACTAAATGGACTTCCGGTGTCAATGGAGCTGAACACGGGCACGAGCCGGTCCATCATGGGCAAAAAGACTTTCGAAAGGTTGTGGTACAACAAGGCCTCAAGGCCAGTCTTAACTCCAGTTCGCACAAAACTAAGAACTTACACGAAGGAACTGATTCCTGTAATCGGCAGTGCTACCGTAAAGGTCTCCTATGATGAAGCAGTGCACAAGCTACCACTCTGGGTGGTACCGGGCGATGGTCCCAAGCTGCTCGGCAGGAGCTGGCTGGGAAAGAAAGTTGGAACTGGGACGATGACCGAGCGCTAACGCCCGCTGACAACACTTCATGTGCCCACGATACTCGAGGTGCTCAGCGCCTTCCCGAATGCACTTCCTCCACTTAGGGCGGTCTTTGGCCAGGGACTCCCAGGTCTCAGTGGGAATGTTGCACTTTATCAGGGAGGCTTTGAGGGTGTCCTTGTAACGTTTCCTCTGCCCGCCTTTGGCTCGTTTGCCGTGGATGAGTTCCGAGTAGAGCGCTTGCTTTGGGAATCTTGTGTCTGGCATGCGGACTATGTGGCCTGCCCAGCGGAGCTGATCAAGTGTGGTCAGTCATTAAATGCTGGGGATGTTGGCCTGGTCGAGGACGCTAATGTTTGTGCGTCTGTCCTCCCAGGGGATTTTCAGGATCTTGCGGAGACATCGTTGGTGGTATTTCTCCAGCGACTTGAGGTGTCTACTGTACATGGTCCACGTCTCTGAGCCATTCGGGAGGGTGGGTATTACTACAGCCCTGTAGACCATGAGCTTGGTGGCAGTTTTGAGGGACTGATCTTCAAGCACCCTTTTCCTCAGGTGGCCGAAGGCTGCACTGGCGCATTGGAGGCAGTGTTGGATCTCGTCATCAATGTCTGGTCTTGTTGATAGGAGGCTCCCGAGATAAGGGAAATGGTCCACATTGTCCAGGGCCGCGCCGTGGATCTTGATGTTTCGGGGGCAGTGCTGTGCGGCGAGGACAGGCTGGTGGAGGACCTTTGTCTTGCTGATGTTTAGCGTAAGGCCCATGCTTTCATACGCCTTGGTAAATACATCGACTATATCCTGGAGTTCAGCCTCTGTGTGTGCACGGACGCAGGCATCGTCCGCGTGCTGTAGTTCAACGACAGAGGTTGGGGTGATCTTGGACCTGGCCTGGAGACAGTGAAGGTTGAACAGCTTCCCACTGGTTCTGTAGTTTAGTGCCACTCCAGCGGGGAGCTTGTTGACTGTGAGGTGGAGCATGGCAGCGAGGAAGATTGAGAAGAGGGTTGGGGCGATGACGCAGTCCTGCTTGACCCCGGTCCGGACATGAATTGGGTCTGTGATGGATCCGTTGGTAAGGATCACGGCCTGCATGTCGTTGTGGAGCAGGTGGAGTATGGTGACGTACTTTTGGGGGCATCCGAAACTGAGGAGGACGCTCCATAGACCCTCGCGGTTGACAGTGTCAAAGGCCTTTGTAAGGTTGAAGAAGGCCATGTATAAGAGCTGGCGCTGTTCCCTGCATTTTTCCTGCAGCTGTCGCACTGCAAAAATCATGTCCGTTGTGCCCCGGAGGGGACGAAATCCTCACTGCGACTTCGGGAGAAGCTCCTCGGCCACGGAGAGAAGACGGTTGAGGAGGACTCTAGCGATGACTTTCCCAGTGGCTGATAGCAGGGAGATTCCTCTGTCGTTGCCGCAGTCGGACTTGTCCCCTGTTTTAAAGATGGTCACGATCATTGTATCTCTGAGATCTCCCGGCATGCTCTCCTCCCTCCAGATAAGAGAGATGAGGTCGTGTATTCGCACCAGTAGTTCCTCAGCAGGGATTTCATCTGCTTCCATAGCCTTGTTTTTTAGCTATCTTATGGCCTTTTCTACCCCATGCAGTGTTGGGGTCTCACTGAGGTGGTGGAGGGTAGCATGCTGCGGAATAGAATCGAGAACACTCGAGTCAAAGGCAGAGTCTCGGTTGAGGAGATCTTCGAAGTGTTCCTTCCAGCGGGCCCTGACTGTCCTTGATGAGTGTTTCCCTGTTCTTGGCCAGCAGTGGGGTGGGGACTTGGGGGTTTGGTCCGTATGTGGCCTTGGCTGCGGTGAAGAATCCTCGCACATCATGGCTGTCGGCCAGTTGCTGTATCTCTTGTGCTTTCTCCATCCACCACCTGTTCTTTAGGTCCAGGGTTTTTTGTTGGGACCTCAGCCTTGAGCCGCCTGTAATACTGCTTTGCTGCTCCCGAGTTGGGTTGCTGTTTAAGGCTCAGAAATGCTCTGCGCTTGCGATCTATTAGTTCTTGAATATCCTGATCATTCTCATCAAACCAGTCCTGGTGTTTCCTGGTTGCGTGACCGAGCGTCTCCTTGCAGGCACTGGTTATGGAGGCCTGGAGACCAGGCCAAGCGCTGTGGGCATTCTGTATCTCGGGGTCATCAAGGCACGCCAGGTTAGCTGTGAGGCGCTGACTGAAAAGGGCTCTCTTAGCTGGGTCCTTAAGGGCCCCGGCATTGACTTTTTTGCGACACTGCTTCTGCAGCCCCCTTCGCTTTGGGGCTATGTTGATGTCAATGATGGATCGGATTAGGCGTTGGTCCGTCCAGCAGTCATCAGCTCCTGTCATGGCACGGGTGATGCGCACATCCTTGCGATCCCTGGCTCGGACGATGACATAGTCGAGCAGGTGCCAGTGTTTGGAGCGAGGGTGTTGCCACGATGCCTTGTATTTGTCCCTCTGGCGGAACAAGGTATTGGTGATGGCAAGTTCCTGCTCTAGACATTTTGTCAAGAGTAGGGTACCGCTGAAGTTGGCTTTCCCTACCCCCTCTCTGCCAATCACGCCTCCCCCCGTCCCTGCCGACCCTGGCGTTGAAGTCACCGAGGAGGATCAGTTTGTTGCCCGTGGGGTCGCAGGTCAGGGACGTTTCGAGGTTGGAGTAAAAACCCTCTTTGGCCTCATCTGTTGCATTGAGTGTTGGGGTGTACGCACTGATGACTGTGGTGCACTGGTTCTGGGATAGGGGGAGTCAAAGAGTCACGAGGCGTTCTTTAGTGCCGCAGGGGGAGTCTTTGAGGCGGTCGACCAGCTCGTTCTTGATTGTGAAGCCGACTCTGTGGAGGCAGTGTTTTCCTTCTGGTTTCCCTTTCCAGAAGAAGGTGTAACCTCCACCTTGTTCCTTGAGCTGGCCCTCCTCTGCCCGCCGGGTCTCGCTTGCAATGTCGATATCAAAGCGTTTAAGTTCCCGGGCAACAATGGCGGTGTGGCGTTCCGGTCAGTCGCTGTTGGGGTTGTCCATGAGGGTCCTGATGTTCCAGGTCCAGAACTTCATGTTAGAGGAGTTGAAGATGCCTGTGCGTGATTTCTTTTAACATGGGATGATCGTTGCAGGCCGGCTACCACACGGGCTTAGCTGAGCGAGGTCTTGGTCCAGTGACAAGGGGGTCCCGGACGACTAGAGAACAGGCCCTGCTACATGGGCCTAATTGCCCACAGCGAGGTGTTGGCCGCAGACTCGGCACCAAGTAGCGCCTTTGAAGATATACACACTTATACACACTTGTTGTAACACAGTATACACGCTTGCTGTAACAGGGTGTACACACCTCCTGTAACATGGTATATACTCTCCCTGTAACATGATATGCACATTCCCTGTAACACGGTATACACATTCCCTGTAACATGGTATACACTACCTGTCACACAACATACACACTTCCAGTTATGCAGTATACACACTCCCAGTAACGCAGTATACACACTCCCTGTAACACAGCATGGAGACATCCTGTAACACAGCATACACACACACATTAACACAGTATACTGACCCCTGTAACACAGTATACACACTCCCTATAACACAGTATACACAATCCCTGTAACAAAGTATACAGACCCCCTGAAAGACAGGATACACACTCCCTGTAACACAGTATACAGACCACCTATAACACAGTATAGAGACACCCTGTAACACAGTATACACACCATTTGTAACACTGCATACACACTCCCTGTAACACAGTATACAGACACCCTGTAACACAATATACAGACACCCTGTAACAAGTTATGCACAGTCCCTGTAACACAGTATACACACTCCCTGTAACACAGTATACAGACCACCTATAACACAGTATAGAGACACCCTGTAACACAGTATACACACCGTTTGTAACATAGTATGCACATTCCCTGTAACACAGTATACACACCCGGTGTAACACAGTATACACACTCCCGGTAACACAATATACAGACACCCTGTAACAAGTTATGCACACTCCCTGTAACACAGTATGCACATTCCCTGCAACACAGTATACAGACTCCTTGTAACACAGTATGCAGACTCCTTGTAACACAACATACACACTCACATTAACAAAGTATACCGACCCCCTGTAGCAAAGTATACACACTCCCTGTAATGCAGTATACAGACTCCCTGTAACACAAAATACGCTCTCCCTGTAACATGGTGTACACACCTCCTGTAACACGGTATACACTCTCGCTGTAACATGGTATACAGACTCCTGGTAACACAGTGTACACACTCCCTGTAACACGGTATACACACTTCCTGTAACACAGTATACACACTCCTAGTAACGCAGTATACACACTCCCTGTAAAGCAGTATACATACTCCCTGTAACACAGTACGCAGACCCCCTGTAACACTGCATTCACATTCACATTAACACAGTATACCGACCCACTGTAACAGTGTACACACACCGCCTGTAACACAGTATACACCCTCCCCATAACACAGTATACAGACTCCCTGTAACACAGTATACATACTCCTTGTAACACAGTATACACATTCCCAGTAACGCAGTATACACACTCCCTGTAACGCAGTATACACACTCCCTGTAACACAGTATGCAGACCCGCTGTAACACTGCATTCACACTTACATTAACACAGTATACCGACCCCCTGTAACACAGTATTCACACCACCTGTAACACAGTACACACACTCCCCGTGACACAGTATGCAGACACACTGTAACACAGTATACAGACTCCCTTTAACACTGTACACACACTCCCTATAACACAGTATACACAATCCACGTAACAAAGTATTTGGACCACCTGAAAGACAGTATACACACTCCCTGTAACACAGTATACAGACCATCTGTGACAGAGTATACAGACACCCTGCAATACAGTATACACACCATTTGTAACACAGTATGCACACTCCCTGTAACACTGTATACACACTCCCTGTAACACAGTGCACACACTCCCTGAAACATGGTATACACACTCCCTGTAATGTGGTATACACACTCCCTGTTACGCAGTATACAGACTCCCTGTAACACAGTATACACTCTCCCTTTAACACGCTGTACACACCTCCTGTAACACGGTATACACTCTCCCTGTAACATGGTATACACACTTCCGGTAACACAGTATACACACTCCCTGTAGCACAGAATGCACACTCCGTGTTATACAGTATATACACTCCCAGTAGCACAGTATACACACTCCCTGTAACACAGTATACACACTCCCTGTAACACAGTATACACACCACCTGTAACACAGGCGACACACTCCCTGTAACACAGTATGCAGACCCCCTGAAACACTGCATTCACACGCACATTAACACAGTACACCGACCCCCTGTAACACAGTGTACACACACTGTAACACAGTATACACGCTCCCTGTAACATAATAAACAGACAAGCTGTAACACGTTATACACAGTCCCTGTAACATGGTATACACACTCCCTGTAACACAGTATACACACTCCCTGTAACACAGTATAGTCACTCCCTGTAACATGGAATGCACACTCCCTGTAACACAATATACACACACCTTGTAACACAATATACACACTCCTTGTAACACAGTATACACACGCCCGTATCAAGTTATACTCACTCCCTGTAACGTGGTATACACACTCCCTGTAATGCAATATATAGACCTCCTGTAACACAGTACACACACGCCCTGTAAAACGGTGTACACACCTCCTGTAACACGGTATACATTCTCCCTTTAATACGGTATACATACTAGCAGTAACACAGTATACACACTCCCTGTAACACAGTATACATACTCCCTGTAACACAGTATACACACTCCCTGTAACACAGTATACACACTACCTGTAACACAGTATACACACTCCCTGTAACACGTTATACTCTCTCCCTGTAACGTGGTATACACACTCCCTGTAACGCAATATACAGACCCCCTGTAACACAGTATACACACTCCCTGTAAAACGGTGTACACACTTCCTGAAACACGGTATACATTCTCTTTTTAATACGGTGTACATATTCCCGGTAACACAGTATACACACTCCCTGTAACACAGTATACATACTCCCTGTAACACAATATACACACTCCCAGTAATGCAGTATACACACTCCTTGTAATGGAGTATACACACTCCCTGTAACACAGTATGCAGACCCCCTGTAACACTGCATTCACACTTACATTAACACAGTATACTGACCCCCTGTACTGTGCACAGACTCCCTGTAACACAGTATACACACCGCCTGTAACACAGTACACACACTCCCCGTAACACAGTATATAGACACTCTGTAGCACAGTATACACACTCCCAATAACACAGTATACACAATCCACGTAACAAAGTATACAGACCACCTGAAAGACAGAATACACACTCCCTTTAACACAGTATACAGACCACCTGTGACAGAGCAATACAGTATTAGCTTGGATGATGTGGAATCGGTATGGGTGGAGCTACGGAATACCAAAGGGCAGAAAACGCTAGTGGGAGTTGTGTACAGACCTCCAAACAGTAGTAGTGATGTTGGGGAGGGCATCAAACAGGAAATTAGGAGTGGCTGACTTTAATATGCATATAGATTGGGCTAACCAAACTGGAAAAAATACGGTGGAGGAGGATTTCCTGGAGTGCATAAGGGATGGTTTTCTAGACCAATATGTCGAGGAACCAACTAGGGGGGAGGCCATCTTAGACTGGGTGTTGTGTAATGAGAGAGGATTAGTTAGCAATCTTGTTGTGCGAGGCCCCTTGGGGAAGAGTGACCATAATATAGTGGAATTCTACATTAGGATGGAGAATGAAACAGTTAATTCAGAGACCATGGTGCAAAACTTAAAGAAGGGTAACTTTGAAGGTATGAGGCGTGAATTGGCTAGGATAGATTGGCGAATGATACTTAAGGGGTTGACAGTGGATGGGCAATGGTAGACATTTAGAGATCGCATGGATGAACTACAACAATTGTACATCCCTGTCTGGCGTAACATAGAAAATAGAAACATCGGAAATAGGTGCAGGAGTAGGCCATTCAGCCCTTTGAGCCTGCACCACCATTCAATAAGATCATGGCTGATCATTCACCTCAGTACCCCTTCCCTGCTTTCTCTCCATACCCCTTGATCCCTTTAGCCGTAAGGGCCATATCTAACTCCCTCATGAATATATCCAATGAAAATAAAAAAGTCAAGGTGGCTCAACCGTGGCTATCAAGGGAAGTCAGGGATAGTATCAAAGCCAAGGAAGAGGCATACAAATTGGCCAGAAATAGCAGTGAACCCAGGGACTGGGAGAAATTTAGAACTCAGCAGAGGAGGACAAAGGGTTTGATTAGGGCAGTGAAAATGGAGTACGAGTAGAAGCTTGCAGGGAACATTAAGGCGAATTGCAAAAGTTTCTATAGGTATGTAAAGAGAAAAAGGTTAGTAAAGACAAACGTAGGTCCCCTGCAGTCAGAATCAGGGGAAGTCATAATGGGGAACAAAGAAATGGCAGACCAATTGAACAAGTACTTTGGTTCGGTATTCACTAAGGAGGACACAAACAACCTTCCGGATGTAAAAGGGGTCGGAGGGTCTAGTAGGGAGGAGTAACTGAGGGAAATCTTTATTAGTCGGGAAATTGTGTTGGGGAAATTGATGGGATTGAAGGCCAATAAATCCCCAGGGCCTGATGGACTGCATCCCAGAGTACTTAAGGAGGTGGCCTTGGAAATAGCAGATGCATTGACAGTCATTTTCCAACATTCCATTGACTCTGGATCAGTTCCTATCGAGTGGAGGGTAGCCAATGTAACCCCACTTTTTAAAAAAGGAGGGAGAGAAAACAGGGAGTTATAGACCGGTCAGCCTGACCTCAGTAGTGGGTAAAATGATGGAATCAATTATTAAGGATATCATAGCAGCGCATTTGGAAAGAGGTGACATGATAGGTCCAAGTCAGCATGGATTTGTGAAAGGGAAATCATGCTTGACAAATCTTCTGGAAATTTTTGAGGATGTTTCCAGTAGAGTGGACAAGGGAGAACCAGTTGATGTGGTGTATTTAGACTTTCAGAGGGCTTTCGACAAAGTCCCACACAAGAGATTAATGTGCAAAGTTAAAGCACATGGGATTGGGGGTAGTGTGCTGACATGGATTGAGAACTGGTTGTCAGACAGGAAGCAAAAAGTAGGAGTAAATGGGTACTTTTCAGAATGGCAGGCAATGACTAGTGGGGTACCGCAAGGTTCTGTGCTGGGGCCCCAGCTGTTTACACTGTACATTAATGATTTAGACGAGGGGATTAAATGTAGTATCTCCAAATTTGCGGATGACACTAAGTTGGGTGGCAGTGTGAGCTGCGAGGAGGATGCTATGAGGCTGCAGAGTGATTTGGATAGGTTAGGTGAGTGGGCAAATGCATGGCAGATGCAGTATAATATGGATAAATGTGAGGTTGTCCACTTTGGTGGTAAAAACAGAGAGACGTACTATTATCTGAATGGTGACAGATGAGGAAAAGGGGAGTTGTAATGAGACCTGGGTGTCATGGTACATCAGTCATTGAAGGTTGGCATGCAGGTACAGCAGGCGGTTAAGAAAGCAAATGGCATGTTGGCCTTCATAGCGAGGGGATTTAATTTAAGTACAGGGGCACGGAGGTGTTACTACAGTTGTACAGGGCCTTGGTGAGGCCACACCTGGAGTATTGTGAATAGTTTTGGTCTCCTAACTTGAGGAAGGACATTCTTGCTATTGAGGGAGTGCAGCGAAGGTTCACCAGACTGATTTCCGGGATGGCGGTACTGACATATCAAGAAAGACTGGATCAACTGGGCCTGTATTCACTGGAGTTCAGAAGAATGAGAGGGGATCTCATAGAAACGTTTAAAATTCTGACGGGTTTAGACAGTTTAGATGCAGGAAGAATGTTCCAAATGTTGGGGAAGTCCAGAACCAGAGGTCACAGTCTAAGGATAAGGGGTAAGCCATTTAGGACCAAGATGAGGAGAAAATTCTTCACCCAGAGAGTTGTGAACCTGTGGAATTCTCTACCACAGAAAGTTGTTGAGGTCAATTCACTAAATATATTCAAAAAGGAGTTAGATGTAGTCCTTACTACTAGGGGGATCAAGGGGTATGGCGAGAAAGCAGGAATGGGGTACTGAAGTTGCATGTTCAGCCATGAACTCATTGAATGGCGGTGCAGGCTCGAAGGGCCGAATGGCCTACTCCTGCACCTATTTTCTATGTTTCTATGTTTCTATGTTTACACACCGTTTGTAACACAGTATTCACACTCCCTGTAAAACAGTATACAGACCCCCTGTAACACAGTATACAGATCCCTTGTAACAGTATACAGACGCCCTGTAACACAGTATACATGGTACATGTAACACAGTATTCACACCCTCTGTAACACTGTATACACACTCCCCGTAACACAGTATACAGGCTCCCTGTAACACAGTATACAGACTTCCTGTAACCAGTTGAACAAATACTTTGGTTCTGTCTTCACAAATAACCTTCCGGAAGTACTAGGGGAATGAGGGTTTAGAATGAAGGAGGAACTTAAGGATATCCTTATTAGGCAGGAAATTGTGTTAGGGAAATTGATGGGATTGAAGGCCGATAAATCCCCCGGGCCTGATAGTATGCATCCCAGAGTACTTAAGGAAGTGGCTCTAGAAATAGTAGATGCATTGGTGATCATTTTCCAACAGTCTATCGACTCTGGATCAGTTCCTATGGACTGGAGGGTAGCTAATCTAACACCACTTTTTAAAAAGGGAGGGAGAGAGAAAAGGGGTAATTATAGACCGGTCAGCCTGACATCGGTAGTGGGGAAAATGTTGGAATCAATTATTAAAGATGAAATAGCAGCACATTTGGAATGCAGTGACAGGATCGGTCCAAGTCAGCATGGATTTATGAAAGGGAAATCATGCTTGGCAAATCCTCTGGAATTTTGTGAGGATGTAACTAGTAGAGTGGACAAGGGAGAACCAGTGGATGTGGTGTATTTGGACTTTCAAAAGGCGTTTGACAAGTTCCCACACAAGAGATTGCAAAATCAAAGCACATGGTATTGGGGGTAATGTACTGACGTGGATAGAGAACTGGTTGGCAGACAGGAAAAAAAGAGTCGGGATAAACGGGTCCTTTTCAGAATGGCAGGCAGTGACTAGTGGAGTACCGCAGGGCTCAATGCTGGGACCCCAGCTCTTTACAATATACATTAATGATTTGGATGAAGGAATTGAGTGTAATATCTCCAAGTTTGCAGATGACACTAAACTGGGTGGCAGTGTGAGCTGTGAGGAGGACGCTAAGAGGCTGCAGGGTGACTTGGACAGGTTAGGTGAGTGGGCAAATGCATGGCAGATGTGAGGTTATCCACTTTGGGGGCAAAAACACGAAGGCAGAATATTATCTGAATGGCGGCAGTTTAGGAAAAGGGGAGGTGCAGCGAGACCTGGGTGTCATGGTTCATCAGTCATTGAAAGTTGGCATGCAGGTACAGCAGGCGGTGAAGAAGGCAAATGGTATGTTGGCCTTCATAGTAAGGGGATTTGAGTATAGGAGCAGGGAGATCTTACTGCAATTGTACAGGGCCTTGGTGAGGCCTCACCTGGAATATTGTGTTCAGTTTTGGTCTCCTAATCTGAGGAAGGACGTTCTTGCTATTGAGGGAGTGCAGCGAAGGTTCACCAGACTGATTTCCGGGATGGCTGGACTGACATATGAGGAGAGACTGGATCGACTGGGCCTTTATACACTGGAGTTTAGAAGGATGAGAGGGGATCTCATAGAAACATAAAATTCTGACGGGATGGGACAGGTTAGATACGGTAAGATTGTTCCCGATGTTGGGGAAGTCCAGAACCAGGGGACACAGTCTTAGGATAAGGGGTAGGGCATTTAGGATTGAGATAAGGAGAAATTTCTTCACTCAGAGGATTGTTAACCCCCGTGTGCCACAGTATACACACTCTCTGTAACACAGTATACACACTCCCTGTAATGCATGAAAAATACCCTCTGCAACAAAGTATACACACCCCTGGTAACACAGTATTCATACCCCGTAACACAGTGTACACACTAACTGTAATACAGTGTACACACTCCATGTAACACGTTACACGAACCCCATGTAGCACAGTATACAGACTCCCTGTAACCCAGTATACACACTGCCTGTAAAACAGTATACACACATCCTGTAACACGGTATAGAAACTCCCTGTAACACAGTATACAGCCCCCCGTAACACAGTATACACACTCCCTGTAACACAGTATACAGTCTCCCTGTAACACAGTATACACACTCCCTGTAACACAGTATACACACTCCCTGTAACACTGTATACAGACCCCCTGTAACACGTTATTCACACTCCCTGTAACATAGCATACACACTCCCTATAACGCAGAAAAAACAATCCCTGTAGCACAGTATACACACCCACTGTAACACAGTATACACACTCTCTGTAACACTGTATACACACTCCCTGTAATGCATAAAAACACTCTCTGCAACAAAGTATACACACCCCTGGTAACACAGTATTCATACCCCATAACACAGTGTACACACTAACTGTAATACAGTGTACACACTCCATGTAACACGTTACACGCACCCCATGTAACACGGTATACAGACTCCCTGTAACCCAGTATACACACTGCCTGTAAAACAGTACACACACATCCTGTAACACGGTATAGAAGCTCCCTGTAACACAGTATACACACCCCCTGTAACAAAGTATACACACTCCCTGTAACAGAGTATATACACCCTGTGTAACACAATATACACACTCCCTCTAACACAGTATACACACTCCCTGTAACACAGTATACACACTCCCTGTAACACAGTATACAGTCTCCCTGTAACACAGTATACACACTTGCTGTAACACAGTATACACGCTGCCTGTAACACTGTATACAGAACCCCTGTAACACATTATACACACTCCCTGTAACACAGTATACACATTCCCTATAACGCAGAAAAAACAATCCCTGTAGCACAGTATACACACCCAATTTAACACAATATACACCCCCGTGTGCCACAGTATACACACTCTCTGTAACACAGTATACACACTCCCTGTAATGCATGAAAAATACCCTCTGCAACAAAGTATACACACCCCTGGTAACACAGTATTCATACCCCGTAACACAGTGTACACACTAACTGTAATACAGTGTACACACTCCATGTAACAAGTTACACGCACCCCATGTAGCACAGTATACAGACTCCCTGTAACCCAGTATACACACTGCCTGTAAAACAGTATACACACATCCTGTAACACGGTATAGAAACTCCCTGTAACACAGTATACACCCCCCCGTAACACAGTATACACACTCCCTGTAACACAGTATACAGTCTCCCTGTAACACAGTATACACACTCCCTGTAACACAGTATACACACTCCCTGTAACACTGTATACAGACCCCCTGTAACACGTTATTCACACTCCCTGTAACATAGCATACACACTCCCTATAACGCAGAAAAAACAATCCCTGTAGCACAGTATACACACCCACTGTAACACAGTATACACACTCTCTGTAACACAGTATACACACTCTCTGTAACACAGTATACACACTTGCTGCAACACAATATACAGTCTCCCTGTAACACTGTATACACACTCCCTGTAACACAGTATACACACTCACTGTAACACTGTATACACACTCCCTGTAACACAGTATACACACTCCCTGTAACACAGTATATACACCCCGTGTAACACAGTATACACACTCCCTCTAACACAGTATACACACTCCCTTTAACACAGTATACACACACCCTGTAACACTGTATAGACACTCCCTGTAACACAGTATACACACTCCCTGTAACACAGTATACAGACTCCCTGTAACACAGTGTACACACTCCATGTAACACGTTACACGCACCCCATGTAACACGGTATACAGACTCCCTGTAACCCAGTATACACACTGCCTGTAAAACAGTATACACACATCCTGTAACACGGTATAGAAGCTCCCTGTAACGCAGTATACACACCCCCTGTAACACAGTATACACACTCCCTGTAACAGAGTATATACACCCCGTGTAACACAGTATACACACTCCCTCTAACACAGTATACACACTCCCTGTAACACTGTATACACACTCCCTGTAACACAGTATACACACTCCCTGTAACACAGTATACAGTCTCCCTGTAACACAGTATACACACTTGCTGTAACATAGTAGACATACCCCCTGTAACACGGTATACACACTCCCTGTAACATGGCGTACACACTCCCTGTAACACAGTACATACTCCATGTAACACTGTATATAGACCCCCTGTAACACAGTATACACACTCCCTGTAACACGGTATACACACTCCCTGTAACATGGCGTACAGAATCCCTGTAACACAGTACATACTCCCTGTAACACTGTATATAGACCCCCTGTAACACAGTATACACACTCGCTGTAACACAGTATACACGCTCCCTGTAATACAGTAAACACGCTCCCTGTAACCCAGTATACACACTCCCTGTAACACAGTATACAGTCTCCCTGTAACACAGTATACAGACTTTATGTACCACCGTATACACTCTTCCTGTAACGCAGTATCCGCCACCCCCGTAACTTTGTATACAGACCCCGTAACATAGTATACACATGCCCTGTAACAAAGTATACACCCCCGTGTAACACAGTATACACACTCTCTGTAACACAGTATACACACTCCCTATAACTCAGTCCATTGATCCATGTAACACAGCATACAGACACCCTGTAACACAGTAAACACACTCACTGTAACACAGTAAACACACTCCCTGTAACACAGTATACACACTCCCTGTAACACTGTATACACACTCCCTTTAACACAGTATACACACTCCCTGTAACACTATATACAGACCCCCTGTAACACATTATACACACTCCCTGTAACACAGTATACACACTCCCTATAACGCAGAAAAAACAATCCCGGTAGCATAGTATACACACCCACTGTAACACAATATACACCTGCATGTAACACAGTATACACACTCTCTGTAACACAGTATACACACTCCCTGTAATGCATAAAAACACTCTCTGCAACAAAGTATACACACCCCTGGTAACACAGTATTCATACCTCGTAACACAGTGTACACACTAACTGAAATACAGTGTACACACTCCATGTAACACGTTACACGCACCCCATGTAACACGGTATACCGACTCCCTGTAACCCAGTATACACACTACCTGTAAAACAGTATACACACATCCTGTAACACGGTATTGAAGCTCCCTGTAACACAGTATACACACTCCCTGTAACAGAGTATATACACCCCGTGTAACACAGTATAAACACTCCCTCTAACACAGTATACACACTCCCTTTAACACAGTATACACACTCCCTGTACCACAGTATACAGTCTCCCTGTAACACAGTATACACACTTGCTGTAACATAGTAGACATACCCCCTGTAACACGGTATACACGCGCCCTGTAACATGGCGTACACACTCCCTGTAACACAGTACACACTCCCTGTAACACTGTATATAGACCCCCTGTAACACATTATATATACTCCCTGTAACACAGTATAAACACGCCCTATAACGCAGAAAAAACAATCCCTGTAGCACAGTATACACACCCATTGTAACACAGTATACACCCCTGTGTAACACAGTATACACACTCTCTGTAACACAGTATACACACTCGCTGTAACACAGTATACACGCTCCCTGTAACACAGTAAACACGCTCCCTGTAACCCAGTATACACTCCCTGTAACACAGTATACAGTCTCCCTGTAACACAGTATACAGACTTTATGTACCACCGTATACACTCTTCCTGTAACGCAGTATCCGCCACCCCCGTAACTTTGTATACAGACCCCTGTAACACAGTATACACATGCCCTGTAACAAAGTATACACCCCCGTGTAACACAGTATACACACTCTCTGTAACACAGTATACACACTCCCTATAACTCAGTCCATTGATCCATGTAACACAGCATACAGACACCCTGTAACACAGTAAACACACTCCCTGTAACACAGTAAACACACTCCCTGTAACACAGTATACACACTCCCTGTAACACTGTAAACACACTCCCTGTAACACTGTATACACACTCCCTGCAACATAGTATACAAACTCCCTGTCATGCAGTGTACACACTCCCTTTAACGCAGTATACATACTACCTGTAATACAGTTTACACACTCACTCTAACACAGTATACACACTCCCTGTAACACAGTAAACACACTCCCCGTAATACTGTACACACACTCATTGTAACACTGTATACACACTCACTGTAACAGAGCATACAGATGCCTTGCAACACAGCATACAGACTCCCTGTAACACAGTATACACACTCCCTGTAACACAGTATACAGACCACCTGTAACACAATATACACACTCCCTGGAACACAGTATGTCATGTATGTAATCTTCATGTAACTGTAACCTTCATGGAACAACACTGTACACTGTATACACCACAAGCCGTTAACATCACTGTTGTCCGACAGCAAAGCTGTCAATGCCAATGCTTCAGCTCGCATACAGTGATGGGCTCTCACTCTGGCTGCATATGACTACACCAGGCGGCACCGGCCAGGCACCGAAAATTGCACTGACGCGCTCTGCAGGCTCCCACTGGCCACCACTGAGGGGGCAGCGGAGCAAAGCGCTGAGATGGTCATGGCTGTTGATGCTTTCGACAGCGTAGGCTCCCCCATCACAGCCCGCCAGATCAAAATCTGGACCAATAGAGGACCCCTCCTATCCTTGATTAAGAAATGTGTCCTGACTGGGGATTGGGCGCCCGCACACGAAGCATGCCCTGAAGAGGTCAGACCATTTCACAGACGGATGGATGAACTCTCCATCCAAGCCGACTGCCTACTATGGGGCAGCCAGGTAGTTATGCCCCAGAAGGGAAGGGAAGCATTCATCAGGGAACTCCACAGCGAGCACCCAGGCATTGTGCTAATGAAGGCCATTGCCCGGTCACATGTATGGTGGCCAGGAATTGATGCAGACCTGGAACACTGTGTTCGCAGGTGCACGACGTGTGCCCAGCTGGGCAATGCCCCCAGGGAGGCCCCGCTCAGCCCGTGGCCCTGGGACACCAATGTATGGCCTCATGAAGAATCTGCTCACTCCAGCGAAACCCACGGAGAAATTGTATGACGATTTGTGCATGCTGGTCCGAGAGCATTTGAACCCGAAGGAAAGCGTTCTGATGGCGAGGTACTGGTTCTCCACCTACAAAAGGTCTGAAGGCCAGGAAGTGGTGAGTTATGTCGCTGAGCTAAGACACCTTGCAGGACATTGCGAATTTGAAGGACATTTGGAGCACATGCTCAGAGACTTTTTTGTACTTGGCATTGGTCACGAAACCATACTTCTCAAACTTTTGACTGTAGAGACCCCAACCTTGAGTAAGGCCATAGCGATAGCCCAGGCGTTCATTGCCACCAGTGACAATACGAAGGAAATCTCTCAGCACATGAGTGCTGCTACAAGTATTGTGAACAAAGTGATGTTGTTTTCGAATCGTAATGTACAAGGCAGGTCAATCATACCTGCAGCTACACGTCTGTAGATGTCTCAGAGTCCACCATCAAGGGTGATGAATGCAAGGCTATTAGCACCTTGTTGGCGCTGCGGGGGTGATCATCGTTTCCATTCATGCTAGTTCAAAGAATACGTTTGCAAGGGCTGTGGAACAATGGGACACCTCCAACAAGTGTGCAGGCGAGCTGCAATGCCTGTTAAACCTGCAAACCACCATGTTGCAGAGGAGGACAGATCCACGGAGGATCACGATGAACCAGAGTCTCAGATCGAGGAGGCAGAGGTACATGGGGTGCACGCATTCATCTCGAATTGTCCCCCGATAATGCTGAATGTTGAACTAAATGGACTCCCGGTGTCAATGGAGCTGAACACAGGCGCGAGCCAGTCCACCATGGGCAAAAAGACTTTTGAAAGGTTGTGGTGCAACAAGGCCTCAAGGCCAGTCTTAACTCCAGTTCGCACGAAACTAAGAACTTACACGGAAGAACTGATACCTGTAATCGGCAGTGTTACCATAAAGGTCTCCTACGATGGAGCGATGCACAAGCTACCACTCTGGGTGGTACCGGGCGATGGTCCCATGCTGCTTGGCAGGAACTGGCTGGGAAAGATACGCTGGAACTGGGACAACATCCGAGCGCTATTGCCCGCTGACGACATTTCATGTGCCCAGGTCTTAAACAAATTTCCTTCGCTGTTCGAACCAGGCATCAGGAAATTCCAAGGAGCAAAAGCGCAGATCCATCCATCACAAGGCGAGAGCAGTACCGTACATGATGAGAGAAAGGGTAGAGATCGAGCTAGACCAGCTGTAAGGAGTGGGCATCATTTCCCCGATTGAGTTCAACGTGTGGGCCAGTCCTATTGTCCCAGTCCTCAAGGGAGACGGCACTGTCAGAATCTATGGTAATTACAAAGTAACTATCAATCATTTCTCCCTGCAGGACCAATACCCACTACCCGACGACCTCTTTGCAACGCTGGCGGGAGGAAAGACGTTCACGAAGCTGGTTCTGACTTCAGCCTACATGACGCAGGAACCGGTGGAATTGTCGAAGGCCCTCACCTGCATCAACATGTACAAAGGTCATTTTATTTATAACAGATGCCTGTTTGGAATCCGATCGGTGGCGGCGATATTCCAGAGAAACATGGAAAGTTTACTGAAGTCGGTCCCGCACACCATGGTCTTCCAGGACGATATCTTGGTCACAGGTCGGAACACAGTCGAGCACCTGCAGAACCTGGAGGAGGTTCTTAGTCGACTCAACCGTGTGGGGCTCAGGTTAAAATGCTCGAAGTGCGTTTTCCTGGCGCCTGAAGTGGAGTTCCTGGGAAGGAGGATTGTGGCGGACGGCATCCAACGCGAAGACGGAGGCAATCGAGAACGCACCGAGGCCACAGAACGTGATGGAGCTGCAGTCGTTTCTGGGACTCCTGAACTACTTTGGTAACTTCTTACCGGGTCTCAGCACACTGTTAGAACCACGACATGTCTTACTACGAAAAGGAGATGAATGGGTTTGGGGCAAAAGCCAAGAAAACGCCTTTGTAAAAGCGAGAAAATTGTTATGCTCAAACAAATTGCTTGTGTTGTATGATCCATGTAAGCGTTTGGTACTAGCATGTGATGCGTCGTCATATGGCGTCGGGTGTGTATTGCAACAAGCTAATAATTTCGGGAAACTGCAACCGGTTGCTTATGCATCCAGGAGTCTGTCTAAGGCTGAGAGAGCCTACAGCATGATTGAGAAAGAAGCTTTAGCGTGTGTTTATGGGGTAAAGAAAATGCATCAATACCTGTTTATGCTAAAATTCGAATTGGAAACTGACCATAAGCCACTTATATCCCTGTTTTCCGAGAGTAAAGGAATAAATACCATTGCATCGGCCCACATCCACAGATGGGCGCTCACGTAGTCCGCATACAACATCGCCATCCGCCACAGAAAACTGCGCCGATGCTCTCAGTAGGCTGCCATTGCCCACCACGGGGATGGAAATGGCGCAGCCCGCAGATCTAGCCAAGGTTCTGAAAGCATTTGAGAGTGAGCAATCACCCGTCACTGCCCGGCAGATCAAAACCTGGACAAGCCGGGACCCCTTATTATCCCTAGTCAAAAGCTGTGTGCTTCACGGGAGCTGGTCCAATGTCCCAGTGGAAATGCAGGAAGAGATAAAGCTGTTCCAGCGGCACAAAGATGAAATGTCTACACAGGCAGACTGCCTTCTGTGGGGCAATTGAGTAGTAGTCCCCAAGAAGGACAGAGACACCTTCATCAATGGCCTCCACAGTACCCACCCAGGCATCGTAATGATGAAAGCGATAGCCAGACCCCACGTGTGGTGGCCCGGTATCGATGTGGACTTAGAGTCCTGCATTCACAGATGTAATACATGCTCGCAGTTAAGCAATGTACCCAGGGAAGCGCCGCTAAGTTTATGGTCTTGGCCCTCCAAACCGTGGTCTAGGGTACACATCGACTATGCAGGCCCGTTCTTGGGTAAAATGTTCCTTGTGGTTGTAAACGCGTACTCCAAGTGGATTGAATGTGAGATAATGTCGGCTAGCACGTCCCCTGCCACTACTGGGGGCCATGTTTACTACTCACGGCTTACCCGATGTTCTGGTGAGCAACAACGGGCCATGTTTTATCAGTGCTGAGTTCAAAGAATTCATGACCCGTAACGGGATCAAACATATCGCATCTGCCCCATTTAAACCAGCGTCCAATGGTCAGGCAGAGAGAGCAGTGCAAACCATCAAGCAAGGCTTGTAGAGGGTAACTGAAGGCTCACTGCAGACTCGCCTATCCCGAGTCCTGCTTAGCTACCGCACGAGACCCCACTCACTCACTGGAATCCCAGCTGCTGAACTGCTCATGAAAAGAGCACTTAAGACAAGGATCTCGTTAGTTCACCCTGATCTACATGAACAGATAGAGAGCAGGTGGCTTTAACAAAGTGCATACAATGCAAATGTGTTACGTGAGATTGAAATCAATGATCCTGTATTTGTATTAAATTATGGGCAAGGACCCAAGTGGCTTCCCGGCACAGTCGTGGCCAAAGAGGGGAGCAGGGTGTTTCGGGTCAAACTTTCAAATGGACTCATTCACCGGAAACACTTGGACCAAATCAAACTCAGATTCACGGACTACCCTGAGCAATCCACCTTGGACCCTACCTTTTTTGATCCCCCAGCATACACACCAGTGGCAACTGACACCACGGTTGACCATGAAGCAGAACCCATCATCCACAGCAGCCCAGCAGAACCCAACACTCCAGGCAGCCCAGCAAGGCCAGCTGCATAGCAGCCCAGCGAGGGCCAAAGAAATGATTCAACAACACCAGCTTTCACGAGACGATCTCCCAGGGCAAGAAGGGCCCCAGATCGACTCACATTGTAAATAGTTACACTATTGACTTTGGGGGGGGAATGTTGTTATATATATGGACTTGTATTTACTCTGTTCAGCCACCAGAGGGCTAGTTCCTCAGAGTTTCAAGGGATCCCATAATCCCTTGGGAGCATAGGTATTTAAGGAGGCTTCACAGGTTGGAGAGGCACTCTGGAGAACTGCAATAAAAGACTAACGTCACAATTTACTTTCAGCTCACAATGTTTAGTCTGACTTTTTCTCCATACACAACACACACCTTCTGTAACACAGTATACAGACCCCCCTATAACATAGTATACAGGCTCTCTGTAACACAGTATACACACTCCCTGCAACACAATATACACACTCCATGTAACACAGTATACATCCCTCCCGTAACACAGTGTACACACTCCCTGAAACATGTATACACACTCCATGTAACACAGTATGTAGAATCCCTGTAACACAGTATAGAAACTCCCGGTGATACAGTAGACACACCCCATGTAACACAGCATACAGCCTTCCAGAAACACAGTAAAAACACTCCCTGTAACACAGTATAAGACTCCCTATAACACAGTATACAGACTTCCTGTAATACAACATACACGATCCCTCTAACATAGTATACAACCCCCCTGCAACACAGTATACACACTCCCTGCAACACAGTGTACACACTCCCTGTAACACAGTATACGAACCCCCCTATAACACAGTATTCACACTCCGTGTAACACAGTATACACCCCCTTGTAATACAGTATGCAGACCACCTGTAACACAGTATACACACCCTATGTAACACAGTATTCACACCCCGTAACACAGTGTACACACTCACCGTAACATAGCATACACACTCACTATAACACAGTGTACACATACCCTGTAACACAACTTAAACACGTCCTGTAACACAGTAAACACACGCCCTGTTGCACAGTACACAGACTCCAAGTAACACCGTATACTGACTCCCTGTAACACAGTATACAGACATCCTGCAACACAGTATACATGCTCCCTGTAACACAGTACACAGACGCATGAAATGCCATATACACAATCCCTGTAACACAGTATACACACTCCCTGTAACACAGTATACACAGTCCCTAGAACACTATATACACACTCCCTGGCACACAGTATACAGACTCTAAGTAACATAGTATACAGACCCCCTGTAACACTGTATACTCTCCGTGTAACACAGTATACACACTCCCTGTAGCACTGTACACCCCCCGTAACACAGTGTACACCCCGCCGTAACACAGTACACAGACTCCCTGTAACACAGTATACAGACTCCCTGTTACACAGCATACACATCCCCTGTAACACATTATATACGCCACCCCGCGTAACACAGTATAACACAGTATAGACACTGCCTGTAACACAGTATAAAGACTCCCTGTAACACAGTATACTCACTCCCTGTAACACAGTATACACACTGTATGTAACACAGTATACAGCCTTCTAGTATCACAGTATATTTGCTCCCTCTAACACAGTAACAGACCCCCTGTAACACAGTATACACACTCCCGGTAACAGTATACACACCCCTGTAACATGGCATACATACTCCCTGTAACACAGCATACACACTCCCTGCAGCACTGTACACACACTCCCTGCAACACATTATACACACTCCCTGCAACACAGTATGCACACTCCCTGCAACACCATATACACACTGTGCAACACAGTATACGCACTCCGTGTAGCACAGTATACACCCCCTTGTAATACAATATAGAAACCACCTATAATACAGTATACACACCCCCTGTAACACAGTAATCACACCCCATAACAGTATATAACAGAGTATGCACACTGCCTGTAACACAGTGTACAGACTCCCTGTAACACACTATAGCAACTCCCAGTAACACAGTATAAACGCCCATGTAACACAGTACAAAGCCTCCTGGTAACACAGTAAACAGACTCCAAGTAACACAGTATACAGACTCCCTGTAACACAGTATACAGACATCCTGCAACACAATATACATGCTCCCTGTAGCACAGTATGCAGACCCCCTGAAACACAGTATACATACTCCCTGTAACACAGTATACACAATCCCTGTAACACAGTATACACACTGCCTGTAACACAGTATACACACCCACTGTAACACAGTATACACACTTCCTGTAATGCACTATAGAAACTCCCTGTAACACAGTATACACACTCCCAGTAACACAGTATATACACCCCATGTAACAAAGTATACAGCCTCCCAGTAACACAGTATACAGACTCCCTGTAACACAGCATGCAGACTCTCTGTAACACAGTATACACACTCCCTGTAACACAGTATAAGGACCACCTGTAACACAGTATACATACTCCCTGGAACACAGTATATACACTCTATGTAAACAGTATACACCTCACTGCAACACAGTATACAGACGCTCTGTAACACAGTATACAAATCGCCTGTAACACTGTATACACACTCCCTGTAACTCAGTTTACACGCACCTCGTAATACAGTATACAGACCCTCTGTAACAAAGTATACAGGCACCCTGTAACACAGTATACAGACCTCCTGTAACACAGTATACACACTGCCTGTAACAGATCATATACACCCCGTGTAACACATTATACACACGCCTTGTATTACAGTATACACACTCCCTGTAACACAGTATATATGTGCCCTGTAACACAGTATGTGCACTCCCTGTAACACAGTATACGCACCCCCTCAATGCAGTATACAGACTCCCTGCAACACAGAATACAGACTCCTCCCTGCAAAACAATATAGCAACTCCCTATAACACAGTATACACACTCAATGTAACACAGCATACACACACCGGTAACATAGTATACCGACACCCTGTAAGACAGCATACACACTCCCTGTAATGCAGTATACACACACCCCATAAAACAATATACACACACCTTGTAACTCAGTTTACAGACTCCCTGTAAGATAGTATACAGATCCCCTGTAACACAGTGTACACTCTCCCTGTAACACAGTGTACACACTCATTGTAAAACACAGTGTACACATTCCCTGTAACACAGTATAGAGACCCCCTGTAACACAGTATACACACATCCGTGTAACACAGTATACACACTCCATGGAACACAGTATACACAGTCCATGTAATACAGAGTATACGCTCCCGGTAACACAGTATACAGGCCCCTTGCAACACAGTATACATAATCCTTGTAACCCAGTATACAAACCCCCAGTAAGAGAGCATACACATGCTCTGTAGCACAGTATACATAATCCCTGTAACACAGTATACAACCCCCCTGTAATACAGTATACAGCCTCCCTTTAACACAGTATACACATTACCACTAACACAGTATACACACTCCTTGTAACACAGTATACCGACCCTGTGTAACACAATATACATACACCATATTATGCAATATACACAGCCCCTGTAACACAGAATAACACACCCTGTAACACAGTATACACACTCCTTGTAACATCTTATAGAAACTCCATGTAAAACAATATACAGAATCCCTGTATCAGAGTATGCACACACACGTCCTGTAACACAGCATACACACCCTCTGTAACGCAGTATACACACTCCCTGTTACACAGCATACACATTCCATGTAATGCAGTATACACACCCCCTGTAACACAGTATACAGACTCCCAGTGACATAGTCTACAGACGCCCTGTAACACTATATACAGAATGCTTGTAACACAATATACAGACCCCTTGTAACTCAGTATACAGATGCCCTGTAACACAATATACAGACCCACTATAACACAGTATACAAACTCTCTGTAACACAGTAAACAGACAGCTTGTAACACAGTATACAGACCCCCTGTAACACAGCATATACACTGCAAGTAACACAGCATACTGACCCCCTGTAACACAGTATGCACACTCGCTGTAGCACATTATACACACTCCCTGTAACACAGTATACACATTCCCTGTAACACAGTATACACACCACCTGTAATGCAGTATACACATTCCATGTAACACAGTATACAGACTCCCTGTAACACAGCATACACACCCTCTGTAACGCAGTATACACACTCCCTGTTGCACAGCATACACATTCCATGTAATGCAGTATACACACCCGCTGTAACACAGTATACAGACTCCCAGTAACATAGTCTACAGACGCCCTGTAACACTATATACAGAATGCTTGTAACACAATATACAGACCACTTGTAACTCAGTATACAGATGCCCTGTAACACAATATACAGGCGCACTATAACACAGTATACAAACCCTCTGTAACACAGTAAACAGACAGCTTGTAACACAGTATACAGACCCCCTGTAACACAGCATATACACTTCAAGTAACACAGTATACAGAACCCCTGTAACACAGTATGCACACTCGCTGTAGCATAGTATACACACTCCCTGTAACACAGTATACACACTCCCTGTAACAAAGTATACACACCACCTGTAACGCAGTATACACATTCCATGTAACACAGTATACACACTCCCTGTAACAAAGTATACACACTCTCTGTAACAAAGTATACAGACCCCCAGGAACACAGTATACAGACTCCCAGTAACACTGTATACATACTCCTTGTAACACAGTATACAGACCACTGTAACACAGTATACAAACCCCATATAATACAGTATACAGCCACCCTTTAAAACAGAATACACACTCCCTGTAACACGGTTTAGCAACTCCCTGTAATAAAGTATAGCAACTCGCTGTAATACAGTATACACACTCCCTGTAACACAGTATAAATACTTCCTGTAACACAGTATAAACACTCCCTGTAATACAATATACACGCTCCCGGTAACACAGTATACATACACACCCATATCACAGTATACAGCCTCCCTGTAACACGGTATACACATGCCCTGTAACACAGTATATATACTCCCTGTAACACAGTATACACACTCCCTGTAATGCATCCACTGAGGCATATGAAAGCATGGGCCTTATGCTTAACATCCATAAGACAAAGGTCCTCCACCAGCCTATCACTGCCGCACAGCACTGCCCTCTAAACATCAAGATCCACAGCGCGGCCCTGGACAACATGGACCATTTCCCATATCTCGGGAGCCTCTTATCAACAAAGGCAGACATTGATGCGGAGATTCAGCATCGCCGCCAGTGCGCCAGTGCAGCCTTCGGCCTTCTGAGGAAAAGAGTGTTTGAAGACCAGGCCTCAAATCAACCACCAAACTCATGGTCTATAGGGCTGTAGTAATACCCGCCCTCCTGTATGGATCTGAGGCATGGACCATGTATAGAAGGCACAAAGAAACATAGAAACATAGAAAATAGGTGCAGGAGTAGGCCATTCGGCTCTTCGAGCCTGCACCACCATTCGATAAGATCATGGCTGATCATTCCCTCAATACCTCTTTCCTGCTTTCGCTCCATACCCCTTGATCCCTTTAGCCGTAACTCCCTCTTGAATATATCCAATGAACTGGCATCAACAACTCTCTGCGGCAGGGAATTCACAGGTTAACAACTCTCTGAGTGAAGAAGTTTCTCCTCATCTCAGTCCTAAATGGCTTACTCCTTATCCTTAGACTGTGTCCTCTGGTTCTGGACTTCCCCAGCATCGGGAATGTTCTTCCTGCATCTAACCTGTCCAGTCCCGTCAAAATGTTATATATTTCTATGATCTCCTCTCTCATCCTTCTAAACTCCAGTGAATACAGGCCCAGTCGAACCAGTCTCTCCTCATATATCAGTCCTGCCATCCTGGGAATCAGTCTGGTGAACCTTCGCTGCACTCTCTCAATAGCAAGAATGTCCTTCCTCAGATTAGGAGACCAAAACTGAACACAATATTCCAGGTGAGGCCTCACCAAGGCTCTGTACAACTGCAGTAAGACCTCCCTGCTCCTATACTCAAATCCCCTAGCTATGAAGGCCAACTTACCAGTTGCCTTCTTCACCGCCTGCTGCCTCTGTATGCCAACTTTCAATGACCGATGAACCATGACACCCAGGTCTCATTGCACCTCCCCTTTTCCTAATCTGCCACCATTCAGATAATATTCTGCCTTCGCGTTTTTCCCCCAAAGTGGATAACCTCACATTTATCCACATTATTCTGCATCTGCCATGCATTTGCCCACTCACCTAACCTGTCCAAGTCACCCTGCAGCCTCTTAGCATCCTCCTCACAACTCACACCGCCACCCAGCTTAGTGTCATCTGCAAACTTGGAGATATTACTCTCAATTCCTTCATATAAATCATTGATGTATATTGTAAAGAGCTGGGGTCACAGCAATGAGCCCTGCGGTACCCCACTAGTCACTGCCTGCCATTCTGAAAAGGACCCGTTTATCCTGTCGCTGGAGATATATCACTAACGATGTCTCCGCAAGATCCTGTAAATCCCCTGGGAGGACAGATGCACCAACATCAGTGTCCTCGACCAGGCTAACATCCCCAGCATTGAAGCACTGACCACACTTGATAAGCTTCGCTGGACAGGCCACATAGTTCGCATGCCAGATACGATACTCCCTCAGCAAATGCTTTATGCAGAGCTCCTTCATGGTAAACGAGCCAAAGGAGGACAGCGGAAACGTTATGAGGACACCCTCAAAGCCTCCCTGGTAAAGTGCGACATCACCCCTGACACCTGGGAGACCCTGGCCGCAGACCACCTGAGGTGGAGAAAGTCCATTCGGGAGGGCGTTGATCTCTTGGAGTTTCAACGCAAACAGTACCAAGAGGCCAAGCGCAGGCAGCGGAAGGAGCGCGCGGCAAACCAGTCCCACCAACTCCTTCCCCCGACGAATATCTGTCCCACCTGTAACAGGGTCTGTGGCTCTTGTATCGGACTGTTCAGCCATCAAAGAACTCACTTTGGGAATGGAAGCAAGTCCGCCTCGATTCCGAGGGACGGCCTATGATGATGAACGCAGTATACACCCCCTTAACACAGTATACTGACTCCCTTTAACACAATATACACACTCCCTGTAACACAGTATATACAGTCCCTGTAACACAGTATACACACTCCCTGTACCGCAGTATACACCCCGCTGTAACACAGTATACTGATTCCCTATAACACAGTATACACACTCCCTGTAACACATTATACACACTCCCTTTAACACTGTGTGTACACGTTCCCTGTAACACAGTATATACAGTCCCTGTAACACAGTATACACACCACCTGCAACATAGTATACACACCACCTGCAACATAGTATACACACTCCATGTAACATAGTATACACATTCCCAGTAACACAGAATACAGACTTCCAGTAACACAGTATACCCACACCCTGCAACACAGTATACACACTCCCTGTATCACAGTACACAGAGCCCCTGTAACACAGTATACAAATCCCCTGTAATACAGTATACAGCCACCCTTTAACACGGTATACATTCTACCTGTAATACTGTATAATCATGCCTGGTACCACAGCATACAGATCCACTTTAACATAGTATACACATTCCCTGTAACACAGTATACACACCCCCTGTAACACAGTATACACACCCACTGTAACACAGTATTCACACCCTCTGTAACACAGAATACACACCCCCTGCAACACAGCATACACATTCCCTGTAACACTGGATACACACTTCCTGTAACACTGGATACACACTCCCTGTAACACAGTATACAGAATGATTGTAACATAGTATACACCCTCTGTTACACAATATACACACCACTGCAGCTAAGTATACAGACTCCCTGTAACACAGTATAAAAATGCTTGTAACACAGTATACAGACCCTCTGTAACACAGTATACACACTCCTTGTAACTCAGTATACAGACTCCCTGTAACGCAGCATACAGACCCCTGGCAACACACTATACAGACCCTCTGTAACACACTATACACACTCCCTGTAACACAATAAACACACTCCCTGCAACAGAGTATGCACTCCCCCTGTAACACAGTATAGAGACCCCCTGTAACACACTATACAGCCTCCCTGTAACATAGTATACACACGGCACATCACACAGTATACACATTCCCTGTAACACAGTATACACACTCCCTGTAACACAGCATACACACTCCCCGTAACACAGTATATATAGCCCCTGTAACACAGTATACATAGCCCCTGTAACACAGTATACAGCCTCCCTGTAACACAGTATACACAGCCCCTGTAACACAGTATAAATACTTCCTGTAACAAAGTATACACACTCCCTGTTACACGGTATATACACCTCTGTAACACAGTACACGGACCCGCTGTAACACAGTATTACAGGCGCCCGTAACACAGTATGCAAAGTCCCTGTAACACAATATACACACTCCCTATAACACAGTATACACTCCCCCTGTAACACAGTATACAAACCCATTTTAACACAGTATACAGAACCCCTGTAACACAGTATAACTCTCCCTGTAACACAGTATACACATTCCCTGTAACACAGTTTACACACTCTCTGTAACACAGTATACACACTCCCTGTAATGTGGTATACAGTCTCCATGTAACACAGTATACACACTCCCCATTACACAGTATATACACACCTGTAACACAGTACATGGACCCGCTGTAACACAGTATAGAGAACCCCGTAACACAGTATACAAAGTCCCTGTAACACAATATACACACTCCTTGTAACACAGTATACGCTCCCTCTGTAACACTGTATACAGACCCGCTTTAACCCAGTTTACAGACGCCCTGTAACACAGTATGCAGATTCCCTGTAACACATTATACACACTGCATGCAATACAGTGTACACACTCCCTGTAACACAATACACAGAGCCCCTTTAACACAGTATACACAAGCCCAGTAACACAGTATACACAAGCCCTGTAACAATGCATACATACTCCCCATAACACAGTATAGACAGCCCCTGTAACACAGTATTCAGACTCCCTGTACACATTATACACACAGCATGAAATACAGTGTACACATTCCCTGTAACACAGTATACAGACTCCCTTTAACACAGTATACAGACTCCCTTTAACACAGTATACATGCTCCCTGTGACACAGTATACACATGCCTTGTAACACAGCATACACACTCCCCGTAACACAGCACAGACAGTCCCTGTAACACAGTTTACAGACTCCCTGTAACACACTCCCTGTATTGCAGTATACAGACCCCCTGTAATACAATATACAGACTCCCTGTAACACAGTATACACATGCCCTGCAACACAGTATATACACTCCCTGTAACAACAGTATACACAGTCCCTGTAACACAGTATACAGACACCCTGTAGCACAGTATACACACGCCCTGTAACACAGTATAAACATTCCCTGTAACACAGTGTAAACACTTGATGTTACACAGTATAGAAACACTCAGTAACACAGTATACATACTCCCTGTAACAAAGTATACACACTCCCTGTTAGACAGTATAGACAACACTCTAACACAGTACACGGACTCCCTGTAACACAGTATAGAGATCCCCTGTAGCACAATATACATACTCCCTGTAACACAGTATACACACTTCTTGTAACATAGTATGCAGACTTGTGTAACACAGTATAGAAACTCCCTGTAACACCGTATACACACTCCCTGTAACACAGTACATAGACACCCTGTAACACAGTATACAGACCCCTGGCAACACAGTATACAGGCCCCTTGTAACACAGTATACATATTCCCTGTAACACAGTATAGTAAGGAGGAGGAACTGAGGGAAATCCTTATTAGTCAGGAAATTGTGTTGGGGAAATTGATGGGATTGAAGACCGATAAATCCCCAGGGCCTGATGGACTGCATCCCAGAGTACTTAAGGAGGTGGCCTTGGAAACAGTGAATGCATTGACAGTCATTTTCCAACATTCCATTGCCTCTGGATCAGTTCCTATGGAGTGGAGGATAGCCAATGTAACCCCACTTTTTAAAAAAGGAGGGAGAGAGAAAACAGGGAATTATAGACCGGTCAGCCTGACATCGGTAGTGGGTAAAATGATGGAATCAATTATTAAGGATGTCATAGCAGTGCATTTGGAAAGAGGTAATATGATAGGTCCAAGTCAGCATGGATTTGTGAAAGGGAAATCATGCTTGACAAATCTTCTGGAATTTTTTGAGGATGTTTCCAGTAGAGTGGACAAGGGAGAACCAGTTGATGTGGTATATTTGGACTTTCAGAAGGCTTTCGACAAGGTCCCACACAAGAGATTAATGTGCAAAGTTAAAGCACATGGGATTGGGGGTAGTGTGCTGACATGGATTGAGAACTGGTTGTCAGACAGGAAGCAAAGAGTAGGAGTAAATGGGGACTTTTCAGAATGGCAGGCAGTGACTAGTGGGCTACCGCAAGATTCTGTGCTGGGGCCCCAGCTGTTTACACTGTACATTAATGATTTAGACGAGGGGATTAAATGTAGTATCTCCAAATTTGCGGATGACACTAAGTTGGGTGGCAGTGTGAGCTGCGAGGAGGATGCTATGAGGCTGCAGAGCGACTTGGATAGGTTAGGTGAGTGGGCAAATGCATGGCAGATGAAGTATAATGTGGATAAATGTGAGGTTATCCACTTTGGTGGTAAAAACAGAGAGACAGACTATTATCTGAATGGTGACAGATTAGGAAAAGGGGAGGTGCAAAGAGACCTGGGTGTCATGGTACATCAGTCATTGAAGGTTGGCATGCAGGTACAGAAGGCGGTTAAGAAAGCAAATGGCATGTTGGCCTTCATAGCGAGGGGATTTGAGTACAGGGGCAGGGAGGTGTTGCTACAATTGTACAGGGCCTTGGTGAGGCCACACCTGGAGTATTGTGTATAGTTTTGGTCTCCTAACCTGAGGAAGGACATTCTTGCTATTGAGGGAGTGCAGCGAAGGTTCACCAGACTGATTCCCGGGATGGCGGGACTGACCTATCAAGAAAGACTGGATCAACTGGGCTTGTATTTACTGGAGTTCAGAAGAATGAGAGGGGACCTCATAGAAACGTTTAAAATTCTGACGGGGTTAGACAGGTTAGATGCAGGAAGAATGTTCCCAATGTTGGGGAAGTCCAGAACCAGGGGTCACAGTCTAAGGATAAGGGGGAAGCCATTTAGGACCGAGATGAGGAGGAATTTCTTCACCCAGAGAGTGGTGAACCTGTAGAATTCTCTACCACAGAAAGTTGTTGAGGCTAATTCACTAAATATATTCAAAAAGGAGTTAGATGAAGTCCTTACTACTAGGGGAATCAAGGGGTATGGTGAGAAAGCAGGAATGGGGTACTGAAGTTGCATGTTCAGCCATGAACTCATTGAATGGCGGTGCAGGCTAGAAGGGCCGAATGGCCTCCTCCTGCACCTATTTTCTATGTTTCTATGTTTCTATACAGCCTCCCTGTAACACTGTATACACACTGCATGTAATACAGTATACACACTCCCTGTAACACAGTATACAGACCCGCTTTAACACAGTATACAAAATCCCTGTAACACAGTATTCACACTCCCTGTAATGCAATATACAGACTCCCTGTAACAAAGTAAACAGACTCCATGGAACACAGTATACATACTCCCTGTAACACAGTATACAAACCCCCTGTAATATAGTATACTGCCGCCCTTTAAAACAGTATAAACACTCCCTGTAACACAGTATAGCAAATCCCTGTAATACAGTATAGCAACGCTCTGTAATACAATATACAGACTCCCTGTAACACAGTATACACACTCTATGCAACATAGTATACACACTCCCTGTAACACAGTATACAGATTCCCTGTAACACAGTTTATACACTCCCCGTAACAACAGTATACACAGTCCCTGTAACACAGTATACAGACTCCCTGTAGCACAGTATACACACACCCTGTAACACAGTATAAACACTCCCTGTAACACAGTGTAAACACTTGCTGTAACACAGTATAGAAACTCTCGGTAGCACAGTATACACACTCCCTGTAACAAAGTTTACACACTCCCCGTTAGACAGTATATACAACACTCTAACACAGTACACAGACTCCCTATAACACAGTATATATAATACGTGTAACACAGTATACACATTCTTTGTAACACAGTATTCAGATCCTCTGTACCACAGTATACACACGCCCTATAACACAGTATACACACTCCCCGTAACACAGTATGGACAGTCCCTGTAACACAGTATACACACTCCCTGTAACACAGTACACAGACACCCTGTAACACAATATACATACTCCCTGTAACACAGTATACAAACCCTCTGTAATACAGCATGCACACTCCCTGTAACACAGTATACACACTCCCTGTAACACAGTATACATACTTGTGTAACACAGTATAGAAACTCCCTGTAACACCGTATACACACTCCCTATAACACAGTACACAGACACCCTGTAACACAGTATACAGACCCCTGGCAACACAGCATACAGGCCCCCTGTACAACAGTATACATATTCCTGTAACACAGTATACAGCCTCCCTGTAACACAGTATACAGACCCCCTTTAATACAGTATACACACTCCCCGTAACACAGTATACACAGTCCCTGTAACACAGTATACAAACTCCCTGTAACACAGTATTCACACTCCTTGTAATGCAGTATACAGACTCGCTGTAACAAAGTATACAGACTCCCGGGAACACAGTATAGGCACTCTCTGTAACAGAGAATACACACTCCCTGTAACACAGTATACACGCTCCCTGTAACACATTATACACACTTGCTGTAACATAGTATGCAGCCTCCCTGTAACACAGTATATAGACCATCTGCAGCACAGTGTACATACTCCTTGTAACACAGTATATAAACCCCCTCTAATACAATATACAGCCACCCTTTAAAACAGTATAAACACTCCCTGTAACACAGTATAGCAACTCCCTGCAATACAGTATAGCAATGCCCTGTAATACAGTATACTGACTCCCTGTTACACAGTATACACATGCCCTGTAACACAATATACACACTCCCTGTAACACAGTATAGACAGTCTCTGTAACATGGTACACAGACTCCCTGTAACACAGTATACACGCTCCCTGTGATGCAATATACAGACAGCCTGTAACACAGTACACACATTCCCTGTAACACAGTATAAATGCTCCATGTAACACAATGTACACTCTCCCTGTAACAAAGTATACACACTCTCTGTAACACAGCATACACATTCCCTGTAACACAATATACACTCCACTCTAACACAGTAAACAATCACGCTGTAACACAGTATACAGACCCCCTCTAACACAGTATACAGCCTCCCTGTAACACAGTATACACGCTCCCTGTGATGCAATATACAGACAGCCTGTAACACAGTACACACATTCCCTGTAACACAGTATAAATGCTCCATGTAACACAATGTACACTCTCCCTGTAACAAAGTATACACACTCCCTGTAACACAGCATACACATTCCCTGTAACACAATATACACTCCACTCTAACACAGTAAACAGTCACGCTGTAACACAGTATACAGACTCCCTCTAACACAGTATACAGCCTCCCTGTAGCACAGTATACACATTCACAGTAACACAGTATACAGACCCCCTGTAACACAGTATACAGACTCCCTGTAGCACAGTATATGCACGCCTTGTAACACAGTCTAAACACTCCCTGTAATACAGTATAAACACTCCCTGTAACATAGTATAGAAACTTTCAGTAACACAGTATACACACTCCCTGTAACAAAGTATACACACTCCCTGTTAGACAGTATATACAACTCTCTAACACAGTACACAGACCCCCTTTAACACAGTATACATGCTCCCTGTAGCACAGTATACACACACCTTGTAACACAGTACACTGACTCCTTGTAACACAATATACAGACCCTCTGTAACAGAATATACATACTCTTCCAACTCAGTATACAGACTACCTGTAACACAGTATACATACCCCCGGGAACACAGTATACAGACCCGCCGTAACACAGTATACATACTCCTTGTAACATAGTATGCAGTCTCCCTGTAACACAGTATACACACTGCATGTAATACAGTATACACACTCGCTGTAACACATTATACAGACCCACTTTAACACAGTATACATGTTCCCCGTAACACAGTATACACACCCGGTGTAACACAGTATACACACTCCCTGTAACACAGTATACACATTCCCCGTAACACAGTATACACAGTCCCTGTAACACAGTATACACACTCCCTGTAATGCAGTGTACAGTCCCCGTAACACAGTATACAGACGCCCTGTAACACAATATACAGCCTCCCTGTAACACAGTATACACACTGCCTGTAACACATCATACACAATCCCGTATCACAGTATACGCACTCCCTGTAACACAGTATACACAGCCCCTGTAACACAGTATACACGCCCGGCCCTGTAACACAACATACACAATCCCTGTAACACTGTATACACACTTCCTGTAACACTGTATACACACTCACTGTAACACAGTATAGAAACTCCCTGTAACACAATATACACATTCCCTGTAACACAGTATACAGACTTCAAGTAACCCACTATACACACACCCTGTAACACAGTATACAGACCCTCTGTAACACAGCATACACACTCCTTGTCACTCAGTACATCAACACCCTGTAACACAATGTACACTCTCCTTATAACACAGTATACACATTCCCTGTAACACAGTATACAGGCTCCCTGTAACACAGTATACAGACCCTCTGTAACACAGTATACACACTCCTTGTAACTGAGTATACAGACTCTCTGTAATACAGTATATTGACACCTGGCAACACAGTATACAGGCCCCCTGTAACACAGTAAACACACTCCCTGTAACACAATATGCACACTCCCTGTAACACAGTATACACTCCCCCTCTAACACAGGAAACAGACCCTCTGTAACACAGTATACAGCCTCCCTGTAACACAGCATACACACTGCATGTAATACAGTATACACACTCCCTGTAGCACAGTATACAGACCCCCTTTGACACAGTATACATGCTCCCTGTGGCACAGTATACACACACACCATGTAACACAGTATACACACTCCCCGTAACACAGTATACACAGTCCCTGTAACACATAGAAACATTGAAACATAGAAAATAGGTGCAGGAGTAGGTCATTCGGCCTTTCGAGCCTGCACCACCATTCAGTAAGATCATGGCTCATCATTCCCTCAGTACCCCTTTCCTGCTTTCTCTCCATACCCCTTGATCCCTTTAGCCGTAAGGGCCATATCTAATTCCCTCTTGAATATATCCAATGAAAATAAAAAAGTCTCCCTGTAACACAGTATACACACTCCCTGTAACACAGTATACAGACCCCCTGTAGCACAGTAGACATACTCTCTGTAACACAGTATACAACCCCCATGTAATACAGTATGCACACTTCCTGTAACATAGTATACACACTCCGTGTAACACAGAATACAGACTCCCTGTAACACAGTATAGAAACTCCCTGTAACACAAGATACACACTCGCTGTAACACAGTATACAGTCTCCAAGTAATACAGTATACACACACCTTGTAACACAGTATACAGACCCTCTGTAACACAGTATGCACACTCCTCCAACTCAGTATACAGAATCCCTGTAATACAGTATATTGACCCCCGGCAACACAGTATACAGACCCCCTGTAACACAGTATACATACTCCTTGTAACATAGTATACAGCCTCTCTGCAACACAGTATATGCACTACATGTAATACAGTATACAAACTCCCTGTAACACAGTATACACACTCCCCGTAACACAGCATACACAGTCCCTGTAGCACAGAATACATGCTCCCTGTAACACTGTATACAAACCCTCTGTAATACAGTAATACAGCCATCCTTTAAGACAGTATACACACTCTCTGTAACACAGTATAGCAACTCCCTGTAATATAGTATAGCAACTGCCTGTAATACAGTATACAGACTCCCTGTAATACAGTATACAGATTCCCTGTAACACAGCACACACACTCCCTGTAACACAGTATACACACGCTCTATAACACAGTATACACACTCTCTGTAACACAGTATACACACTCGCTGTAACACAAAATACACACTCTCTCTACAAGAGTATACACACTCCCTCCGAGACAGTATCCACACTCCCTGAAAGACTGTATACACACTCCCTGTAATGCAGTATACACACTCCCTGTAAGACAGTATACACACTCCCTGTAACAGAGTAAACACACACCCTATAACAGAATAAAAACATACCCAACAACACAGTATACAGGCTCCCTGTAACACAGTACACACACTCCCTGTAACACAGTATACACTCCGTGTAACACAGTATTCAGCCTCCCTGTAACACAGCATACATACTGCATGTAATACAGTATACACACTCCCTGTAGCACAGTATACAGACCCCCTTTAACACAGTATACATGCTCCCTGTGGCACAGTATACACACACCATGTAGCACAGTATACACAGTCCCTGTAACACATAGAAACATAGAAAATAGGTGCAGGAGTAGGTCATTCTGCCCTTCGAGCCTGCACCACCATTCAGTAAGATCATGGCTGATCATTCCCTCAGTACCCCTTTCCTGCTTTCTCTCCATACCCCTTGATCCCTTTAGCCGTAAGGGCCATATCTAATTCCCTCTTGAATATATCCAATGAACTGGCCTTGTGACACAGTATACAGACTCCCTGTAACACAGTATACACACTCCCTGTAACACAGTATACAGACCCCTGTAGCACAGTAGACATACTCTCTGTAACACAGTATACAACCCCCATGTAATACAGTATGCACACTTCCTGTAACACAGTATACACACTCCGTGTAACACAGAATACAGACTCCCTGTAACACAGCATAGAAACTCCCTGTAACACAATATACACATTCCCTGTAACACAGTATACAGTCTCCAAGTAACACAGTATACACACACCTTGTAACACAGTATACAGACCCTCTGTAACACAGTATGCACACTCCTCCAACTCAGTGTACAGAATCCCTGTAACACAATATACAGACCCACGGCAACACAGTATACAGACCCCCTGTAACACAGTATACATACTCCTTGTAACATAGTATACAGCCTCTCTGCAACACAGTATACACACTACATGTAATACAGTATACAAACTCCCTGTAACACAGTATACACACTCCCCGTAACACAGCATACACAGTCCCTGTAACACAGTATACAGACTCCCTGTAACACAGTATATACACACTCCCTGTAATGCAGTATACAGGCCCCCTGTAACACAGTATACAGATGCCCTGTAACACAGTAGACAGACCCCCTGTAGCACAGTATACATGCTGCCTGTAACACTGTATACAAACCCACTGTAATACAGTAATACAGCCATCCTTTAAAACAGTATACACACTCCTTGTAACACAGTATAGCAACTCCCTGTAATATAGTATAGCAACTGCCTGTAATACAGTATACAGACTCCCTGTAACACAGTATACAGATTCCCTGTAACACAGTATAAATGCTCCCTGTAACACAATATAGAAACCCCTTGTAACACAGTATACACACTCCCTGTAACAGATTATAGAAACTCCATGTAACACAAAATACAGAACCCCTGTAACAGAGTATACACACTACCTGTAACACATCATACACAATCCCGTTTCGCCGTATACACACTCGTTGTAACACAGTATACACACTCCTTGTAGCACAGTATACACATTCCCCATAACAGAGTATACACACTCCTTGTAACACAGAAAACACACCACCTGTAACAAAGTATACACACCGATTGTAACACAGTATACACACTCACTGTAACAGTATACACACTCCCCGTAAGACAGTACACACACTCCCTGTAACACAGTATACATGCTCCCTGTAATACAGTATATACATTCCCTGTAAGACTGTATATGCACTCCCTGTAAGACAGTATACACACTCCCTGTAACACAGCATACACACTTCCTGTAACACATTATACCGCCTCCGTGCAACACAGTATACACAATCCCAGTAACACAGTACACAGACTCTCTGTAACACAGTATACACACTCCCTGTAACACAGTATACACTCTTCCTGTAAGCAAGTATACGTGCTTCGTGCAACACAGTATACACACTTCCTGTAACACAGTATAGAAACTGCCTGTAACAGAGTAAACACGCACCCTATAACACAGTGTAGTACAGTATACAGACCGTCTGTAATACAGTATACAGACCCCCCTGTAACACAGAATAGACACTCCCTGTAACATCGTATACAGCCTCCCTTTAACGCAGTATGCACACGGCCTGAAACACAGTATACAGACACTCTGTAACACAGTATACAGACCCCCTGTAACACAGTTTACACACCCCCTGTAACACAGTTTACATACTCCCTATAACACAGTATACAGACACCCTGTAACAGTGTATACACTCCCTGTAACACAGTATATACATTCCCTGTACACAGTATACAGACACCCTGCAACACAGTATACATACTCCTTGTAACGCAGTGTACAGACTCCCTGTAACATGGTATACATACTCCGTGTAACAAACTATGCACACCCCCTGTACACACTCACAGTAAGAAAGGAAAGATAGATTACGAAAGTAAACTTGCGCAAAACATAAAAACAGTTAGTAAAAGCTTTTACAGATATATAAAACGGAAAAGAGTGACGAAAGTAAATGTTGGTCCCTTAGAAGATGAGAAGGGGGATTTAGTAATGGGAAATGTGGAAATGGCTGAGACCTTTAACAATTATTTTGCTTCGGTCTTCACAGTGGAAGACACAAAAACCATACCAAAAATTGCTGGTCACAGAAATGTGGGAAGGGAGGACCTTGAGACAATCACTATCACTAGGGGGGGTAGTGCTGGACAGGCTAATGGGACTCAAGGTAGACAAGTCCCCTGGTCCTGATGAAATGCATCCTAGGGTATTAAAAGAGATGGCGGAAGTTATAGCAGATGCATTCGTTATAATCTACCAAAATCTCTGAATTCTGGGGAGGTACCAGCGGATTGGAAAGCAGCTAATGTAACGCCTCTGTTTAAAAAAGGGGGCAGACAAAAGGCAGGTAACTATAGGCCGGTTAGTTTAACATCTGTAGTGGGGAAAATGCTTGAAGCTATCATTAAGGAAGAAATAGCGGGACATCTAGATAGGAATAGTGCAATCAAGCAGACGCAACATGGATTCATGAAGGGGAAATCATGTTTAACTAATTTACTGGAATTCTTTGAGGATATAACGAGCATGGTGGATAGAGGTGTGCCGATGGATGTGATGTATTTAGATTTCCAAAAGGCATTCGATAAGGTGGCACACAAAAGGTTACTGCAGAAGATAACGGTACGTGGAGTCAGAGGAAATGTATTAGCATGGATCGAGAATTGGCTGGCTAACAGAAAGCAGAGAGTCGGGATAAATGGGTCCTTTTCGGTTTGGAAATCGGTGGTTAGTGGTGTGCCACAGGGATCGGTGCTGGGACCACAACTGTTTACAATATACATAGATGACCTGGAAGAGGGGACAGAGTGTAGTGTTACAAAATTTGCAGATGACACAAAGATTAGTGGGAAAGCGGGTTGTGTAGAGGACACAGAGAGGCTGCAAAGAGATTTAGATCGGTTAAGCGAATGGGCTAAGATTTGGCAGATGGAATACAATGTCGGAAAATGTGAGGTCATCCACCTTGGAAAAAAAAAACAGTAAAAGGGAATATTATTTGAATGGGGAGAAATTACAACATGCTGCGGTGCAGAAGGACCTGGGGGTCCTTGTGCATGAATCCCAAAAAGTTAGTTTGCAGGTGCAGCAGGTTATCAGGAAGGCGAATGGAATGTTGGCCTTCATTGCGAGAGGGATGGAGTACAAAAGCAGGGAGGTCCTGCTGCAACTGGACAGGGTATTGGTGAGGCTGCACCTGGAGTACTGCGTGCAGTTTTGGTCACCTTACTTAAGGAAGGATATACTAGCCTTGGAGGGGGTACAGAGGCGATTCACTAGGCTGATTCCGGAGATGAGGGGGTTACCTTATGATGATAGATTGAGGAGACTGGGTCTTTACTCGTTGGAGTTCAGAAGGATGAGGGGTGATCTTATAGAAACATTTAAAATAATGATAGGGACAGACAAGATAGAGGCAGAGAGGTTGTTTCCACTGGTCGGGGAGACTAGAACTAGGGGGCACAGCCTCAATATACGGGGGAGCCAATTTAAAACCGAGTTGAGAAGTAATTTCTTCTCCCAGAGGGTTGTGAATCTGTGGAATTCTCTGCCCAAGGAAGCAGTTGAGGCTCATTTAATTTATTCAAATCACAGATAGATCGATTTTTAACCAATAAGGGAATTAAGGGTTACAGGGAGCGGGCGGGTAAGTGGAGCTGAGTCCATGGTCAGATCAGCCATGATCTTTTTGAATGGCGGAGCAGGCTCGAGGGGCTAGATGGCCTACTCCTGTTCCTAATTCTTAAGTTCTTATGTTCTATGTAACACACCATACATACTCCCTTTTACAGTGCACATACGGCCTGTAACAGAGTATACACACAACCTGTAACACAGAATACACACTCTCTGTAACATAGTATACACACTCGCTGTAACAGAAAATACACACTCTCTCTACAAGAGTATACACACTCCCTCCAAGACAGTATCCACACTCCCTGAAAGACTGTAATACACACTCCCTGTAAGGCAGTATACACACTCCCTGTAAGACAGTATACACACTCCCTGTAACAGAGTAAACACACACCCTATAACAGAGTAAACACACACCCAACAACACAGTATACAGCCTCCCTGTAACACAGTACACACACTCCCTGTAATACAGTATACAGACCCCTTGTAACACAGTATACACACTCCCCGTAATAGAGTATACACACACACACACATCCTGTAACACAGGAGACTGCCTCCGTGCAACACAGTATACACAATCCCTGTAACACAGTATACAGATTCTCTTTAAGACAGCATACACACTCCCTGTAAAACAGCCCCTGTAACACAGTATACAGACTCCCTGCAACACAGTATGCACACTGCCTGCAGCACAGGATAGAGACCGCCTGTACCACAGTATACAGAACCGCTGTAACACAGTATACAGACTCCCTGTAACACAGTATACAGCCTCCCTGTAACACAGTATGCACACTGCTTGTAACACAGTATATCGACCCCCTGTAACACAGTATACAGCCTCCCTGTAACACAGTATACGGACACCCTGTAACAGGATACACACTCCCTGTAACACAGTATACACATTCCATGTAACACAGTATACACACTCCCTGCAACACAGTACAGAAACTCCCTGTTACAAAGAATACACAATCCCTGTAACACAATATACAGACTCTCTGTAAACCAGTATACAGACTGCCTGTAACACAGTATACAGACCACCTGTAACACAGTATACAGACCCCCTGTAACACAGGATAGGCACTCGCTGTAACACAGTATACAGACACCCTTTAACACAGTGTACACATTCTCTGTATCACAGTATACAGACTCCCTGCAACACAGTATACACACCCGCTGTAACACAGTATACAGACACCCTGTAACACAGTATACACACTACCTGAAACACAGTATATACACTCCCTGTAACACAGTATACACACTCACTGTAACACAGCATACTGACTCCCTATAACACAGTATACAGTCCCCCTGAAACACAGTATACACACCACCTGTAATACAGTATACAGACCACCTGTAACACAGTATTCCATATTCAATATTCAGGAAGGATTGACAGGAAGGAAAAGGAGGTGGAGTAGTGTTACTGGTTAGAGAGGAGATTAACGCAATAGTAAAGAAGGACATTAGCTTGGATGATGTGAAATCTAGACCTGCAAAACACCAAATGGCAGAAAACATTAGTGGGAGTTGTGTACAGACCACCAAACAGTAGTAGGGAGGTTGGGGATGGCATCAAACAGGAAATTACGGTACAGCAGTTACCATGGATGATTTTAATCTACATATAGATTGGGCTAACCAAACTGGTAGCAGTACTGTGGAGGAGGATTTCCTGGAGTGTATAAGGGATGGTTTTCTAGACCAATATGCCGAGGAACATGTTGTGTATCTGTAAAGCATGCACCCCATGTTCTGCCACCAGGGAGCTCATCCCCTGAAGTCATAGAACAGAATCATAGAACGGTTACAGCATGGAAGAAGGCTATTCGGCCCATCGAGCCCGTGCCAAGGGATCACAGCATCCCTTGGGAGCACTGTATATAAGCCGGCCCCTAAGGCCTGTTCCTCACTCTGGAGTGTCTTATTAAAGACTGAGGTCACTGTTACTTTAACCTCCCTGTGTGCAGCCTCATCTGTGTTAGGAACACAATAACTGGCGACGAGAATACGAATTCAACGCAAAGATGCAGCAAACTGTGGGCATCCTGGAGAAGTTCTTGGAGGGTGAGGACTGGGAAGCCTATGTTGAACAGCTAGACCAGTACTTTGTAGCCAACGAGCTGGACGGAGAAGGAAGCGCTGCAAAAAGGAGAGCGGTCCTCCTCATGGTCTGCAGGGCACCGACCTACAGCCTCATGAAGAATCTTCTGGCTCCGGTGAAACCCACAGGTAAGTCGTATGAGGAGCTGTGTACACTGGTTCGGGAGCATCTTAACCCGAGGGAGAGCGTGCTGATGGCGAGGTATCGGTTCTACACGTGCCAGCGATCTGAAGGTCAGGAAGTGGCGAGCTATGTCGCCGAGCTAAAGCGACTTGCAGGACAATGTGAGTTTGATGGCTACCTGGAGCAAATGCTCAGAGACTTTTTAGTACTGGGCATTGGCCACGAGACCATCCTATGAAAACTTTTGACTGTAGGGACACCGACCCTCAGTAAGACCATTGCGATAGCACAGGTGTTTATGTACACCAGTGATAACACCAAACAAATCTCTCAGCACACAAGTGCTAGCAATGTTCATAAATTAACTGGAACTGTGTTTGCGAGCAGAAATGTACAAGGCAGAAACCATGAGTCTGCAACTGCCAGCAGGCCTCAGGTGACCCAGATGACTCAGAGTCCCCAACAAAGGATGATTGCAAGGCAATTCACACCTTATTGGCGTTGTGGAGGCTTCCATTCAGCCTATTCATGCCACTTCAAAGGATATGTTTGCAAGAGCTGTGGAACAATGGGGCACCTCCAACGAGCTTGCAAATGATCTGCAAGCTCTGCAAAACCTGCTAACCACCACGTGGCAGAGGAAGATCGGTCCATGGTGGATCAAAGCAATTTTGAGCCTCAGAGAGAGGAGGCAGATGCTGAAGTACATGGGCTGTACACATTTTCGACAAAATGTCCACCTATAATGCTAAACGTAAAATTGAATGGCTTACCCGTAGCCATGGAACTGGACACTGGTGCTAGCCAATCCACCATGAGTAAAAAGATGTTTGAGAGACTGTGGTGCAACAAGGCATTCAGACCAGCCTTGAGCCCCATCCACACGAAACTGAGTACGTACACCAAAGAGCTTATCACTGTCCAGGGCAGCGCCTGGTCAAGGTCACCTACGAGGGCACGGTGCACGAACTGCCACTCTGGATTGTCCCGGGCGATGGCCCCACACTGCTTGGAAGGACCTGGCTGGGCAAAATCCGTTGGAACTAGGATGACATCCGAGCGCTATCACATGTCGATGAGGCCTCATGTACGCAGATTCTTAACAAATTTCCTTCCCTTTTTGAGCCAGGCATTGGAAACTTTTCCAGGGCGAAGGTGCGGATCCACTTGGTCCCAGAGGCACGACCCATTCACCACAAGGCGCGAGCGGTACCTCACATGATGAGGGAGACAGTGGAAATCGAGCTAGACAGGCTGCAACGCGAGGGCACCATCTCCCCAGTGGAATTCAGCGAGTGGGCCAGCCCGATTGTTCCAGTACTCAAATGCGATGGCACGGTCAGGATTTGCGGCGATTATAAAGTAACTATCAATTGTTTCTCGCTACAGGTCCAATACCCGCTACCTAAGGCAGACGACCTATTTGCGACGCTGGCAGGAGGCAAGACATTCACCAAGCTTGACCTGACTTCGGCCTACATGACGCAGGAGCTGGAGGAGTCTTCGAAGGGCCTCACCTGCATCAACACGCACAAGGGACTGTTCATCGACAACAGATGCCTGTTTGGAATTCGGTTGGCTGCAGTGATCTTCCAGAGAAACATGGAGAGCCTACTCAAGTCGGTACCACACACTGTGGTCTTTCAGGACGACATATTGGTCACGGGTCGGGACACCTCCGAGCACCTACAAAACCTGGAGGAGGTCCTCCAGCGACTGGATCGCATAGGGCTGCGGCTGAAGAGGTTGAAATGCATCTTCATGGCAACAGAAGTGGAGTTTTTGGGGAGAAAGATTGCGGCAGACGGCATTCGGCCCACAGATGCCAAGACAGAGGCTATCAGGAACACGCCGAGGCCACAGAATGTCACGGAGCTGCGGTCGTTCCTGGGACTCCTCAAATATTTTGGTAACTTCCTACCGGGGTTAAGCACCCTCTTAGAGCCCCTACATGTGTTATTGCGTAAAGGTGAGAACTTGGTATGGAAAAAAAACAAGTAATTGCTTTTGAGAAAGCCAGAAACTTTTTATGCTCCAACAAGCTGCTTGTATTGTATAACCCATGTAAAAGACTTGTGCTAGCATGTGACGCGTTGTCGTATGGAGTCGGGTGTGTATTACAACAAGCTAACGTTGCGGGGAAGTTGCAACCTGTCGCCTATGCCTCCAGGAGCTTGTCTAAGGCCGAGAGGGCCTACAGCATGATTGAGAAAGAGGCATTAGCGTGTGTGTTCGGGGTAAAGAAAATGCATCAGTACCTGTTTGGCCTCAAATTTGAACTGGAAACCGATCACAAGCTCCTCACATCCCTGTTCGCTGAAAACAAGGGGATAAATACGAATGCCTCAGCCCGCATACAAAGGTGGCTCTCGCGCTATCAGCGTATAACTATACCATCCACTACAGGTCAGGCACCAAGAACTGTGAGGATGCTCTCAGTCGGCTACCACTGCCCACCACGGGGGTGGAAATGGCACAGCCTGCAACTTGTTGATGGTGGCACAGCCCGCAGACTTGTTGATGGTCATGGAAGCGTTTGAAAATGCTAAATCACCTGTCACGGCCCACCAGATTAGGACTTGGACTAGCTAAGATCCTCTGCTGTCCCTAGTAAAAAACTGTGTACTGCATGGGAGCTGGGCCAGCATCCCCGTTGAAATGCAAGAGCTAATCAAGCCGTTCCAGCGGCGAAAGGACGAGCTGTCCATTCAGGGAGACTGCCTGTTGTGGGGTAACCGTGTAGTGCTACCAAAAAAGGGCAGGGAGATGTTTATCTCGGATCTCCACAGCACACACCCGGGTATAGTAATAATGAAAGCGCTAGCCAGATCCCATGTGTGGTGGCCCGGTATCGACTCTGACTTGGAGTCCTGTGTACGGCAATGCAGGGTATGTGCTCAGTTGAGCAACCCGCCCAGAGAGGCATCACTAAGTTTGTGGTCCTGGCCCTCCAGACCATGGTCGAGGATCCATGTCGACTATGTGGGCCCGTTTCTCAGTAAAATGTTCCTGGTGGTGGTGGATGCTTTTTCAAAATGGATTGAATGTGAAATAATGTCGGGAAGCACCGCCACCGCCACCATTGAAAGCGTGAGGGCCATGTTTGCCACCCACGGCCTGCCTGACATACTGGTCAGTGACAACGGGCCATGTTTCACCAGTGCCGAATTTAAAGAATTCATGACTCGCAATGGGATCAAACATGTCACCTCGGCCCCGTTTAAACCAGCCTCCAATGGGCAGGCAGAGCGGGCAGTACAAACCATCAAACAGTGCCTCAAACGAGTCACAGAAGGCTCACTCCAAACCCGCCTGTCCCGAGTACTGCTCAGCTACCGCACGAGACCCTTCTCGCTCACAGGGTTTTCCCCGGCTGAGCTACTCATGAAAAGGACACTTAAAACCAGACTCTCGCTGGTTCACCCCAACCTGCATGATCAGGTAGAGAGCAGGCGGCAGCAACAAAATGTAAACGATGTCATGGGAAATTGATCTGAATGACCCTGTGTATGTGTTAAACTATGGACATGGTCCCAATTGGATCGCTGGCACGTTGATAGCTAAAGAAGGGAGTAGGATGTTTGTAGTCAAACTAGACAATGGACAAATTTGCAGAAAGCACCTGGACCAAACGATGCTGCGGTTCACAGACTGCCGTGAACAACCCAAAGCAGACACCACCTTTTTCGAGCCCACAACACACACCCAAAGGATCAACGACACCATGCCGGACCAGGAAATCGAACCCATCACGCCCAACAGCCCAGCAAGGCCAGGCTCAGCTAGCAGCCCTGCAGGGCCAACAACACGCCAGCCCAGCGAGGGCACAGCCAACACACCAGAACAGACATTTGTACCGAGGCGGTCCACCAGGGAAAGAAAGGCTCCCGACTGCCTCACCTTGTAAATAGTTTTCACTTTGACTTTGGGGGGGAGTGATGTTGTGTATCTGTAAAGCATGCACTCCCATGTTCCGCCACCAGGGAGCGCATACCCTGAAGTCCCAAGGGATCCCAGCATCCCTTGGAAGCACTGTATATAAGCCGGTCACTAAGGCCTGTTCCTCACTCTGGAGTGTCTTATTAAAGACTGAGGTCACTGTTACTTTAACCTCCCTGTGTGCAGCCTCATCTGTGTTCGGAATACAATAGAACCAACTAGAGAGCAGGCCAACCTAGACTGGGTCTTGTGTAATGAGAGAGGATTAATTAGCAATCTGGTTGTGCGAGGTTCCTTGGGGAAGAGTGACCATAATATGGTAGAATTCTTCATTAAGATGGAGAGTGACACAGTTAATTCAGAGACTTGAATCCTGAACTTTAAGAAAGGTAACTTCGATGGTATGAGATGTGATTTGGCTAGGATAGACTGGTGAATGATACTTAAAGGGCTGACGGTAGATAGGCAATGGAAGACATTTAAAGATCACATGGATGAACTACAACAATTGTACATCCCTGACTGGCGTAAAAATAAAAACGGGAAGGTGGCTCAACCGTGGCTAACGGGGGAAATTAGGGATAGTGTTAGATCCAAGGAAGAAGCATATAAATTGGCCAGAAAAAGCAGCAAACCTGAGAACTGCGAGAAATGTAGAATCCAGCAGAGGAGGACAAAGGGTTTAATTAGGAGGGAGAAAATAGAGTATGAGAGGAAGCTTGCTGGGAGCTTAAAAACTGACTGAAAAAGCTTTGATAGATATGTGAAGAGAAAAAGATTAGTGAAGACTAATTTAGGTCCCTTGCAGTCAGAATCAGGTGAATTCATAATGGGGAACAAAGAAATGGCAGACCAATTGCACAAATACTTTGGTTCTGTCTTCACTAAGGAAGACACAAATAACCTCCCAAAAATAATAGGGGACTGAGACTCTAGCGAGAAGGAGGAACTGAAGAAAATCCTGATTATTGAGGAAATTGTGTTTGGAAAATTGATGATTGAAGGCCGATAAATCCCCAGGGCCTGAACTTAAGGAAGTGGCCCTAGAAATAGTGGATGCATTGATGGTCATTTTCCAACATTCTATTGACTCTGGATCAGCTCCAATGAATTAAAAAATAACTAATATAACACCCCTTTTTAAAAAAGTATAAGAGAGAAAACAGGGAATTATAGCCTGACATCGGAAGTGGGGAAAATGTTGGAATCAATTATTAAAGATTTAATAGCAGCGCATTTGGAAAGCAGTGACAGGATCGGTCCAAGTCAGCATGGATTTATGAAAAGGAAATCATGCTTGACAAATCTTCTAGAATGTTTTGAGGATGTAACTAGTAGAGTGGACAAGGGAGAACCAGTGGATGTGGTGTAGTTGGACTTTCAAAGGCTTTTGACAAGGTCCTACACAAGAGATTGGTGTGCAAAATTAAAGCACATGGTATTGGGGGTAATGTATTGATGTGGATAGAGAAATGGTTGGCAGACAGGAAGCAAAGAGTAGGAATAAATGGGTCCTTTTCAGAATGGCAGGCAGTGACTAGTGGGGTACTGCAAGGTTCAGTGCTGGGACCCCAGCTCTTTACAATATACATTAATGATTTAGACGAAGGAATTGAATGTAATATCTCCAAGTTTGCAGATGACACTAAGCTGAGTGGCAGTGTGAGCTGTGAGGAGGATGCTAAGAGGCTGCAGGGTGACTTGGACAGGTTAGGTGAATGGGCAAATGCATGGCAGATGCAGTATAATGTGGATAAATGTGAGGTTATCCACTCTGGTGGCAAAAACAGGAAGGCAGAATATTATCTGAATGGCGGCAGATTAGGAAAAGGGGAGGTGCAATGAGACCTGGGTGTCATGGTACATCAATCATTGAAAGTGGGCATGCAGGTACAGCAGGCGGTGAATAATGCAAATGGTATGTTGGCCTTCATAGCTAGAGGATTTGAGTATAGGAGCAGGGAGGTCTTACTGCAGTTTTTTCAGGGCCTTGGTGAGGCCACACCTGGAGTATTGTGTACAGTTTTGGTCTCCTAATTTGAGGAAGGACATTCTTGCTATTGAGGGAGTGCAGCAAAGATTCACCAGACTGATTCCTGGGATGGCAGGACTGACATATGAAGAAAGACTGGATCGATTGGCTTATATTCACTGGAATTTAGAAGAATGAGAGGGGATCTCATAGAAACATGTAAAATTCTGACGGGATTGGACAGGTTAGATGCAGGAAGAATGTTACCGATGTTGGGGAAGTCCAGATCCAGGGGTCACAGTCTAAGGATAAGGGGTAAGCCATTTAGGACCAAGATGAGGAAAAACTTCTTCATTCAGAGAATTGTGAACCTGTGGAATTCTCTACCACAGAAGGTTGTTGAGGCCAGTTCATTAGATATATTCAAAAGGGAGTTAGATATGGCCCTTACGGCTAAAGGGATCAAGGGGCATGGATAGAAAGCAGGAATGGGGTACTGAGATTGCATGTTCAGCCATGAACTCATTGAATGGCAGTGCAGGCTCAAAGGGCTGAATGGCCTACTTATGCACCTATTTTCTATGTTTCTATGTATACTGACCGCCTGTAACACAGTATACAAACACCCTGTAACACAGTTTATAGACCCCCTGTAACACAGTATACACACTCCCTGTAACTCAGTATACAGACGACCTGTAACACAGTAAACACACTCGCTGTAACACAGTATACACACTCGCTGTAACACAACATACACACCCCCTGTAACACAGTATACAGACTCCCTGTAACACAGCATACACATTCCCTATAACACAGTATACATGCTCCCTGTAACACAGTATACACACTTCCTGTAACACAGTATACAGACTCCCATTAACAAAGTATATATACACACTCCCTGTAACACAGTATACACACTGCATGTAACACAGATTACAGATCCGCTGTAATACAGTGCACAGCCTCCCTGTAACACAGTATACAGACTGCCTGCAACACAGTATACACACTTCCAGCAACACATTTTAAAGACTCACTTTAACACAGATTACAGACCTGCTGTAACACAGGATACACACTTCCTGCAACACAGTATACAGACTCCCTGTAACACAGTATACAGATCCCCTGGAACATAGTGTGCACACTCCCTGTTACAAAGCATACATTCCACCTGTAATACAGTGTACATACTCACTGTAACACAGTATACATGCTGTCTGTAACACAGTATACAGACCAGCTGCAACACAGTATACAGACCCCCTGTAACACACTATACAGACTCCCTGTAACACAGTATACACATTCCCTGTAACACAGTATACAGCCTCCTTGTAACACAGAAAGTAGACTCCCTGTAACATGGTATACATAATGCTTGTAACACAGTATACAGACCCCCTATCACACAGTATACACACTCGTTCTAACTCAGTATACAAATCCCCTGTAACACCATATACAGACCCCGTGTAGCACAGTATACACACTCCCTGTAATGCAGTATACGCACTCCCTGTAACACAGTACACAGACTCCCTGTAACACAGTATACTGCCTCCTTGTAACACAGTATACAGTCTCCCTGTAACACAGTATACAACCTCCCTGTAACACAGTGTACACCCTTCCTGTAACACAGTATAGAGGTGCCCTGTAACACAGTATACACACTCCCTGTAAGCAGATCCACTACAACACAGTTTATGCATTCCCTGTAACAATGTATACAGAAACCCTGTAACACAGAACACACACTCCCTGTAACACAGAATACAACATCTTTATAACACAGTATACAGCCTCCCTGAAACACAGTATACAGCCTCCATGTAACACAGTATACAACCTCAATGTAACAGAGTATACAGCCTCCCTGTAACACTGTATAGTGACCCTCTGCAACACAGTATACAGCCTCCCTGTAACATAGTATACACACACCCTGTAACACAGTATACAGACGCCTGTAACACAGTATACTCACTTCCTGTAACACAGTATACACACTCCCTGTAACACAGATTACTGACACCCTGTAACACAATATACAGCCTCTCTGTAACATAGTATACAGCCTCTCTGTGACACTGTATTCTGACCACCTGTAACACAGTATACATACTCCTTGTAACACAGTATACACACTCCCTGTAACACAGTATACACACTCTCTGTAACACAGTATACACACCAGCTGTAACATATTATACAGACCCGCTGTAACACAGAATACACTCTCCCTGTAACACAGTCTACACTCTCCCTGTAACACAGTATACAGACTCCCCATAACACAGTGTACAGACTCCCTGCAACACAGTATACTGCCTCCCTGTAACACAGTATACACACTCCCTATAACTCAGTACACAGACCTCTTGTAACACTGCATACAGACTTCCTGTTACACAGTATACAATCTCCCTGTAACACAGTATATACACTCCCTGTAACACAGTACACACTCCATGTAACACAGTGTACACACTCTCTGTAAGACAGTATACACACTCCCTGTAACACGGTATACAGAACGCTTGTAACACAGTATACAGATTCCCCCTATAACACAGTAGATACACTTCTTCTAACTCAGTGTACAGACCCCCTGTAACACAGTACACAGACCCCGTGTAACACAGTAGACACACTCCAGGTAACACAGTATACACACTCCATGTAACACAGTATACAGACTCCCTGTAACACAGTATACACACTCCCTGTAAAACAGTATTCAGTCTCCCAGTAACAGAGTAAGCACACCTGCTGTAACACAGTATACAGATTCCCTGTAACACAGTATATAGACTCGCTGTAACACAGTATACACACTTCCTGTAACACAGTATACACCCACCCTGTAACACAGTATACACACTCCTTGTAACACATTATACCCACTCCCTGTAACACCTTATACACACTCCCTGTAACACAGTATATAGACCACCTGTAACACAGTATACACACTCCTGCAAGACAGTGATACACTAGCTGTAACACAGTATATGCGTGCCCTGTAACACAGTATACACATTCCCCGTAACATAGTATACAGCCCCCCTGAAGCACAGTATATACACTGTCTGTAACACAGTATACAGACCCCATGTAACACAGTTGATAGAGAATTCAAACAGGCTGCATTTAGACAGGCTGTGAGAATACACAGACACCAAGTCAGAGATTCTACGTGAATGGGAGCATGTTGCATTAAGTCATCAATCAACTTGACATTTTAGGACCTTGGGTAGCGAGCCAATTAAAAGGTTAAAAGACTATTAATTGAGCCAAAAGGTCAAAGAAGGTGAGTTCTTTTCTGTAAATTGAACCCGGTATAAATACAGCCATTTTGGCCATGTGATATCACAAGGACAAAGACCTGGCTTAAAGCCAAGAGCTTGTTGCTGTCTGCCAAAATAAAGTGACATTAAAACTACAATCGAAATTCGTATTTCATTGGAAATTAAGAGATCTAACAATTTTGGCATCACGAACAGGATCGCTAAGGAAAGAATTGAATTTTGGCCATCGGACCTACATACTGATGTAAGGACTCCTCTTTATAAAAGTCCTCGGTCAAAAGTCGAAATTTGCCTCTCCTTCTACGCGATTCCGAAAGCCTCCGGTTTGCGAACCCTCCGATTGGTAGTCGGCTCGAGGTCCCGTAGACGTCTAAGTTCGGCGGTGTGTTAGTTAATTAATCACCGACCTATTGATCGGCTCGAAAGCCTACGACTCGAGACCCCAGTAAAGAACTGAGTAAAGAAATGGCAGCAGGAGATAAGAGCAAAGAATTGCCTACAACTGTTAAAGGTGGGCAGGCACCACCTGAAGTTTCGCTAGATTAAATTCTCGAACAGTTGAAAGAATACATAGAGCAACAATTCAACTTATCTAAAACCTGTATTAAGATCGAACAAAAGTACGGAACCTCCAAAGGACAATGGTTCTTGGACGAGATTAAAAGGGTCTGGGGAAAAACGGCCTGTATGAAAAATAAAGAGCGAACTAGATGGTCCCTAGCCGTTATGGGAAAGATCCGAAACCGGAATGAAATTATAATGCGTTCCCAACATGATCGAGAACTGACCAGTACAAAGGATCAATTGCAAGCAGTTTGTGCGCAGCTGCGACAGAAAAAGCTTGAACTTGAAAAGCTGGAAGCGGAAGTTAAAGATCTTAAAGGTGAAATTAAAGAATGGAAAAAATCATTAGGTCAAGAGACAGTAATAGGAAAAGGAAAATGTATTGGTCAATTCCCAGGGTACCCATGTTTGGATAAATTAAAAGCGCAAACCCGAAGACACGACCGAGGAATAGATACGGATTCTGAATCCTCCGACGATACAGAGTCGGAGGATGAAGAATTAGGGGTGCGCTTTGCCCCGTTTAAAAAAAGACGAGTTGTAGTCAAATCAGAAGAGACTGCGGATGAGGGCGGAACCAAAAAAACAAAGAAAAGGCTGTATAAAAATTACTTAGTTCATGATCCAGCAGACCCAGAGAAAATTGATAAATGGTCCAAGGAATTGCCCAATCCAAAGGGGGAGTAAAAACGTGGGACCAATTGGACCGCTTAAGAAATATATATTAGCTTCATCCCTGGGATGGAGTGCAAATTTTTGACCATAATGGTGCCAAAAACACAGGGAAGAAAATTGCACGACAAGGTAGAAGAAGCTTTGGGGCAGGATGAGCAAGAATTAAACGCAGGATGGGAGGCGATTAAACACTGGCTGCAAGCCTTCAGTCCAGCTAAGACAGACTGGGGAAAAATTGCAGCCTGCCAACAGAAAGGAACAGAGGAGGTCCTGGAGTATGACGAGCGGTTTAGATGCACGTGGCTAGAACATTTGGGTATGAATAATATGGATGAGGAAATGGATGAACAAGTGTTTGGACCCCTGAAAGCAGCTTTCGTGGCAGGTCTAAAGCCAGAACTGTCCAAAATGCTTAAGGTAGTGTTACCGGACTGGGAAGGTAGAGGAACTACCTTTGCAGCATTGGTGGATCGATGTAACCAATTAGACTGGGATATGGGAGCTAAAGTCCGAGCTGTACAGGCTATGGGATGGAAATCCCAGGATTCTGATAAACAGTCATTAGGAAAATTATCCGGAAAATGCATTATTGTGGGAAAGAAGGTCACTGGGCCAAGACGTGCAGGGCAAAACAGCAAGGTCGTGGCTGGGGAAGAGGACGCAGCCAGGGATACAATTCAGCCAACAAACCAGGCTTGTCACAAGATAACGACCTCATAGAAGCATTTAAGCGACTGACAATACAACAACAGAAGGAGTTACTTGGGATAGCAAAAAACGATTAGAGCCCACCCTGGCCCCCCTCCTCGCACTAATACAACAGAGGGGAGATGGGCTATATATAACTGTGAGGGTGGGCGATAAGGATGTGGACTGTCTTTTAGACACAGGGGCGGAATTAACATGCTTACCCCTATAATATGGAGACTTTTTGCCGTTGGATGGTAGGGTACGTACAGCCTATGGAGTTGGGGGCCATAAAATGGAAATTAAAAGGACAACACCGGTACTTAAAGGGCTGGGTCCACATGAACTAACCACGCCGGTCTGGATAGGCCCAGTAGATCAACCCCTTTTGGGAATGGACGTTCTAATCCAAATAGATTCATCGTTGCATTTCGAGGATGGTCGGGTGACATGGTCAATTAGAACTTTGAAGAAAGAAGAATTGAAGGAACACCCGATATGGGCTAAAGATAAGAACGATTGTGGCTTACTCCAGATGGAGCCTGCGTCATTTACCAGGACCAAGCCTCCATGCACTAAACAGTATCCCATCAGTCCAACTGCCATCGCGGGAATCTTACCGGTTATTCAGCAATTGGAGAAACAAGGGGTGCTTATTAAAACGCATAGCTCCTCCAACAGCCCCGTGTGGCCGGTACAGAAATCTAATGAGACTTGGCATTTGACTGTCTATTATAGGAAAGCTAACCAGTGTATTGATCAAAAAGCTCCTTTGGTTGCAGATCTCTCCACCATTTTTAATGCCCTCAAACCGGAACATAAATATTTCTCGGTTATAGATATGGCCAACGGATTTTGGTCGGTGCCTCTGGCACCGGAGGTTCGACAGTGGTTTGCTTTCACTGTCCAAGGACAACAGTATACTTGGACCCGGTTACCACAGGGTTTCCACAACAGCCCTACGGTATTCCACATGGCTTTACAAAGCCATTTGCGAGAATTACCTCCCCTGTCATCCACAGTCATCCAATATGTAGACGATATCTTGCTAGCTTCAAACACGGAAGAACAGCATGAACAAGATTTACGAGCTTTGCTGGACCACCTTCGGCTGAAAGGACATAAAGCCAGCATCGGCAAAGCACAAATATCCCAAGAAGAGGTTGCATACCTGGGACAGAAGATTTCACAAGGAAAGAGAGAACTTACCCAGGATAAAAACCCCACCACTATTCAGGAACTAAGGTCTTTTTTGGGATTGTGTAACTTTAACAGAAATTGGATTGACTCCTTCACACAGCTTGCTCAGCCACTGAATGATATTTTAAAGGGAAACGTGCCTCTAAAGAAGCCATCACCCTCACTAAGGAACAGCAAGAGGCCTTCCTGAGTTTGAAAAAGGCTTTGTGTTCGGCACCGGCTCTGGGAATCCCCGACAGTGGTAAGCCATTTATCCTGTTTGTCCATGAGAAAGAAGGATATATGACAGCTATACTGACACAAGAACATGGGGATCGGTAAAGACCTATTGGCTATTATTCGGCAAAACTGGATGCGGTAGCCCTCGGATGGGGAAGTTGCCTAAGGGCGATGGAAGCTACATGTCGAGCGGTAATGACCACTGCGGTCTCGTCCTCGACCAAAAGCTGATTGTCAAGTGTCCCCACACCGTATACACTTTGCTGTCTATGAATAGAATGTCTCAGGTGACAGCAGCAAGATGGACCCGCTGGACAGCAGTTTTGGAAGCTCCTAATCTCCATATCGTCCGGGCCAGCCCGGTTAATCCCGCAACTATGCTCCCGATGTCAGAATCGAGGGAGCAAGAGGGGGGAGAATGTGAAGAGCATGACTGCGTGGAGATTTTAAAAGAAACAGAAGAAGCAGCCTTAGCAGCAGAGGAGCCTCTGCACAACCCAGATCTCATCCTGTTTACAGATGGTTCCTCCTTTGTTGACAATGGTACCAGAAAAGCAGGATGGGCAGTTACAACCTTATATGAGGTAGTGGCAAAAGGATGTTTACCCTCAGGAATGTCAGCACAACAGGCCGAGTTACGGGCCCTGTCAGAAGCATGTCGAATAGCAGGACAGACAGCTAATGTCTACACAGATTCGCGTTATGCTTTTGCAGTCGCTCACGACTTTGGTCTGTTATGGCGGAAAAGAGAATTCCTCACTGCTGCTGGTACAACTATCTGAAATGGAAAAGAAGTCCGAGACTTACTGGAGACCATACAATTACCTCAGGAAGTGTCCATCCTGAAGTGTAAGGCCCATACCAAGGAAAATACCACAGAAGCACAGGGAAATGCCCTAGCCGACCAGGCAGCTAAAGATGCCGCCTCACAGGGCGTTCCCCCAGAAGAACCAACACAGATGTGCAGATTGAAAGCACTCAGGACTCTGACACGAGACCTTCAAACAATGCAAGGCGAGTGCTCCCGAGAGGAAAAATGGACATGGATTGAGGCAGGAATTAAGCTATGTGAAGATGGTGTCTGGAGACAAAGAGTTACCGACAAGCCAGTCGCTCCACAAGCGCTTATGCCTTTTTTAGCCCAACAGATCCACTCGTGGGGACACTTGGCCTCACAACAGATGACTGCACGGTTCCAGAAAAGCTGGTGGGGTCGGGGATTTAAAAAACATGCCCAGCTGGTAACAGACCGCTGTGTGGTCTGCCAGAAAAATAATTCTGGACCCATCACGGTAATGCCCCAACTGAGGCCCCCTGTCCCTGTCGGACCATTCCAGCATCTGCAGGTTGATTATATATCTCTTCCTTCATGCCAAGGATACACTAACATTCTTGTCATGGTCGACAGATTCTCTAGATGGGTAGAAGCTGTCCCAACTAAAAGAGCCACAGCCAATCACACTGCAAAGGTCTTGTGTAAGGATTACATTCTCCGATGGGGAGTCCCGAGTAGTATTGACTCAGATCAGGGAACACACTTCACAGGTGCTGTCTGCCAAGAAGTCTGTAGGTTACTGAACATTGCGTGGGATTTACACTGTCCTTATCATCCACAATCATAACGATAAGTAGAACGAATGAATCGAACTCTGAAACAACAGCTTGCCAAATATCACCAAGAAGGAACACCATGGCCCCAGGCACTACCAATAGTGCTATGTAGCATTAGGGCAACCCCGAACAGAACTACAGGTCTAAGCCCATTTGAAATTATAACAGGAAGACCCATGTCGCTGCCAGGAACTATCGATTTACGGAAAGCTGATGTTCACTTAATGAGTGACACTTTGTTATCATACTGTCAGAACTTAACCAATGCTATTAGTTCTGTTTCCCGACAGGAGGACACGACATCATCCCGGGAGTCTGGGTGTATGTGAAGAAGTTGCATAAAGAACCTTTGGGTGCCAAGTGGGAGGGACCTTATCAAGTGTTACTGACTACCCAGGCAGCTGTTAAAGTCCAAGGAAAGAAAGCCTGGATAGATAGAAACATAGAAACATAGAAAATAGGTGCAGGAGCAGGCCATTCGGCCCTTCTAGCCTGCACCGCCATTCAATGAGTTCATGGCTGAACATGCAACTTCAGTACCCCCTTCCTGTTTTCTCGCCATACCCCTTGATCCCCCTAGTAGTAAGGACTACATCTAACTCCCTTTTGAATATATTTAGTGAATTGGCCTCAACAACTTTCTGTGGTAGAGAATTCCACAGATTCATCACTCTCTGGGTGAAGAAGTTTCCCCTCATCTCGGTCCTAAATGGCTTACCCCTTATCCTTAGACTGTGACCCCTGCTTCTGGACTTCCCCAACATTGGGAACATTCTTCCTGCATCTAATCTGTCTAAACCCGTCAGAATTTTAAACGTTTCTATGAGATCCCCTCTCATTCTTCTGAACTCCAGTGAATACAAGCCCAGTTGATCCAGTCTTTCTTGATAGGTCAGTCCCACCATCCCGGGAATCAGTCTGGAGAACCTTCGCTGCACTCCCTCAATAGCAAGAATGTCCTTCCTCAAGTTAGGAGACCAAAACTGTACACAATACTCCAGGTGTGGCCTCACCAAGGCCCTGTACAACTGTAGCAACACCTCCCTGCCCCTGTACTCAAATCCCCTCGCTATGAAGGCCAACATGCCATTTGCTTTCTTAACCGCCTGCTGTACCTGCATGCCAACCTTCAATGACTGATGTACCGTGACACCCAGGTCTCCTTGCACCTCCCCTTTTCCTAATCTGTCAACATTCAGATAATAGTCTGTCTCTCTGTTTTTACCACCAAAGTGGATAACCTCACATTTATCCACATTATACTTCATCTGCCATGCATTTGCCCACTCACCTAACCTATCCAAGTCACTCTGCAGCCTCATAGCATCCTCCTCGCAGCTCACACTGCCACCCAACTTAGTGTCATCCGCAAATTTGGAGATACTACATTTAATCTCCTCGTCTAAATCATTAATGTACAGTGTAAACAGCTGGGGCCCCAGCACAGAACCTTGCGGTACCCCACTAGTCACTGCCTGCCATTCTGAAAAGTACCCATTTACTCCTACTCTTTGCTTCCTGTCTGACAACCAGTTCTCAATCCATGTAAGCACACTACCCCCAATCCCATGTGCTTTAACTTTGCACATTAATCTCTTGTGTGGGACCTTGTCGAAAGCCTTCTGAAAGTCCAAATATACCACATCAACTGGTTCTCCCTTGTCCACTCTACTGGAAACATCCTCAAAAAATTCCAGAAGATTTGTCAAGCATGATTTCCCTTTCACAAATCCATGCTGACTTGGACCTATCATGTCACCTCTTTCCAAATGCGCTGCTATGACATCCTTAATAATTGATTCCATCATTTTACGCACTACCGATGTCAGGCTGACCGGTCTATAATTCCCTGTTTTCTCTCTCCCTCCTTTTTTAAAAAGTGGGGTTACATTGGCTACTCTCCACTCGATAGGAACTGATCCAGAGTCAATGGAATGTTGGAAAATGACTGTCAATGCATCCGCTATTTCCAAGGCCACCTCCTTAAGCACTCTGGGATGCAGTCCATCAGGTCCTGGGGATTTATTGGCCTTCAATCCCATCAATTTCCCCAACTCAATTTCCCGACTAATAAGGATTTCCCTCAGTTCCTCCTCCTTACTAGACCCTCTGACCCCTTTTATATCCGGAAGGTTGTTTGTGTCCTCCTTAGTGAATACCGAACCAAAGTACTTGTTCAATTGGTCTGCCATTTCTTTGTTCCCCGTTATGACTTCCCCTGATTCTGACTGCAGGGGACCTACATTTGTCTTTACTAACCTTTTTCTCTTTACATATCTATAGAAACTTTTGCAATCCGTCTTAATGTTCCCTGCAAGCTTCCTCTCGTACTCTATTTTCCCTGCCCTAATCAAACCCTTTGTCCTCCTCTGCTGAGTTCCATATTTCTCCCAGTCCCCGGATTCGCTGCTATTTCTGGCCAATTTGTATGCCACTTCCTTGGCTTTAATACTATCCCCGATTTCCCTTGATAGCCACGGTTGAGCCACCTTCCCTTTTTTATTTTACGCCAGACAGGAATGTACAATTGTTGTAGTTCATCCATGCGGTCTCTAAATGTCTGCCATTGCCCATACACAGTCAACCCCTTAAGTATCATTCGCCAATCTATCCTAGCCAATTCACGCCTCATATCTTCAAAGTTACCCTTCTTTAAGTTCTGGACCATGGTCTCTGAATTAACTGTTTCATTCTCCATCCTAATGCAGAATTCCACCATATTATGGTCACTCTTCCCCAAGAGGCCTCGGACAACGAGATTGCTAATTAATCCTCTCTCATTACACAACACCCAGTCTAAGATGGCCTCCCCCCTAGTTGGTTCCTCGACATATTGGTCTAGAAAACCATCCCTTATGCACTCCAGGAAATCCTCCTCCACCGTATTGCTTCCAGTTTGGCTAGCCCAATCTATGTGCTTATTAAAGTCACCCATTATAACTGCTGCACCTTTATTGCATGCACCCCTAATTTCCTGTTTGATGCCCACCCCAACATCACTACTACTGTTTGGAGGTCTGTACACAACTCCCACTAACGTTTTTTGCCCTTTGGTGTTCTTCAGCTCTACTCATATAGATTCCACATCATCCAAGCTAATGTCCTGCCTAACTATTGCATTAATCTCCTCTTTAACCAGCAATGCTACCCCACCTCCTTTTCCTTTTATTCTATCCTTCCTGAATGTTGAGTACCCCTGGATATTGAGTTCCCAGCCCTGATCATCCTGGAGCCACGTCTCCGTAATCCCAATCACATCATATTTGTTAACATCTATTTGCACAGTTAATTAATCCACCTTATTACGGATACTCCTTGCATTAAGACACAAAGCCTTCAGGCTTGTTTTTTTTAACACCCTTTGTCCTTTTAGAATTATGCTGTACAGTGGCCCTTTTTGTTCTTTGCCTTGGGTTTCTCTGCCCTCCACTTTTCCTCATCTCCTTTCTGTCTTTTGCTTTTGTCTCCTTTTTGTTTCCCTCTGTCTCCCTGTATTGGTTCCCATCCCCCTGCCATATTAGTTTAACTCCTCCCCAACAGCACGAGCAAACACTCCCCCTAGGACATTGGTTCCGGTCCTGCCAGGTGCAGACCGTCCGGTTTGTACTGGTCCCACCTCCCCCAGAACCGGTTCCAATGCCGCAGGAATTTGAATCCCTCCCTGCTGCACCACTGCTCAAGCCACGTATTCATCTGCGCTATCCTGTGATTCCTACTCTGACTAGCACGTGGCACTGGTAGCAATCCTGAGATTACTATTTTTAAGGTCCTACTTTTTAATTTAGCTCCTAGCTCCTTAAATTAATTTCGTAGGACCTCATCCCTTTTTTTACCTATGTCGTTGGTACCAATGTGCACCACGACAACTGGCTGTTGTCCCTTCCTTTTTAGAATGTCCTGCACCTGCTCCGAGACATCCTTGACCCTTGCACCAGGGAGGCAACATACCATCCTGGAGTCTCGGTTGCGGCCGCAGAAACGCCTATCTATTCCCCTCACAATTGAATTCCCTATCACTATCGCTCTCCCACTCTTTTTCCTGCCCTCCTGTACAACAGAGCCAGCCATGGTGCCATGAACTTGGCTGCTGCTGCCCTCCCCTGATGAGTCATCCCCCTCAACAGTACTCAAAGCAGTGTATCTGTTTTGCAGGGGGATGAACGCAGGGGACCCCTGCACTACCTTCCTTGCACTACTCTTCCTGCTGGTCTTCCATTCCCTATCTGGCTGTGGACCCTTCTCCCTCACTAAGACCAACTCGCTACACGTGCTACTCACGTCGTTCTCAGCATCGTGGATGCTCCAGAGTGAATCCACCCTCAGCTCCAATTCCGCAACGCGGTCCGTCAGGAGCTAGAGGCGGATACACTTCCCACACATGTAGTCGTCAGGGACACCGGAAGTGTCCCTGAGTTCCCACATGGTACAGAAGGAGCATATCACGTGACCGAGCTCTCCTGCCATGACTTAACCCTTAGATTAACTTAAATTGGCAACAACAATGCTAAAGTTTACTCACTGTTATAGAAGAGAAAAAAGAAAAACTACTCACCAATCACCAGCCAATCACTTACCCCCTTGGCTGTGACATCACCTTTCTGTTTTTTTCTACTTCTTTTTTGCCTTCTCCCTGTAGCTGCACAAGTACGCCTCTCGCCGACCCCGGACTCGCACTGCTCCGAGCTCCCACCTCCTCGACTGACTGCTCGAACTGCTCGACTCCCGCTGGCCTTTATAGGCCTCTTGCCGACCCCGGACTCGCGCTGCTCCGAGCTCCCACCTCCTCGACTGACTGCTCGAACTGCCTGACTCCGCTGGCCTTTATAGGCCTCTCACCGACCCTGGACTCATGCTGCTCCGAGCTCCCGCCTCCTCGACTGTCTGCTCGAACTCAAGATTTGAACTCGGATCGCTGAATTCGAAGTCCAGGGTGCTCACCATTACACCATTGAACCAACGCTTCACACGTTAAACAAGCACCCGTAACTGAAGCTGAAATCTAAGGACAATTACTTTTTTCCAAAATGTATAAATTTACTGTATTATTGATTTTAGGTATTCTAGGCATAGGCCTACTTCTTACTAGCCGACCCTCTGCACCAAAGGGAAATAGTAGGGTAGCAAGGGAATTACATGTAAATACCTTTTTATATATGTCATACATTTATGCCAAACAAGGTAACATTTCTAGTTGTTGGGTGTGTGCGCATATTCCTATTCACTCAAAGGGAGGGATTCCCTTGAGGCCAGTTCCCTTGAATATCTCGGAAATGGCTGAGTGGATAATTAATCAAAACAAAACAGGCAATGCGTTTCAGGATACGGAAAACTGGGCACGTAACTGGAAGACAGCGGGTTACAATCTGAATACCTTTGAAGGGGAATATCAACCGTGCTACAATAATTCCAAACGGCCCCCATTTTTTGTGATCACTAATACAACGGGAATAGGAAGACCGGGGGAATCGGTCTGTCTGATTGGAAACATCAAAGGAGGCCAAAATATGGGGTATAGTAACTGCTCCCGGAATTATAATATAATCAAGCCACGGAACCGTCCAAACTGGGCCGATGTGGGAATTTTTAACGTAACGGGGATTCTGAATAAAACAGATGGAAAAGCCTGGACAGGCCCCGGAGTGTTGCTGACAAAGAAACAGCTAACATTCATTGCCTATAATGGCACCTATTGGGTGTGTGGCCACAAGGCCTACCCTTGGCTGCCCCAGAATTGGATGGGATCCTGCTATTTAGCCTACATTGTGCCTTATATGTATCATATAAAGTCACTGTCGGAACATTTACACCGTCCTAAGAGAGCTATCACAGGAACAGAGAGGTTCTTTGCCATTCTGATCCCCAGGTATGGGACCGCCAGACTGGCAAGGGAATCCATTAACATGGCATCCGTTGTGGAACGGGTAGCCAATGATACCTCAGAGGCCCTAGTTAAAATCAATGCAGAAATGGTAGCAATCCGCACAGTAGCCCTACAGAATAGACTGGCCCTTGATTACATCCTGGCTGAAAAGGGAGGTACTTGCACCCTACTCGGAACTGAGTGTTGCACATATATCCCAGATAGCTCCGAAGAAATGACCCACTTAGCGGAGCATATCCAAAAGGAGGTAGAAAAACTTAAGCAACCCCCATTATTCACTCTGTGGAGCGGAGCCACTGAATGGCTAGGTTCAATAGGAACTTCATTGGTGGAAGGTTTAATTCTATTTGTTGTAATTGTTTTACTTTTATATTGTTTGTTTATGTTGATTAAATGTTGTTGCGACCAGGCGGCTGTAGCTGCTGTCCCGCAGGTGAGACACCTTGCAGGTCCCAGCAGACCGTCTGTACATGGCACAGGGGTATGTTATGCTTAAGGGAAGGTTGTTTACTGGTTGAATTAAGATATTGATTTGGATTAAATTGGAATAAGGTTAATTAACCTACTAAAACCAGACTTCCATTGTGGCCACGATGGAACTCGGGGTGGTGTAAACTTGTGTGGAAGCTAGTCCGGACATGTGGCGAAACACATCAACAAATTTTAGAAGGAAACTCTATTAACATGTATGAAATTATTTTGTAGAATGTTTAACCAGTGATAGCTGATGTTTTATGATTCAGTTTGTGAAAGAATCAAAGGGGGGATTGATAGAGAATTCAAACAGGCTGCATTTAGACAGTCTGTGAGAATACACAGACACCAAGTCAGAGATGCTACGTGAGTGGGAGCATGTTGCATTAAGTCATCAATCAACTTGACATTTTAGGACTTTGGGTAGCGAGCCAATTAAAAGGTTAAAAGACTATTAATTGAGCCCATAGGGTCAAAGAAGGCGAGTTCTTTTCTGTAAATTGAACCCGTATAAATACAGCCATTTTGGCCATGTGATATCAGAAGGACAAAGACCTTGCTTAAAGCCAAGAGCTTGTTGCTGTCTGCCAAAATAAAGTGACATTAAAACTACAATCGGAGTTCGTATTTCATTGGAAATTAAGAGATCTAACAACAGTATACAGACCCCCTGTAACACAGTATATAGACCCACTGTAACACAGAATACACACTTCCTGTAACACAGTATACAGCCTCCGTGGAACATGGTATACAGCTTCCCTTTAACAGAGTATACAGTTTCCCTGTAACACAGTATACAGCCTCCCTGTAACACAGTATACAGAACCCCTGTAACACAGTATACAGTCACCCTGTAACATAGAATACACACTTCCTGTAACACAGGTTACGGACCACCTGTAACACAGTATATAGCCTCCATGCAACACAGTATGCAGACTCCGTGTAACACAATGTACAGACTCCGTGTAACACAGTATACCGACTCCTTGTAACACAGTATACACACTCCCTGTAACACAGTATGCAGTCCTCCGGTAACGCTGTATAGAGAGCCCTGTAACACAGTATACACATTCCATGTAACAACGTGTACAATCCCCCTGAAACACAGTATACAGACTACCTGTAACACAGTATACAGACCCCCTGTAAAACAGTATACAGACTCTCTGTAACATAGTATACACACTCCCTATAACACAGTATACAGACCTCCTGTAACACAGTATACAGCCTCACCGTAATGCAGTATGCACTCTGCCTGTAACAGAGTATACTGCCTCCCTGTAACAAAGTATACTGCTTCCCTGCAACAAAGTATACCGAGCCCTGAAACACAGTATACCGAGCCCCTGTAACACAGTATACAGATCCCCTGTAACACAGTATACACACTCCCTGTAACACAGTATTCAGCCTCCCGGTAACAGAGTATGCACACTCACTGTAACACAGTATACAGATTCCCTGTAACACAGTATACAGGCACCCTGTAACACAGTATACACACTTCCTGTAACACAGTATACATCTACCCTGTAACACAGTATACACACTCCCTGTAACACATTATACTCACTCCCTGTAACACAGTATGCACACTCCCTGTAACACATTATACTCACTCCCTGTAACACAGTATACACACTCCCTGTATCACAGTATACAGACCACCTGTAACACAGTATACACACTCCTGTAAGACAGTGTATACACTAGCTGTAACACAGTATATGCGTGCCCTGTAACACAGTATATGCGTGCCCGTAACACAGTATACACATTCCCTTAACACAGTATACAGTCCCCCTGAAACACAGTATACAGACCCCATGTAACACAGTATACAGACCCCCTGTAACACAGAATACACACTTCCTGTAACACAGTAAACAGCCTCCCTGTAACATGTTAAAAAGCTTCCCTGTAACACAGAAAACAGCTTCCCTGTAACACAGTATACAGCCTCCATGCAACACAGTATGCAGTCACCCTGTAACACAGTATACAGACTCCGTGTAACACAGTATACAGACTCCCTGTAACACAATATATATTTACTGAAACACTGCTTACACACTCCCTGTATCACAGTATACACTCCCTGTAACACAGTATACAGACTCCCTGCAAGACAGTATATAGACCCCCTGTAACACAGTATACAGCCTCCCTGTAACACAGAATACCGAGCCCTTTAACACAGTATACCGAGCCCCTGTAACACAGTACACAGACTCCCTGTAACACAGTAAACAGACTCCCTGTAACACAATATATATTTACTGAAACACAGCATACACACTCCCTGTAACACAGTTTACATGTCTTCCTGTAACACGGTATACACACGCCCTGTAACACAGTATACACAACCTGCAACAGAATAAACACTCTCCCTGTCACACAATATACAGACCACCTGTAACACAGTATAGAGACCCCTGCAACACAGTATACACACTCCTGTAACACAGTGTACACATTTCGTGTAACACGGTATAAAGTCCCCTTGAAACACAGTATACAGACCACATCTAACAGAATATACTGACTCCCTGTAACATAGTACACAGCCTCCCTGTAACACCATATACCGAAGCCATATAACACAGTAGAGAGCCTCACTGCAACACAGTATACAGATGCCCTGTAACACAGTATACAAACTCGCTGTAAGACATAGAAAAATAGAAACATAGAAAAAAATAGGTGCAGGAGTAGGCCATTCGGCCTTTCGAGCCTGCACCGCCATTCAATGAGTTCATGGCTGAACATGCAACTTCAGTACCCCCTTCCTGCTTTCTCGCCATACCCCTTGATACCCCTGGTAGTAAGGACTTCATCTAACTCCTTTTTGAATATATTTAGTGAATTGGCCTCAACAACTTTCTGTGGTAGAGAATTCCACAGGTTCACCACTCTCTGGGTGAAGAAGTTTCTCCTCATCTCGGTCCTAAATGGCTTACCCCTTATCCTTAGACTGTGACCCCTGCTTCTGGACTTCCCCAACATTGGGAACATTCTTCCTGCATCTAACCCGTCAGAATTTTAAACATTTCTATGAGGTCCCCTCATTCTTCTGAACTCCAGTGAATACAAGCCCAGTTGATCCAGTCTTTCTTGATATGTCAGTCCCGCCATCCCGGGAATCAGTCTGGTGAACCTTCGCTGCACTCCCTCAATAGCAAGAATGTCCTTCCTCAAGTTAGGAGACCAAAACTGTACACAATACTCCAGGTGTGGCCTCACCAAGGCCCTGTACAACTGTAGCAACACCTCCCTGCCCCTGTACTCAAATCCCCTTGCTATGAAGGCCAACATGCCATTTGCTTTCTTAACCGCCTGCTGTACCTGCATGCTAACCTTCAATGACTGATGTACCATGACATCCAGGTCTCGTTGCACCTCCCCTTTTCCTAATCTGTCACCATTCAGACAATAGTCTGTCTCTCTGTTTTTACCACCAAAGTGGATAACCTCACATTTATCCACATTATACTTCATCTGCCATGCATTTGCCCACTCACCTAACCTATCCAAGTCACTCTGCAGCCTCATAGCATCCTCCTCGCAGCTCACACTGCCACCCAACTTAGTGTCATCTGCAAATTTGGAGATACTACATTTAATCCCCTCGTATAAATCATTAATGTACAATGTAAACAGCTGCGGCCCCAGCACAGAACCTTGCGGTACCCCACTAGTCACTGCCTGCCATTCTGAAAAGTACCCATTTACTCCTACTCTTTGCTTCCTGTCTGACAACCAGTTCTCAATCCACGTCAGCACACTACTCCCAATCCCATGTGTTTTAACTTTGCACATTAATCTCTTGTGTGGGATCTTGTCGAAAGCCTTCTGAAAGTCCAAATATACCACATCAACTGGTTCTCCCTTGTCCACTCTACTGGAAACATCCTCAAAAAATTCCAGAAGATTTGTCAAGCATGATTTCCCTTTCACAAATCCATGCTGACTTGGACCTATCATGTCACCTCTTTTCAAATGCGCTGCTATGACATCCTTAATAATTGATTCCATCATTTTACGCACTACCGATGTCAGGCTGACCGGTCTATAATTCCCTGTTTTCTCTCTCCCTCCTTTTTTAAAAAGTGGGGTTACATTGGCTACTCTCCACTCGATAGGAACCGATCCAGAGTCAATGGAATGTTGGAAAATGACTGTCAATGCATCCGCTATTTCCTTAAGTACTCTGGGATGCAGTCCATCAGGCCCTGGGGATTTATCGGCCTTCAATCCCATCAATTTCCCCAACACAATTTCCCGACTAACAAGGATTTCCCTCAGTTCCTCCTTCTTACTAGACCCTCTGACCCCTTTTATATCCAGAAGGTTGTTTGTGTCCTCCTTAGTGAATACCGAACCAAAGTACTTGTTCAATTGGTCTGCCATTTCTTTGTTCCCCATTATGACTGCCCCTGATTCTGACTGCAGGGGACCTACGTTTGTCTTTACTAACCTTTTTCTCTTTACATATCTATCGAAGCTTTTGCAGTCCGTCTTAATGTTCCCTGCAAGCTTCCTCTCGTACTCTATTTTCCCTGTCCTAATCAAACCCTTTGTCCTCCTCTGCTGAGTTCTAAATTTCTCCCAGTCCCCGGGTTCGCTGCTATTTCTGGCCAATGTGTATGCCACTTCCTTGGCTTTAATACTATCCCTGATTTCCCTTGATAGCCACGGTTGAGCCACTGTCCCCTTTTTATTTTTATGCCAGACAGGGATGTACAATTGTTGTAGTTCATCCATGCGATCTCTAAATATCTGCCATTGCCCATCCACTGTCAACCCCTTAAGTATCATTCGCCAATCTATCCTAGCCAATTCATGTCTCATACCTTCAAAGTTATCCTTCTTTAAATTCTGGACCATGGTCTCTGAATTAACTGTTTCATTCTCCATCCTAATGTAGAATTCCACCATATTATGGTCACTCTTTCCCAAGGGGCCTCGGACAACGAGATTGCTAATTAATCCTCTCTCATTACATAGCACCCAGTCTAAGATGGCCTCCCCCCAGTTGGTTCCTCGACATATTGGTCTAGAAAACCATCCCTTATGCACTCCAGGAAATTCTCCTCCACCGTATTGCTTCCAGTTTGGTTAGCCCAATCTATATGCATCTTAAAGTCACCCATGATAACTGCTGCACCTTTATTGCACGCACCCCTAATTTCCTGTTTGATGCCCTCCCCAACATCACACCACTGTTTGGAGGTCTGTACACAACTCCCACGAACGTTTTTTGCCCTTTGGTGTTCTGCAGCTCTACCCATATAGATTCCACATCATCCAAGCTAATGTCCTTCCTAACTATTGCATTAATCTCCGCTTTAACCAGCAATGCTACCCCAGACAGTATATACACTCCCTGTAACAGAGCACACACACTCCCTGTAAAACAGTATACATGCTTCCTGTAACACAGTATACACACTCCCTGTAACACAGTATGCACACCCCCTGTAACACAGTATGCACACCCCCTGTAACACAGTACACAGTCTCCCTCTAACACAATATACACACTCCCTGCAACAGAATATACACTCCCCCTGTCACACAGTATACACACTCCTGTAACACAGTGTACACATTCCCTGTAACATAGTATACAGTCCCCCTGAAACACAGCATACAGACCACCTGTAACACAATATACTGACCCCCTGTAACACAGTACACAGCCTCCCTGTAACACAATATACAGACGCCCTGTAACACAGTAGACACACTCCCTGTAACACAGATTATGGATCACCTACAACACAATATACAGCCTCCCTGTAACACAGTATACACATTCCCTGTAACATGGTATACAGACCCCTGTAACATGGTATACAGACCCCCTGTAACACAGTATAGTCTCTCTGAAACACAGTGTACACACACCCTGTAACACAGTATATAGAAACCCTGTAACACAGAACACACACTTCCTGTAACACAGTATACACACTCCCTGTAACACAGATTACTGACCCCCTGTAACACAATATACAGCCTCTCTGTAACACAGTATACAGCCTCTCTTTGACACTGTATACTGACCACCTGTAACACAGTATACACACTCCTTGTAGCACAGTATACACACACCCTATAACATAGTATACACACTCCCTGTAACACAGTATACAGACCAGCTGTAACACAGTATACAGATCCCCTGTAATACAGAATACACTCTCCCTGTAACACAGTATACACTCTCCCTGTAATACAGTGTACAGACACATTATAAGACAGTGTACAAACTCCTTGTAACGCAGTATAAAGACGTCCTATAACGCAGTATACACACTCCCTGTAACACAGTATACACACTCCATGTAACACAGTATACATACTCCCTGTAAGGCAGTATACAGACCCCCTGTAACACAGTATACAGACCCCATGTAACACAGTATACAGACACCCTGTAACACAGTATACACACTCCTGTAACACTGTGTACGCACTCCCTGGAATTCAGTATAAGCATGCCCTGTAACACAGTATACACATTCCCTTTAACATAGTATACAGTCCCGCTGAAACACAGCATACAGACCACCTGTAACACAGTATGCAGACCACCTGTAACACAGTTTACAGACCCCCCTAACATAAAAAACAGACCCCCTGCAACACAGTATACAGACGCCTTGTAACACAGTATACACACTCGCTGTAAGACAGTATACACACTCCCTGTGAAACAGTATACACTCTCACTGTAACACAGTATACAGACACCCTGTAACACAGTGTATGCACTTCCTGTTACACAGTATCAGACATGCTGCAACACAGTGTATACACTCCCTGTAACAGAGCATACAGACTCCCTGTAACACAGTATACATGCTTCCTGTAACACGGTATACATATTCCCTGTAACTCTGTATACACACTCCCTGAAACACAGTATGCACACCCCCGTAACACAGTATGCACACACCCGTAACACAGGATACAGTCTCCCTGTAACACAGTATACACACTCCCTGCAACAGAATATACACACTCCCTGTCACACAGTATACAGACTGCCTGTGACACAGTAAGAGACCCCTGTAACACAGTATATACACTCCTGTAACACTGTGTACACATTCCCTGTAAAACAGTATAGAGTCCCCCTGAAACACAGTATACAGACCAACTGTAACACAGTATACAGACGCCCTGTAACACAGTAGACACACTCCCTGTAACACAGATTATGGATCACCTACAACACAGTATACGGCCTCCCTGTAACACAGTATACAACCTCGCTGTAACACTGTGTACACATTCCCTTTAACACAGTATACATTCCCCCTGAAACACAGCATACAGACTACCTGTAACACAGTATGCAGACCCCCTGTAACACAGTACACAGCCTCGCTGTACCACAGTATACTGACCCCCTGTAACACAGTATAGAGCCTCCCTGTAACATAGTATACAGACCCCTTGTAACACAGTATACAGACCCCCTGTAACACTGTATACAAACACTGTATAACACAGTATACACGCTCCCTGTAACACAGATTATGGATCACCTGTAACACATAGAAACATAGAAACATAGAAAATAGGTGCAGGAGTAGGCCATTCGGCCCTTCGAGCCTGCACCGCCATTCAATGAGTCCATGGCTGAACATGCAACTTCAGTACCCCCTTCCTGTTTTCCCGCCATACCCCTTGATCCCCCTAGTAGTAAGGACTTCATCTAACTGCCTTTTGAATATATTTAGTAAATTGGCCTCAACAACTTTCTGTGGTAGAGAATTTCACAGGTTCACCACTCTCTGGGTGAAGAAGTTTCTCCTCATCTTGGTCCTAAATGGCTTACCCCTTATCCTTAGACTGTGACCCCTGCTTCTGGACTTCCCCAACATTGGGAACATTCTTCCTGCATCTAACCTGTCTAAACCCGTCAGAATTTTAAACATTTCTATGAGGTCCCCTCATTCTTCTGAACTCCAGTGAATACAAGCCCAGTTGATCCAGTCTTTCTTGAGGGAATCAGTCTGGTGAACCTTCGCTGCACTCCCTCAATAGCAAGAATGTCCTTCCTCAGGTTAGGAGACCAAAACTGTACACAATACTCCAGGTGTGGCCTCACCAAGGCCCTGTACAACTGCAGCAACACCTCCCTGCCCCTGTACTCAAATCCCCTCGCTATGAAGGCCAACATGCCATTTGCTTTCTTAACCGCCTGCTGTACCTGAATGCCAACCTTCAATGACTGATGTACCATGACACCCAGGTCTCGTTGCACCTCCCCTTTTCCTAATCTGTCACCATTCAGATAATCTGTGTCTCTGTTTTTACCACCAGAGTGGATAACCTCACATTTATCCACATTATACTTCATCTGCCATGCATTTGCCCACTCACCTAACCTATCCAAGTCACTCTGCAGCCTCATAGCATCCTCCTCGCAGCTCACACTGCCACCCAACTTAGTGTCATCCGCAAATTTGGAGATACTACATTTAATCCCCTCGTCTAAATCATTAATGTACAGTGTAAACAGCTGGGGCCCCAGCACAGAACCTTGCGGTACCCCACTAGTCACTGCCTGCCATTCTGAAATGCACCCATTGACTCCTACTCTTTGCTTCCTGTCTGACAAACAGTTCTCAATCCACGTCAGCACACTACTCCCAATCCCATGTGCTTTAACTTTGCACATTAATCTCTTGTGTGGGACCTTGTCGAAAGCCTTCTGAAAGTCCAAATATACCACATCAACTGGTTCTCCCTTGTCCACTCTACTGGAAACATCCTCAAAAAATTCCAGAAGATTTGTCAAGCATGATTTCCCTTTCACAAATCCATGCTGACTTAGTATACGGCCTCCCTGTAACACAGTATACAGCCTCCCTGTAATGCAGCATGCACACTGCCTGTAACACAGTATGCAGACCCTCTGTAACACAGTATACAGACCCCCAGTAACACAGTATACAGATCCCCTGTAACACAGTACACAGACCCCTGTAACACAGTATACAGAACACTATAATACAGTATACACACTCCCTGCTTTACAGTATAGAGTCCACCTGTAATACATTATACAGACCCCCGTGATGCAGTATACACTCTGCGTTTAACACAGTATACGCACTCCCTGTAATGCAGTATACACACTTCCTGCAATGCAGTATACACACTTCCTGTAACACAGTATACATACTCCTTGTAACACAGTGTACATACCCCCTTTAACACAGTATACGTATGCCCTGTAACACAGCATACACATTCCCTGTAACACAGTATACACACTCTCTGCAGCACAGTATACAGACCAGGTTTAACACAGTATACAGACGCCCTGTAATACAGAATACACTCTCCCTCTAACACAGTATACAGACTCCATGTAACACAGTATACAGCCTCCTGGTAATGCAGTATACAGACTCCCTTTAACACAGTATACACTCCCTGTAACAATGTATACAGACTCCCTGTAACTCAGTATACACACTGCTGTAATACTGTGTACACATTCCCTTTAACACAGTATACATTCCCCCTGAAACACAGTATACAGACTAGGTTTAACACAGTATGCAGACCCCCTGTAACACAGTACACAGCCTCCCTGTAATGCAGTATACAGACTCCCTTTAACACAGTATACACACCCTGTAACAGAGTATACACACTCCCTGTAACTCAGTATACAGACCCCCTGTAACACAGTATATAGACTCCCTGTAACATAGTTTACAGACCCCCGGTAACACAGTATACACACTCCCTGTAATACAGTATACAAACTCCCCGTAACACAGTATTACAAACCCCGTAACGCAGTATACAGACTCCCTGTAACACAGTATACAGACTCCCTCTAACACAGTATACACTCCCTGTAACACAGCATACACACTCCCTGTAACACAGTATATAGCCTCTCTGTAACACAGTGTACACACTTCCTGTAAGTCAGTATACCGACCCCCTGTAACACAGTATACAGACTCCCTGTAACACAATTTACAGACCCCCGGTAACACAGTATACACACTCCCTGTAATACAGTATACAAACTGCCCGTAACACAGTATACCAAACCCCTGTAACGCAGTATACAGACTCCTTGTAACACAGTATACAGACTCCCTCTAACACAGTATACACCCCCTGTAACACAGCATACACACTCCCTGTAACACAGTATATAGACTCTCTGTAACACAGTATACACACTTCCTGTAAGTCAGTATACCGACCCCCTGTAACACAGTATATAGACTCCCTGTAACATAGTTTACAGACCCCCGGTAACACAGTATACATACTCTCTGTAATACAGTATACAAACTCCCCGTAACACAGTATTACAAACCCCTGTAATGCAGTATACAGACTCCCTGTAACACAGTATACAGACTCCCCATAACACAGTACACAGACTCCCTGTAACACACAGTAAACAGAATGCTTGTAACACAGTATACACACTCCCTGTAACACAGTATACAGACCCACTATAACACAGCATACAGACCCCCTGTAACACAATGTACACACTCCCTGTAACAGAGTATACACACACCCATAACACAGTATAAAGGCTCCCTGTACCAAGCATACACATTCGCTGCAACACAGTATACACACTTCCTGTAATGCAGTATACAGGCTCCCTGTACCAAGCATATACATTTGCTGTAACACAGTATACACACTTCCTGTAACACAGTATACAGACTCCTGGTAACACAGCATATACATTCCCTGTAACACAGTATACACACATCCTGTAATGCAGTATACAGGCTCCCTGTACCAAGCATATACATTTCCTGTAACACAGCATACACACTTCCTGCAACACAGTATACAGCCTGTCTGTAACACAGCATACACACCCCCTGTAACACAGTATACAGTCTACCTGCAACTCAATGTACAGAATGCTTGTAACACAGTATACAGACCCCCATAACACAGTATACAGACTCCCTGTAACACAGTATACAGACTCGCTGTAGCTCAGTATGCAGACCCCCTGTAACACAATATACAGACTCCCTGTAACTCGTATACATACCCCCGGCAACACAGTATACACACTCCCTGTAATACAGTATATAAACTCCTTGTAACACAGTATACTGAGCTCCTGTAACACAGTATTCAGACTCCCTGTAACACAGTATACAGACTCCCTGTAACACAGTATACACACGCATGGTACATCAGTATACACACTCCCTGTAACACAGTATACAGATCCACTGTAACACAGTATACACACATCCTGTAACATAGTATGCACACCCCATGTAACACAGTATACAGTCTACCTGCAACTTAATATATAAAATTCTTGTAACACAGTATACAGACCCCCATAACACAGTATACAGACTCCCTGCAACACAGTATACAGATTCCCTGTAACACAGTACACACATGCCCTGTAACACAGTATACCCACTCCCTGTAACACAGTATACACTCCCTGTAACACAGTATACAGACCCAATGTAACACAGTATACAGATCCCCTGTAACACAGTTTACACACTCCCTGTAATGTGGTATACACACTTCCTGTAACGCAGTAGACACACTTCCTATAACACAGTATACCTACGCCTTGTAACACAGTGTACACATCCCCTTTAACAGAGTATAGGTATGCCCTGTAACACAGCATACACATTCCCTGTAATGCAGTATATACACTGCCAGTAACACAGTATACAGACCAGATGTAACACAGTATACAGACGCCCTGTAACACAGAATACAGACTCCCTGTAACACAGTATACAGACTCCCTGTAACGCAGTATACACTCCCTGTAACACAGTATACACTCCCTGTAACACAGTATATAGACTCCCAGTAACACAGTATACACACTGCCTGTAGCACAGTATAGAGAATCCCTGTAACGCAGTATAAACACTCCCTGTAGCATAGTATATACACACCCTGTAACACAGTATACACATGCCCTGTAACACAGTTTACACACTCCATGTCACACAATATGCAGACCCCCATAAAACAGTATACAGACCTCCTGTAACACTGTATACAACTTCCCTGTAATATGCTATTCACACTCCCTGTAACACAGTATACATACTCCATGTAACACAGTACACACACTCCATGTAACAACATGTACACACTCCATGTAACACAGTACACACACTCCATGTAACAACGTGTACACACTCCATGTAACACTGTATACACATTCCTTTAACACAGCATACACACCCACTGTAACACAATATAGAAACTCCCTGTAACACAGTATACATGCTCCCTGTAACACAGTATACAGACTTCCTGTAACACAGTATGCACATTCCCTGTAACATAGTATACAGACCTCCTGAAACACAGTATACACACTGCCTGTAACACAGTATACACCCCCCCTGTAACAGAGTATACACACTCTCTGTAACACAGTATACACACCCCCTGTAACAGAGTATACACACTCCCTGTAACACAGTATACACACTCCATGTCACACAATATACAGACCCCCTGTAACACAGTATACAGACCTCCAGACTGATTCCCGGGATGGCGGGACTGACCTATCAAGAAAGATTGGATCAATTGGACTTGTATTCACTGGAGTTCAGAAGAATGAGAGGGGACCTCATAGAAACGTTTAAAATTCTGACGGGTTTAGACAGGTTAGATGCAGGAAGAATGTTCCCAATGTTGGGGAAGTCCAGAACCAGGGGTCACAGTCTGAGGATAAGGGGTAAGCCATTTAGGACCGAGATGAGGAGAAACTTCTTCACCCAGAGAGTGGTGAACCTGTGGAATTCTCTACCACAGAAAGTAGTTGAGGCCAATTCACTAAATATATTCAAAAGGGAGTTAGATGAAGTCCTTACTACTCGGGGGATCAAGGGTTATGGCGAGAAAGCAGGAAGGGGGTACTGAAGTTTCATGTTCAGCCATGAACTCATTGAATGGCGGTGCAGGCCAGAAGGGCTGAATGGCCTGCTCCTGCACCTATTTTCTATGTCTATGTTTCTATAGCATATGCACTCCCTGTAACAGAGTATACACACTCCCTGTAATACAGTAAACACACTCCCTGTAACACAGTGTACAGATTCCCTGTAATATCATATACACACTCTATGTAACACAGTATTCACACTCCCTGTCCTCATCATCATAGGCAGTCCCTCGAAATCGAGGAAGACTTGCTTCCACTCTAAAGGTGAGTTCTCAGGTGACTGAACAATCCAATATGGGAATTACAGTCTCTGTCACAGGTGGGACAGACAGTGGTTGAAGGAAAGGGTGGGTGGGGAGTCTGGTTTTCCACACGATCCTTCCACTGCCTGCGCTTACTTTCTGCATACTCTCGGTGACGAGACACGAGGTGCTCAGCACCCTCCCGGAGCGCTTCATCCACTTTGGGCGGTCTTTGGCCAGGGACTCCTACGTATTGGTGGGGATGTTGCATTTTATAAAGGAAGATTTGAGGGTGTCCTTGAAACGTTTCCTCTGCCCACCTGGGGCTCGATTGCCGTGTAGGAGTCCGAGTAGAGCGCTTGCTTCGGGAGTCTTGTGTCAGGCACGCGAACGATGTGGCCTGCCCAGCGGAGCTGGTCGAGTGTGGTCAGTGCTTCGATGTTGGAGATGTTGGCCTGATCGAGGACACTAACGTTGGTTAGTAATTGTAGCTCGAGTCTCATCGCCGAGAGCATGCAGAAATCAAGCGCAGGCAGAAGAAAGAGCTTGCAGCAAACCTGTCCCATCCACCCTTTCCCTCAACGACTATCTGTCCCACCTGTGACAGAGACTGTGGTTTTCATATTGGACTGTTCAGCCACCTAAGGACGCATTTTAAGAGTGGAAGCAAGTCTTCCTCGATTCCGAGGGACTGCCTATGATGATGATGATGTATACAGAACCCCTGTCACACAGATTATGGGACCCCATCCAATAAAGCATTGGAAATAATTTATATGGGTATCCAGCGCCTCTTTTAACAACCACAACTTATAACACCTTCCATGTCGTAAAACATCCTGAGGCAGTGCACAGGAATGTAATCAGACTGTATTTTAACACTGAGGCACTGAGGAGCTATTAGGACAGATGAAAGCTTGGTGAAAGAGGTGGGCTTTAAGGGAGGAACGTGATAGAGAGGCGGAGAGGTTTAAGGAGGGAATTACTGCCTTGTTCTGGGCCATCTATAACCAGTTTCATATTTTACATCATACCTCTCTGGAACAAACGCTCCTGACTCCTCTCTATAAATGTCTGATAATATTTGCTGCAATCAGTATTCATGTCACAGTCATTTACATGTCCATTAGGGGGTGAAGGTGACGAGTTCAATTTTATAAATCTCAATAATATTTCTGGTGTGTCACAGCTACCAGGAAATATCAGGAAGAGACAGTACAATCCCGTCAAAGGAAATGTTACATCAGCCTAGCAATAGCAGGGTTGAGCCCTGTGGTACACTATCTACAAACACAATACTCCTGGTGACATCTTCCCGAGATTTTTAATCTGCCGTGAACTTGCTTCAAGTTGAAGGAAATTAACGAGGAAGTGAGAGATTGCTCTGTCACAATGACGGCCCATCCGCTGGTCGTCTTCGTGTCAATGAGTTTATCAACTAGACCACAGGGTCAAGAACCACAATGTAATTAGATACCTAGTAATAACACAGAGAGTTACTGATACAGACAGTAATAGAAGTAGACACAGATGGAGAGAAACAGCCAGAGCCAGAGCGACAGAGATAGAGCGAGGCAGAGAGACAGACAGAAGAGAGACAGACAGAGTGAGACAAAGTGTGAGACAGAGTGGGACAGACAGAGTGAGAGAGAGACAGAGAGTGTGACAAACAGTGAGAGAGAGAGAGTGAGACACAAAGAGTGAGACAGAGACTGAGTGAGATTGAGTGAGGCAGAGAGAGTGAGACAGAGAGTGAGACAGAGACTGAGTGAGACTGTGTGAGGCAGACAGTGAGATGTTGCTGTAGAATTGTTTTTTCACACTCAATTTCACTATTCGTTTGAAGAATTGTAAAACATGTTTGCACAAATCTAAAGTCTGCAGTAAACGGCATCTTATTGGGAATGAATGGACAAGAGGGTTTGCTTTTGTCTTTGTACTTCTACAAAAAAATTCATCATTCAAAATTTACAGAATTCATTTTACATGACAGGAGACATGCATTCAAAAGGTGTAAAAGTCACTGAATACTCAAAGAATTAGAACACATTTGCCATACATGGGATTGAGAACCGAGGCTGACACCGGTTTGAACGGTTGCATCGTACAGGTCTGATAAAGGGGTGCAGTGTCCAAGCAATCATACCCAACTAAATAAGAAAGAAATAATTGTTTTCAACATTTAACAATGTGAATAAAGGAGTTACATCAAGTGATCAATAACCAGAGTGTTATGTGATCAATAACTGTGTTGCATGACCAATAACATTGTTATATGATCAATAATATGATAAATAACCAAATTATGTTATCAGTAAGCCTGTTGTATGAAAACTCGCAGTGTTGTATGATCTCTGAATGCGAAAGTTGACTGAACTTTCGTTAGAAGCAAGTCCGAGCGACAGTTTAATAGAAACAGTGACAGAGACCAGTGCACCCTCACTGTATACACTGCTAGTGACAGAGACCAGTGCACTCTCAGTGTATACACTGCTAGTGACAGAGACCAGTGCACCCTCACTGTATATACTGCTAGTGACAGAGACCAGTGCACCCTCACTGTATACACTGCTAGTGACAGAGACCAGTGCACCCTCACTGTATACACTGCTAGTGACAGACCAGTGCACTCAGTGTGTGTCACAATAACTGCTGCACAGCAAAGGATCTCAGTTGTACTCCTGCCTCTCGTGGGGCCAATGCGATGTTATGCAATCAGGCACAGTGGCACGTTTGCAAAATACAAACCGAAAAATGCTGCAGTTGCGTGAAAGGGCAATCTGTGTGAGGGACAGGGAAGGGTAAATGTTTCGGGACTGATTCTCCATCACTCTGCTTCTCATTCACACACTGATCAGCATGTTCTGCAATGGCAGCTTCCCATTTTCTTTGTACTCCCCTCTTTGAATCAGGTTCAATGCTGACTTTGGATGTTCCATAAATTGTAGATGAAAGCGATCCCCCTTTCAAATAACTCAGTCCACAATCCAACATCAAATAATAATAATGTGGAGCTGTGGGAGCACGGCTGCTGGGAATGAACGTTCTCCGCTCTCACTGAACCGCTTGTTGCTGGAGGGGGGGTATTTTATTTACTGTATTAGAAGAGCTGTCTAGGAGGCTAATGTTTACGGTACGGCCCCTCGAGAGAAGATACACAAGAACATAAGTAAAGTCAGGATTGAGAAATGGCCATTGGGCCCATCAAACTTAACCTTCTAGCACAGTAAATATGTCCCAGCATCTCATGGTCTTGTGAATAACCCAATGTTCTATCCCTTTTTATGCCAAGCACTCCTTGCTCTTTCAATACTTTTTCCCAACACCGAGTCTGGAGCTGTGCACTCTGCTGCTGTCTTTAGTGTAGGTTATGGGTGGAGTGTGGTGATGCGAAGCGAAGAGTACCTGGGAAGTACATTCTCTACACTAAATTCACGGCTGAACATTTGGTTAAGAGTGAGCATGAGTATTCTGTCTCTCACCCCATCGCGTGTTTTTGCTATGAGTTTGTAAGACCGTAAAACTAAGATTGGAAACCTGCACTGCAATCGAATCCATTACGAGCGAGACATCTTGCATTCTGGGCACGGACTTGGCGTTTTTCCTGTTCTTAAAGCTTACATTTGACATAGTGCTTAGATACCGAAAACATGTTTCAGTGCAATGTGGCAGTTCGGGAGTTATATATCGTAGTGCAATAATAGGGATTGGGAGACAGAAGGGATTTGGTCCATTGGAATTCTATCCAAAGGGAGTCAATGTAATGTATCTGGCTCATTGGCATTCTGTCCCGAGAACGGGACGGGTTGGGTCCATTAGATCCTACTTTATGGGAGTGAATGGAAAGTTTGGTCCATTGGAATTCTATTCCAATGTAGGGAATAGGAAAAGGTTGGGGATATTGGGATTCTACAAGATGGGAGTGAATAAGAAGGGGTTTGGGATATTGGGATTCTATATTATGGGAATGAATGGGAAGGGAGTTGGGATATTGGGATTCTATATTATGGGAGTGATTGGGGAGGGGGTTGGGATATTGGGATTCTATATTATGGGAGTGAATGGGGAGGGGGGTTGGGATATTGAGATTCTATATTATGGGAGTGAATGGGGAGGGGGGTTGGGATATTGAGATTCTATATTATGGGAGTGATTGGGGAGGGGGTTGGGATATTGGGATTCTATATTATGGGAGTGAATGGGAAGGGTTTAAGAGGCTGGGATCCTACGCTAGGGTTCTGGAGTAATCCGCGTTCTCATTTTGTATGTATCCAAGATGTTAAAAATTAAAACAGTGGAACTGTTGTGTAGCTGAAGGACGGCCATCTTGCTCAGGGGCAAAAAAACTAGCTTCCACCGATCACCCGCTGATTCACCTGTTTATCCCTCAATGTCTGTGTGCTTCTGACAACACCAGCCAGCCACCTCTCCACCAGACTGGCTCAGAATAATCCAGGCACTCTTCAATTCCTTCTATAACAAGTGACACTTTCAAACCCAGTCTTTGTTCAAAATAAAAAATGCCCTGGGGCCATTAAACTATAAACCGTCGTATCCACGACTCTATATAGAGACTATTTCCATCATTAAAATAGTTCTTGACAAAGTGCTCCAACATCGACTAAAGTGCTACTGAGCCACACAGCGGGATTTCGGGTCTACGCTGTACTCATGGATCCCAACTCGGGCAACACTCAGGGCTCTGCAATTAGCCTCAATTCCCCGCAGTAGGAAGGAGAAAGTCGACCAGGGCTCCTGCTTCTGATGGCTATCCAGCAGGGTTCCCTGGATAGCGAGTGCGTGGCCGCGGGTGAGGGCAGGATTGGGAGTGGGATGCCTTCGTGTTGAATGTCCTGCCGACGCGTTACTGTCGAGCCTTGCACATGTAGAAGTACTACTTGGCTGAGGTACCAGAACCAGGACATACCCCTGGAACCTGTACCCCTGGAATCTGTACCCTAGGAACCTACACCCCAGGAACCTGTACTCTAGGAACCTGTACCCCTGGAACCTGTACCCCAGGAACCTCTATCCCTGGAACCTGTACCCTCTAACCTGCACCCTAGGAACCTGCACCCCTGGAACCTGTACCCCAGGAACCTCTACCCCAGGAACCTGTAGCCCTGGAACCTGTACCCTAGGAACCTGCACTCCTGGAAACTGCACCCCTGGAACCAGTACCCTAGGAACCTGCACCCCTGGAACTTGTACCCCAGGAACCTGCACCACTGGAACCTGTACCCCAGTAACCTGCACCCCAGGAACCGGTACCCAGGAACCTGTACCCCTGGAACCTGTACCCCAAGAACCGGTACACCTGGAACCTGTACCCCAGGAACCTGTACCCCTGGAACCTGTACACCAGGAACCTGCACCCCTGAAACCTGTATCCCTGGACCTGTACCCCAGGAACCTGTTCCCTAGGAAACTGCACCCCTGGAACCTGTACCCCAGTAACCTGTATCCCTGGTCCTGTACCCCAGGAATCGGTACCCCAGTAACCTGTACCCCAGAAACCTGCACCCCAGGAACCTGTACGCCAAAAACCTGTACCCCAGAAACCTGTACCTCTGAAACCTGTACCCCTGGAACCTGTACCCCAGAAACCTGTACCCCTGGAACCTGTACCCCAGAAACCTGTATCCCAGAAACCTGTACTCCTGAAACCTGTACTCCAAGAACCTGTACCCCAGAAACCTGTACCCTAGGAACCTGCACCCCTGGAACCTGTACCCCAGAAACCTGTACCCCTGAAACCAGTACTCCAAGAACCTGTACCCCTGGAACCTGTACCCCAGAAACCTGTACCCCTGGAACCTGTAACCCAGTAACCTGCACTCCAGAAACCTGTATCCCTGAAACCCGTACTCCAGGAACCTGCGCCCCTGGAACCTGTACCCCAGAAACCTGTACCCCTGGAACCTGTACCCCTGAAACCTGTACCCCTGGAACCTGTACTCCAGGAACTGTACTCCAGCAAGAGTCGGTGCCTTCAGAACAGAAGGAGACAAAATTAAAGAAGAATAGTTCATGTTTGTCCACCACCAGTGGTCATTTTACCCTCGGCACACCCCTGGCATACAGGCCCGGCAGAACCTTCATGAGAAAACGCACGAGATTATGTAGTCGGCTGTTCCTACTTCTCATATTTCCCCTTCCCCCAATTCTGTGCTCTTCATCCCTTCCCTGCGGCTCCTCCCCCCTCTGTTCTTCAGGCAGTGCCTAGTCTAGTCCCAACTCAGTGTCCAGCACTGCACCTCCTCCGGGTTCCGAGGCCGCCCCGCTCAGGCCCGAGTATAGTGATGCTATTCCGTAATCACGTGAAAGTTTTATTCCACTGGCTATTTGCAGAAGGCTTCAGTTTCAGACTGAACTCTTCTTCATAAACTGATAAAGGATCAACTGGCATCTAATCTTGAGATTGTTTGAGCCTCCGATTCCCAGCCCTAGTAACTTGGGTAAGGAGGGGTGGCGGGGGGGGGCTGGGGGTTGCTCACCTTCGGCTCAAGCCGCCTCCCTCCCCAGGGAAGGCCAGCTCCACACACGCGGAATATTCTGCCTCACTGCGAGATCGATCTTAAAAGAGAGGCTTTGCACCAATCGCTGCTCGCACACAACAGCAGAATATTGGGTCATGGATCACACGCTCTGGGATTTGGCCAACCATCACCACATCATGGGGACTCCAGCCAGCCAAGTGGGCAGGTGGGCAAGCCCATTACACCAGCCCCTCCGCAACACACAGAGCTCGCCAGCCAGCAGACAGAGAACGCTGCTGGTTCTTGCTCAGTGTTCAGGGGGGCAGTGAGGGCAGAGATACCTGGCTTGCAAGCCGAAATTCCTGCATGAAAAGGAGGACCCGAGCCCGGTGCATCAAACACAGCAGCAGCATTGTTATACCCACCGTCACTTGCACAACAACAACAACAATACCGAACAAACCCCACCCCCACTTTACATGCAGCAGTGTCTTGGCTCACAAGTCCCCAGCCCTGATGGCCTCGGGCAGGAGAGCCTTGTGTGTGTGTGTGTGTGTGTGTACCGCCACTGGTGCTCCAGGTGAAGGCCAAGGCACGGCGTTAACCCTTTCCAAACCAGCGCCGTGGAACTGTTCCCTGTCTGTGCGCCACATGCAGTGCGAGAGCGCGAAACAAAACTTCAGTCCCAGTGGTTAGCAAAGGGTTAAGCAGCTTTACGGCCAAAGTCTGAAGGAGGGGCTTTGAGTCGCTGGGCAGTGGGCTCAAGTGCTGTGTCGCCATCGCTCATTCACACGTACTGTTCTTTCGGGTAAATGTACGGTGCCCGGGAGCCAGGAGGGGGGTATCTGAGAGAGGTGTTGGGGCGGTGGGGAGGGTCCGGGGCTCTATACGATAATTGATTATAAATAGGGTGGAGTTGCTCCAAGTAGTCGTCATGGTAACCGTGCTGGCCGCTCACGTATTCATCCTCATCTGGTAGTTCTTCATAGCGATTCCCATTGTACTGTGGAGGTAAAGACAGGTCAGACTTCAGAATCAGCAGTGAGAATTCAAGCAACATTTCCCAACAGAATTCCACCAATAAACCCTTTAATCAGCCGGGGCTCCCCCTGAGGGTCACTGACTCTCGCTGGGACACAGATCCACAGGTGATAGGCACTCTCTGCCACCTCACTCACACGCCTGAAGGATCAAACCTTCCTCGCAAACATCAACCGCCTCAGAACCGCTCGTGGTCGATGTGCCACCTTCTCCACAGGCGGAAGATTAAAGCCTCCCCATCATGCGACTGTGGAGCTCCTAATCAGACCCTGGAGCACATCACTGAGCACTGCGCTCAGGGGTCACTCGCAGGCAGCCGCCAACTACACCGGAAGCTTTGGCCTGGATATCCGAATTGGATATTGGCGTTTGATTTGCTTTGCTATTACTGTATGTCAGAAGACTCTCCTGCCCAGTCTTTGTGTTCTACCATGATTTCTACCAACGTGTGAGTGCACACACACACACACCTTTTGGGAATTGAAAACACAGTATATTCACCCAGTCACCAGCTGGAGCAACCCATCTGCCCCCTAGCCATGGATCAGGCTAATGTGGGGAGTGTAAGCGTGCCGTTCTGTGTGAACAGAGAAATCTTCCCTTTCCATTGCCTCACGAGTTTCAGTGACGGTGGAGCTGGCGGAGGATCGGTGAGCTCGTTGGGGTGGGGTTACATTGGGCTTCAGTGGGAAGCTCATCAAAATGGTGCCTCTGTGTTCAAATCCCCTCACAGCCTCGCCCATCCCGATCTCTGTAACCTCCTCCAGCTCCTACACCCCTCCCTATCTCTGTAACGTCCTCCAGCCCTACACCCCTCCCTATCTCTGCAACCTCCTCCAGCCCCTACACCCCTCCCTATCTCTGTAACCTCCTCCATCCCCTATACCCCTCCCTATCTCTGTAACCTCCTCCAGCCCTACACCCCTCCCTATCTCTGTAACCTCCTCCAGCCCCTACAACCCTCCCTATCTCTGTAACCTCCTCCAGCCCCTACACCCCTCCCTATCTCTGTAACCTCCTCCAGCCCCTACACCCCTCCCTATCTCTGTAACCTCCTCCAGCCCTACAACCCCCCCCCCCCCGATATCTTGCACATCCCCCTGATTTCTATCGCTCCACTATCGGTGGCCGTGCCTTCAGCTGCCTGGGCCCCAAGCTCTGGAACCCCCTCCCTAATCCCCTCCGCCTCTCTCTCCTCCTTTAAGATGCTCCTTAAAACCCACCTCGTAATATCTCCTTATCTGGCGCGGTGTCACATTTTGTTTGATAACGCTCCTGTGAAGCGCCTTGGGACGTTTTATTGCGTTAAAGTTGCTATATATATGCAAGTTGTTGTTGAATGGTTTAAAAAGAGTGTCAGAGAGAGAATTCTATTGTCGCAAAAAGGAGAGTGAGTTTTCAGTCTCACTCACGGGTGGAGTTGGGTTAATGTCTGGGGAGTAGCACGATCTGTGGGTGTAATTCTCCTTTAATTATGCCTTCAGCACAGACACTGAGTCTCATTGATTCCCCAGAGCCAGCACCACGCCCGCCTGCATGCAAAGTGTTGGGAAGAAATTACAATCATTAGCCCATCATCTCAGGTCTCACACAAAAGATTCATTCCCTCGGCAAACATCCTTAAATTCGCTGAGTGCACTTTCCTGTCACTCACGCCCGTGAGTGGAGCAGTATATTAAGCTCACTGGGCAACGGACTTCCCCACCAAAAACAAACCTCTCTCACAGATCTTTCTGCTCCTGAAGGTGCCGACTCTTGCAAGGATACTGGGTCTCCAGAGTGTCCTCTCCATACCCCAGTATTCCACTTCTCTATATCCCACTGTATCTCATTATGCCAGTGCTCCCAGTGTATCTGTCTCCAGCTGTTCCCCAGCCCACCTCCTGTCTCCAGCTATTCCCCAGCCCACCTCCTGTCTCCAGCTGTTCCCCAGCCCACCTCCTGTCTCCAGTTGTTCCCCAGCCCACCTCCTGTCTCCAGCTGTTCCCCAGCCCACCTCCTGTCTCCAGCTGTTCCCCAGCCCACCTCCTGTCTCCAGCTGTTCCCCAGCCCACCTCCTGTCTCCAGCTGTTCCCCAGCCCACCTCCTCTGTCTCCAGCTGTTCCCCAGCCCACCTCCTCTGTCTCCAGCTGTTCCCCAGCCCACCTCCTGTCTCCAGCTGTTCCCCAGCCCACCTCCTCTGTCTCCAGCTGTTCCCCAGCCCACCTCCTCTGTCTCCAGCTGTTCTCCAGCCCACCTATGTATCCAGCTGGCCCCCAGCCCACCTCCTCTGTCTCCAGCTGTTCCCCAGCCCACCTCCTCTGTCTCCAGCTGTTCTCCAGCCCATCTCTGTCTCCAGCTGTCCCCCAGCCCACCTCCTCTGACTCCAGCTGTTCCCCAGCCCACCTCCTCTGTCTCCAGCTGTTCTCCAGCCCACCTATGTCTCCAGCTGTTCCCCAGCCCACCTCCCCTGTGTCCAGCTGTTCTCCAGCCCACCTATGTCTCCAGCTGTCCCCCAGCCCACCTCCTCTGTCTCCAGCTGTTTTCGAGGTGCCGCCCAAGGGCACTTATTGTGAGAAGCCAATGGCGAATCACAGGGCACCTCTGCCGCATCTTCTGGTAACCAATCAAGCTTGGCGGTTTGACACCTGTCTGCCTTCCTGACTGGCTGGTGTGGGCAGTCCCCCTCCACTTTTATAGGGGGCACTTGGAAAAAAAATGATTTTAGTGCCCAAAAACCCCCCCCCAAAAAATACAAAACCCCCCCCAAAAAACACAAAAAAAGGGCAGTTGAAAAATGTTTGGAGTGTCCCCCAGATTGGGGGGCACTTGATTTAATGTGTATTTTGTCCCCCTCAAAAAGAGTGGTGTGGGCAGTCACGATTTTAATGCCCCCCAAAAAAACTACAAAAATACCAAAAAAACAAAAAAAACAAAAAAAAAGAGCATTGGAAAATGTTTGGAGTGGCCCCCCAAATTGGGGGGTACTTGATTTAAATGTTTTATTTTGTCTCTAAAAGAGTTGTGGTGTGGGCAGTAGGGGGAGGGGGAGGGAGGAAGGGAGGGGGAGATAATAACTGCTCATGGCTTGGGCGGATGAACTGAGTGATAAAGAATGGATTCTGCTGTTGTCTGTGTTTCTCCCACACTGAATTCACCTCCTTCTCAGTGAATATAATTCACTGACGGAGGATGGGGAGTTGCTCCCAGATCCCAAGCATTGACAGTCCAGGAGGGGGTGAAGGGTGAAGGGTGAAGGGTGAAGGGTGACCCCCACCCAGTCCTGCGCTTGGCTCTGTTGGCATGGTTTCGAAAGCTCGTTATGAGGTAATAGTGGACACCCAGCCACCCACCACTCTGTGGAGTGGCTTCTGTAACATCAATAACCCAGCTAATTAATGGCCGATATTAATGATTACAGGACAATCAATCAGAGGCAGAAAATTACAACAACAACAACTTGTATTTATATAGTGCTTTTAAAGTAGTAAAATATCCTAAGTTCCTGCTGTGTTTTCAGCTGATGTCGCCAAGGGACAACATGTAGATAAGAAATAGGAGGGGGCCGAGGATAGATCCTTGGGGGGCATCAGAGGTAACGCTGCGGGGCAGGAAGAGAAGCGTTGCAGGTGATTCTCTGGCTACGATGAGATGGATAAGAATGGAACCAGGTGAGTGCAGTCCCACCCAGCTGGACAACGGTGGAGAGGTGTTGGAGGAGGATGGAGTGGTCAGCTGTGTCAAAGGCTGTAGACAGGTCGAGGAGGGAAAGTTTGCCTTTGTCATGGGCGAAAAGGATGTCATTTGTGACTTTGATGAAAGCCGTTTTGGTACTGTGTCAGACGTGGAAACCTGATTGGATGGATTCAAACATGGTGTTGCGGGAAAGATGGGCACGGATTTGGGAGGTGACAACACGTTCAAGGACTTTGGAGAGGAAAGGGAGGTTGGAGATGGGGCGGTAGTTTGCAAGAATGAAGGGGTCGAGGGTTATTTTTTTTATGGAGAGGGGTGGTGACGGCAGATTTAAGGGAGGCAGTCAGTACCTGAGGAGAAAGAACCGGTAACAATGTCAGCTGACATGGGAGCCAGAAACGGAAGTGCTCGGCAGTTTGGTGGGAATAGGGACAAGGGAGCAGGAAGTGGATCAATTAACTTCAACATCTAGACCCAACAGCAAGTGTTTGGTGAAGGCATGAGATGATAATTACCCAACAATAGCGTTATCCTGCCTGCTGTCTCTTCTTGCAACACACTTAACAAGCACACTGTACATATTTGATGAGGCATTTGCTTCCAGGCTAACAGGTGATAGGTTCACGGTCATGTAATGTTCAGGTGAAGTTTGAAGATTACAACGACTGAGTATTCCTTTAAGGGTCATTGCCGATAGCATCTTGAAACCATTCCAAACAAAATCTCTGCACACAGGCTATTTTAACAAACCTCAACATTCTCGCAGTGCCGCTTCCGTTGGGGATTGACCTTTCCTTATTTCGAAATAAAAACTAAAATCTTGGATAGTGAGTCAATCAGCTGTGTTGGCGTTCCAGGGTGGACCTGCTGCCCACACTGGGAGCTCTCCTCAGTTCATAGAATTACAGACAGCACAGACACAGCCCATTGGGCCCACCGCTCCGTGCCGGGGTTTATGCTCCACACCAGCCTCCCACCCCTCTCCATCTCCCCCCTATAACCATATCCCTCTATTCCTTTCTCCCTCATGTGTTTATCCAGCTTCCCCTTAAATGCATCGGTACTATTCGCCTCAACCCCTCCCTGTGGCAGCGAGTTCCACATTCTCACCCCGCTCTGGGTAAAGAAGTTTCTCCTGAATTCCCCATTGGATTTATTAGTGACTGTCTTGTATTAATGGCCCCTAGTTCTGGTCTCCCTCACAAGGGAAACATCTTCTCTACGTCTATCCTATCGAACCCCTTCAGAATTTTAAAGACCTCTATCGGGTCATCCTTTTTTAGAGAAAAGAGCCCCGGCCTGTTCTGTCTTCTCTGATAGTTATAACCTCTCAGTTCTGGTATTAACTTGAAGGGTCGTTCCAGAGATATTTCAGAGGCTGTGAGTTCCTCTCCTGTTTTCTCTCATCATCTCTCTCTGATTCTGGTACTGCCCTTCACCAAGAAATCCCCAACTATATCACCAGGCTCCACCACCAGGGCTACCTGGCAATGACCAAATGTCTCATGGTGTGGGACAGCGGGGAGGCAGGAGCAGGGAGGGACCGTGTGCTGCAAGGAAGCCTGGAGCCACCGGACAGCCCAGGGCTGGGCACATCCAGTGATGGAGACCGTCAGCTGTGGGCTCAAGCTTTGCTTCGCCTCGATGCTGATCTGAGGGAATGGGGCGGTGGAGGGTCTGAGTGTCACCCTCCTCACCACCACCTCAGGCAGCTCCGCCCTCAACAGAGACCGTCAAACACGACCTGAGGTGCTGGCTCTTCCCTCACTTGCCTGCATCGTGGATTCCCTTAACTTCTGTCTGTCTCTTCTGAGTCCCCGTGATTGAGATGCTTTCTGAGGCTTTCAGATTTATTTTCGTTCTACTGTGATACACTCCTGGAAATATATCGGCCGTTCCTTCTTCGTCGCTGGGTCACAATCCTGGAACTCCCTCCCTAACAGCACTGTGGGAGCACCTTCACCACACGGACTGCAGCGGTTCAAGGCGGCGGCTCACCACCGACTTCTCAAGGGGCAATTAGGGATGGGCAATAAATGCCGGCCTTGCCAGCGACACCCACATCCCGGAACAAATAAAAGAGAATTGTTCCCTTCCCTTTAAATTTAACCTGCCTATAAATTTCCCGCTCCCACCACTAGTCTGCCCTTGAAGCTGCGCTGAAGGAGCTGACATTTGAAAGCTGGGTTTAAATAGCACATAACATTTTAATAAGCATAAAAGCAGCCTAGACCCACACAGGAGTAAGGCATCAATTGGCCACACAGTGCCAGGGTCTCAGAAGGCAAACTCCCTTAAAGGGGCAATGGGCTTCCTTGCCCCCTCTATGTATAACACCGTACCGACCATTCTGGGAATGCTGCGATAGGTTAAAATAGCCTTCTGTTTGTGTCTCTCTGCACTGAGGCTGGCCATCGTGGCGAGGCTGAGCTGAGTGTATCTCAGAGGCTGGTGACAGGACCTGTGGGCAGGGGATGAATGAGGGCGATCACTCTCCCTTTCCCTGGAGATGGAACATCTCGCTGTGTCCCATCATCGTTCAGTTAAATCAAGGCTGCCATTGACAGATTTTTGGACTCTCGGGGAATCAAATGATACAGGGATCGGGCGGGATAGATCAGCCATGATCTCATTGAATGACCGAGCAGGCTCGAGGGGCCGAATGGCCGACTCCTGCTCCTGTTTCTAACTGAAATTAGCCCAACACATTGTGAATGTGTGAGTGACCAGCTCCCACTCAGCCAGCACAGGGTGAATGGGGCCTTGTTGGCTTTGTGTGATTGGGTAAAACAGGGCGAGCAAATTAGCAGCCCGTCTCACGCCCCTCGGTATTCCTTCATCCGTGGATTCATCCGGCTGCTCGCTCACTGCAATCACTCAAAGTCACAATCCAGGCTCGGGGGAGGGGGAGGGGGGTCTCAGGGGGGCTCGGGGGGGGGTGTCTCAGGGGAGCTCTGGGGACTGGGGGCTGGGGGGGGGCCTCAGGGGACTGGGGGTTCGGGGTGGGGGACACGGGGGGGGCTCAGGGAACTGGGGGATCTGGGGGGGGCATGTGGCGGCCTCTTGGGACTGGGGGGTCATGGGGGGCCTCAGGGGACTGGGGGTTCAGGGGGGCTCGGGGGTGGGGCTCAGGGGCCTGGGGGCTCAGGGGGGGGGTCACGGGGGGGGCTCAGGGGACTGGGAGCTCAGGGGGGCTCAAGAGGGCTTAGGGGACTGAGGGCTCGGGGGGGGGGGCTCAGGGCACTGGGGGCTCGGAGGGGGCTCAGGGGACTGGGGGGCACGGGGGGGGGGCTCAGAGGACTGAGGGCTCGGGGGGGGCTCAGGGGCCTGGGGGCTCGGGGGGCTCAGCGGACTGAGGGTTCAGGGAATGGCTCAAGGGGGCTCAGGGGACTGGGGACTCGGGGGGGCACTGGGTGGGGGCTCATGGGGCTCTGGGGGGGCACGGGGGGCTCAGAGGATTGGGGGCTCGGGGGGGGCTCAGGGGACTGGTGGCTTGGGGGGGCATGGAGGGGGGCTCTGGGGGGGGGGCTCAGGGGACTGGGGACTCGGGGGGGGCACTGGGGATTTGGGGGGACATGAGGGGCTCGGGGGGCACGGGTTAGGCACGGAGGGGCGGGGGGACTGTCGGGACCGGTACTTAAACCCGCCGCCTTTCGGACAGAGGTGTTGGGCCGGAGCAGCTCCACAGTAAGTCGACAGAGCTTGGGACTAAATGTTTCAGAAGACCACCACCAGGAACACGGCGCTCTCAGCAATCCGCACCTCGCGTGTATAGACTCAGGGTTCACTCCGCAGCATGCCATGCGCGGTGCAGCCAGTGCAGGAGGCTAAAACATTCCTTAGAAACATGTTTAAAGCATTCAGGTGCGCTCCTTAAAGGTGTGAATATTGAGTGGAATTGTCGGCAGACCGGAACATGCAGTATGAGGCCAGTCGGTGCAGGAACCGAGCCACGAAGCGCTCTGCGTGCAGGGGTGAGCAGATTACTCGGAGGGACAAGAGGGGGGGGGAGTGCAGAAGTGTACCTGGAGGTGAAAGGTCGGAGGGAAAGGCCTACAAAGGCATGCTTTAGCGTAAGTTAGGCTGGATAGTTGCGTACTCGACAAGGTCTCCGCCAGCGTGAATGGAAGTCCGCGGGCTGGGGTGTGACGAGGCCAGAGCAGCAGTGTCGAGCTCAGCATATTGGATGTCATAGTCCTTGGCGCCGGGAGTCTAGAGTGACAGGAGGCGGAGAGAGAGAGAGAAAGTTCAAGGCAAGAGAGGAAAGACAAGAGAGGGGGAAAAAAGTCAGTAACAGAGAAAAAAAACTGATGCAGAAACAAAAAATGAATCAGTCTGAGAAACAGTAAAATCATCAGCACAACCGGATCTGACAGAGGCTCAAGTTACAGACAACCTCAGGGAACAGTCACTCCCTCTGCAAACTCCGACCATTGCCTTATAACCTGGGACGAGAAGGGCCCAGTCCGGTGAATGGCCGTCTCCCCATGGGCTTGTTCAGCAGAGCTGGAGCACACAATTCTTGTGTCCCTTAACTTCATTCTTATGTAAAGAAAGGAATTGCATTTATATAGCGCCTTTCACAGCCTCAGGTTGGCCCAAAGCGCTTTACAGCCAATGAAGTGCTTTTGGAGTGTGGTCACTGTTGCAATGTGGGAAACGCGGCAGCCAATTTGCGCACAGCAAGCTCCCACACACAGCAATGTGATAATGACCAGATAATCTGTTGTAGGTATTGGTTGAGGGATACATTTTCAGCAGGACACCGGGAGAACTCTCTTGCTCTTCTTCCAGTATTGCAGTGAGATCTTTTACATCCACCTGAGAGGGCAGTCGGGGACTCGGTTTAACGTTTCATCTGAAAAATGGTACCTCCGATAGTGTGGCACTCCCTCAGTACTGCCCCTCCGACTGTGCGGCACTCCCTCAGTACTGCCACACTGATAGTGCAGCACTCCCTCAGTGCTGTCCCTCTGACAGTGCAGCACTCCCTCAGTACTGCCCCTCCGACAGTGCAGCACTCCCTCAGTACTGCCCCTCCGACAGTGCAGCACTCCCTCAGTAATGCCCCTCCGACAGTGCGGCGTTCCCTCAGTACTGCCCCTCCGACAGTGCAGCACTCCCTCAGTACTGCCCCTCCGACAGTAAGCACTCCCTCAGTATTGCCCCTCTGACACTGCGGCGCTCCCTCAGTACTTCCCCTCCGACAGTGCAGCACTCTCTCAGTACTGCCCCTCTGACAGTGTCAGCTGATTCCGACGGCTGACCCTCTGACTATAGATCAGGGGCCGGCGGTGTGCGAAGGACCTCGATCGCCATTCTGGGAGACAACTGGACAGTGTGCACTGGGCTCGCTCCGTCAGTCTTACCCGAAGGGAACCAAACACTGTTACATCGTTTCCGCGCGTGGGTAGGAGTTACACCGCATGACTATCACGGGGCCGCCGCCCCAGTCCCCGCCCACAATCACTATCGCCCTGCCGCCCTTCCCCGCACCCACCCAGCTGCAGGCACCAACGTAGCGACCCCACTGTGGTGAATATCATTTTACAGTGTTTGGGAGTGACTGCCCCTTTAAGACTGTAGACTTTAATTTTGAGGTTTGATTGCTTTCTTTTTAACCAAATCACTTTTAAAATCGGCTGAGACCATGTTCCTGGGCAGTGTGTCTCGCCCCTCTGTCAGTATCCAGTGAGTACTCAGTAATTCTAACACTGGCTCAGCCTGGCACCTCCGACTGGATGCCCCATAACCCAAGCCAAGATCAACCTGCCAGCAGATTTCTTCAACACGTACAACACACCTTCGAGGAATCAGCAAAACGGATTTAGAATCATAGAATCTTACAGCACAGAAGGAGGCCATTCGGCTCATTGTGCCTGTGCGGGCTATTTGAAAGATTCTACCCAATTAGTCCCATTACCCCGCTAATCTTTCCCCTTCAAGTATTTATTCAATTCCCTTTTAAATGTTACAATTGAATCTGCTTCCACCGCCCTTTCAGGCAGCGCGTTCCTGATCATAATAACGTGTGTGAGAAGATATCTGCTCGTCTCCTGCTCTGGTTCCTTTGCCGAGTGGAATGGTCAGGAACGAGTGGAATTATGAATGAACTTTGTGATGGATGATATGTGTTTGGAGTCTGGGTTTTTTCTCTTTTCATTGGTTGTGAGCAGCGACGGCGGAGGCTCGATTATAATCTGAAATGCAGTTCAGAGCTGCCTCAACACTGCCCCAGTCACAGGCTTAACGCCCAAAGGGCAGCGACCCCTGACCCACGTTGGCACACCGGCCACTGTTTGGGTCTGAGGTGGGATTTCATCGCAGTGCCAACCGGGAGTGGGCAGGTTTGATACTTGGTCTGCATCAGACGGTGGTATCATCACCCCCTCCGTCTGTGCCCGGCGGGAAGCCCCATCACACAGTCCCGGCTGGCTCCGGTGAAGGAGCTCGGGACCGGGGCACGGGAGCGGAAACTGCCCCCAGACACACTGCAACAGTCTTTCCTCTTCCACATTCAGCAACGTGGATAAAATGCATTGTGTCTTTGCTTCACTCAAAGATTTCACCGCAGTCACACCTCGCTTCTCTTCTCCCCCTCCCAATGCAGCCTCCCCCATCATATTACCACTGGCCCATCACTCACCCCGCCCTCCCCTCCTCCGCACCCTCCCCCTCCTCTGCACTCACCCCTCCCCCTCTTCCGCATCCTCCCCCTCCTCCGCACCATCCCTTCCCCGCACCCTCCTCTGCACCCTCCCCTCCCCTCCCCCGCACCCTCCCCCCTCCTCCGCATCCTCCCCCTCCTCTGCACCCTCCCTTCCCCTCCCCCTCCTCTGCACCCTCCCCTCCCCTCCCCCGCACCCTCCCCTCCCCTCCCCCGCACCCTCCCCTCCCCCGCACCCTCCCCCCTCCTCCGCATCCTCCCCCTCCTCCGCACCCTCCCCTCCCCTCCTCTGCACCCTCCCTTCCCCTCCCCCTCCTCTGCACCCTCCCCTCCCCCGCACCCTCCCCTCCCCTCCCCCGCACCCTCCCCTCCCCTCCCCCGCACCCTCCCCCCTCCTCCGCATCCTCCCACTCCTCCGCACCCTCCCCTCCCCTCCCCTCCTCTGCACCCTCTCTCCCCCTCCTCTGCACTCACCCCTCCCCTTCTTCCGCATCCTCCCCCTCCTCCGCACCCACCCCTCCCCTCCCCCTCCTCTGCACCCTCCCCTCCCCTCCCCCGCACCCTCCCCTCCCCTCCCCCGCACCCTCCCCCTCCTCCGCACCCTCCCTTCCCCTCCTCTGCACCCTCCCCTCCCCTCCTCCTCCTCTGCACCCTCCCCCCTCCTCCGCATCCTCCCCCTCCTCCGCACCCTCTCTCCCCCTCCTCTGCACTCACCCCTCCCCCTCTTCCGCATCCTCCCCCTCCTCCGCACCCTCCCCTCCCCTCCCCCTCCTCTGCACCCTCCCCTCCCCTCCCCCGCACCCTCCCCTCCCCTCCCCCGCACCCTCCCCTCCCCCGCACCCTCCCCCTCCTCCGCATCCTCCCCCTCCTCCGCATCCTCCCCCTCCTCTGCACCCTCCCCTCCCCCTCCTCCGCACCCTCCTTTCCCATCCTCTGCACTCTCCCCTCCCCTCCCCCTCCCCCGTACCCTCCTCCGCATCCTCCCCCTCCTGCGCACCCTCCCTTCCCCTCCTCCCCTCCCCCTCCTCTGCACCCTCCCCTCCCCCTCCTCTGCACCCTCCCCTCCCCTCCCCCGCACCCTCCCTTCCACTCCTCTGCACCCTCCCCTCCCCCTCCTCTGCACCCTCCCCTCTCCTCCTGCGCACACCCCTCCCCTCCTCCGCATCCTCCCCCCCCTCCTCTGCACCCTCCCCTCCCCCTTCTCTGCACCCTCCCCTCCCCCTTCTCTGCACCCTCCCCTCCCCCTTCTCTGCACCCTCCCCTCCCCTCCTGTGCACACCCCATTAATTGCAATATCTAAAAGCAGCTTCAACTCCGCAGTAAACAAGCATGTATACATTATATCTTGAAAACGTAACATAGCGAAAAAGCACAAAAATGCTGAGACCATTTCTGACATGCCCCCTCTACCCCGCCCATCGCTCTATGAGGCCATGTCGCCGACTGTGATTGGTTGCTTCTTAGAGTTAAAGAAAAAAACGTCCATTTAGGCAGCGCCTTTTATATCTGCAGCCGTGGCTCAGTGGGCAGCTCTCTCGCCTCTGAGTTAGAAGGTCATGGAAGTCCCACACCAGAGACTTGAGCATGCAACCCAGCTGATACTCTCAAGGAGTGAGGGAGTGCCGCACTGTGGGAGCTTTCTGTGCGCAAATTGGCTGCCGTGTTTCCTACATTACAACAGCGATTACACTTTAAAAGTACTTCATTGGCTGTAAAGCGCTTTGGGACTGACTGAGGTTGTGACAGGCGCTATATAAATGCAAGTTCGTTTTTTCTTAGGGGCACACAGGCCGATTGCAGCTCACCACCCCTGCCTCAGGGGGAGAGGGTAAGGAGCAAAAAGAGACATTTCATCACAGCAAGATTATGTTACACAGATTAAAAATCACAGAAAGTTAACATGCAAGTACAACAAGCAATTAAGAAAGCAAATGGCATGTTGGCCTTTATTGCAAGGTGGTTGGAGTATAAGACTAAGTCCTCCAGTAATTATATAGGCCTAGGTAAGACCACACCTGGAGTACTGTGCACCGTTTTGGTCTCCTTACCTAACGTAGGATATACTTGCCTTAGAGGGAGTGCAACGAAGGTTCACCAGACTGATCCCTGGTTTGGGAGGGTTATTCTACAAGGAGAGGTTGTGTAGAATGGGTCTATATTCTCTGGAGTTTAGAAGAATGAGAGGTGATCTCATTGAAACATAGAAAATTCTTACAGGGCTTGACAGGGTAGATGCTGAGAGGTTGTTTCCCCTGGGCTGGGGAGTCGTGAACCAGGGCTCACAGTCTCAGGATAAGGGGTCAGTCATTTAGGATGGAGATGAGGAGGAATTTCTTCACTCAGAGGGTGGTGAATCTTTGGAATTCTCTGCCCCAGAGGGTTGTGGTTACTGAGTCGTTGAATGTATTCAAGGCTGAGATCGATAGATTTTTGGACACTAAGCAATATGGGGATCGGGCGGGAAAGTGGAGTTGAGGTCAAAGATCAGCCATGATCTCACTGAATGGCGGAGCAGGCTCGAGGGGCCGAATGGCCGACTCCTGCTCCTAATTCTTATATTGACAATCTACTGTGATGATTGCAGTTGTGAGAGAGCTCGGCACTTTGTGTCAAGGAAATCGTACCATGAACGCTGTTATTTTTTCATTGTTAAACAAGGCTGTTAAATAGGATTCTGCCTGTCTCAAACCAATTTCCTCTAATGACTGGGAAAGCTTTCCACTGCTGCAAAGACATTAAGGAGTATGATGGGATGACGATATTGATTAATGGGACAATGGAAGCTGATGAAAATGGATGTGACAGGGTGCAGACGGTGACAGTCAGTGGGATGATGAAGAGATCACAGTGTCAACAACACACACTTTACGTTCAGCTCACATTCCACTGTCTTCACCAGCTCCCTCCGCATTTCCCTGAGACCAAAACACACAGCCTTTGGAATCAAACTGACCAATGGAGACTGGCCCCATTGTGTTCCAGTTTGTGGCATTGAATGGCACAGGGACTCAATCAGGACCAGATTTCTGCCACCCTTGGTCACTAATACATTTGTAAAGATGGTTAGACAAGAGGCGCTAGACACATCTATTGGTAAACAATAAACACTGTACTCCAGTGAGAGTCAGTGTGTGTGGGACCCGTACCCCAGTGAGAGTCAGTGTGTGTGGGACCCGTACCCCAGTGAGAGTCAGTGTGTGTGTGGAACTATACCTCAGTGAGAGTCAGTGTGTGTGGGACCCGTACCCTAGTGAGAGTCAGTGTGTGTGGGATTGTACCCCAGTGAGAGTCAGTGTGTGTGGGACTGTACCCCAGTGAGAGTCAGTGTGTGTGAAACTGTACCCCAATGAGAGTCAGTGTGTGTGGAACTGTACCCCAGTGAGAGTCAGTGTGTGTGGGACCCGTACCCTAGTGAGAGTCAGTGTGTGTGGAACTGTACCCCAGTGAGAGTCAGTGTGTGTGGGACCCGTACCCCAGTGAGAGTCAGTGTGTGTGGAACTGTACCCCAGTGAGAGTCAGTGTGTGTGGGACCCGTACCCCAGTGAGAGTCAGTGTGTGTGTGGAACTATACCTCAGTGAGAGTCAGTGTGTGTGGGACCCGTACCCTAGTGAGAGTCAGTGTGTGTGGAACTGTACCCCAGTGAGAGTCAGTGTGTGTGGGACCCGTACCCCAGTGAGAGTCAGTGTGTGTGAAACTGTACCCCAATGAGAGTCAGTGTGTGTGGAACTGTACCCCAGTGAGAGTCAGTGTGTGTGGGACCCGTACCCCAGTGAGAGTCAGTGTGTGTGGAACTGTACCTCAGTGAGAGTCAGTGTGTGTGGGACCCGTACCCCAGTGAGAGTCAGTGTGTGTGGAGCTGTACCCCAGTGAGAGTCAGTGTGTGTGGAACTGTACCCCAGTGAGAGTCAGTGTGTGTGGGACCCGTACCCCAGTGAGAGTCAGTGTGTGTGGGACTGTACCCCAGTGAGAGTCAGTGTGGAACTGTACCACAAGAACTCCCAGATATGGCAGCTTGGACAGATTGTGATAAAATGAAAGACAGTGCAGTACTGGTATTCTGCCTGTTGATTCACTAGCTCACCCTGTAAATAGCGGCGGCTCTTTGCTTGGGCTGATACATTGCTGCATGGACCGACAGCACACAGCTAACGGCACTGAATGTATGTGGAACACCTTGGGACATCTTGGTGAGGCACTACGTAAACACAAGTCTTTCATTCTTTGAGAATTTCAGAATCCACAAGTTCACTTTACCCTCTGATCTCTCTCTCCATTATATACACAAATAGTGCCGTGGTCACTTTCCTCTCCCGTTATTCCTCAGCTCCAAACACACTGTCCGCACACACTTCACCCACCCTGTATCTTCACCATGTTGGAATCAAGAATCATCGTTCTGTCTCCGCTTCTTTCTCATTGTTTTCCAGGACCTCAAAAAACTCCTCCCCTCCCTCGCTCCTCCCTCCCTTGCTCCGCCCCTCCTTCCCTCGCACCTCCCTTCCTCGCTCCTCCCTCCCTCGCTCCACCCCTCCTTCCCTCGCACCTCCCTCCCTCGCTCCTCCCCTCCCTCCCAGGCCCCAAGCTCTGGAATTCCCTCCTTAAACCTCTTCACCTCTCTCTCTCCTCCTTTAAGATGCTCCTTAAACCCGACCCCTCTGACCACCTGACCTAATATCTCCTTATATGGCTCGGTGTTAAATTATGTCTGATAATCATTCCTGTGAAGCGCCTTGGGTCGTTTTACTGCATTAAAGACTCTATTTAAACGCACGTTGTTGCTGTTTGTATCATATTGCACTGTACAGCTTGTAGGGTGCCTGGGGGCAATTGCAGGGGGATATTGAGGGGGGGCAAGATCTGTGTCCCTGTGTGAGGTGTCTGGGTGTCTGGGGCGGACTGCGGTCAGGCAAGTTTTGACACAATGTCCATCACTCACCTATATTGGTTCGTTGTGTCACCTGTACAGGAGGAACAGATTTGTCAGGTGGAGGGTTTGCTTTTGACGGTGTCCATGACCTGCTCTGGGGAGACTACTGGCCTTGGGAGCACAGCTGCCTGCCTGTAACTGGGTTCTGATTCCTGCCCGGGATCCAGTCCCGTGGGATCTCCCTGATCCATGACCCTATGTGGCCTTTGATCAAGGACACAGTGCCTGAGCTGGCTGGCAACAGCAGGAGGTGCTGGGAGGGGATCGGGGCTGGGGGGTAACTGGACTCCCCCCTTCCGTCTGTCCTGGGCCAATATTTATCCCTCAAGCAACATAACAAAAAAAACAGATGATCTGGTCATTATCACATTGCTGTGTATGGGAGCTTGCTGTGCGCAAATTGGCTGCTGCCTTTCCCTCATTACAACAGTGACAACACTCCAAAAAAAAGTACATCCTTGTCTGTAAAGCGCTTTGAGACACCTGGTGCTCGTGAAAGGCGCTATATAAATGCAAGTCTTTCTTTCGTTCCCAGGCATACTGTGGCCAGATACAGTCCCCCAACCGTGGGCCGGCCTGAGGTCAGTGAACTCAGCCCAGACCAGGGTCTGGAGTTGGACCTGTGGGGCTGTAAGGCTCAGGACCGACCAGGAAGGGCAGGTTCCTGATTCTATATCAGCAGGTGCTGGCACATTGGTCCGTGCTGGCCGTCTTAACCACATGGGTCAGTGGATGTGTCAACACGGCCATCGGGAGAGGTTGCCAGGAATGGGCTTTTGTTCCTTATTAATTTTCTGTTCATGGCCATCGAGCACCTCACTGCAACAGCTAACAGGGTGGGTGTGGGTGTGGCTGTGGGTGTAAGTGTGGGTGTAAGTGTGGGTGTGGGTGTGGGTGTAAGTGTGGGTGTGGCTGTGGGTGTGGGTGTGGGTGTAAGTGTGGGTGTGAGTACGGGTGTAGGTGTAAGTGTGGGTGTGGGTGTGGGTGTGGGTGTAAGTGTGGGTGTGGGTGTAAGTGTGGGTGTGGGTGTGGGTGTGGGTGTAAGTGTGGGTGTGGGTGTGGGTGTAAGTGTGGGTGTGGGTGTGGGTGTAAGTGTGGGTGTGGGTGTGGGTGTGGCTGTGGCTGTGGGTGTAAGTGTGGGTGTAAGTGTGGGTGTGGGTGTGGGTGTAAGTGTGGGTGTGGCTGTGGGTGTGGGTGTGGGTGTAAGTGTGGGTGTGAGTACGGGTGTAGGTGTAAGTGTGGGTGTGGGTGTGGGTGTGGGTGTAAGTGTGGGTGTGGGTGTAAGTGTGGGTGTGGGTGTGGGTGTGGGTGTAAGTGTGGGTGTGGGTGTGGGTGTAAGTGTGGGTGTGGGTGTGGGTGTAAGTGTGGGTGTGGGTGTGGGTGTGGCTGTGGGTGTGGGTGTGGGTGTGAGTGTAAGTGTGGGTGTGGGTGTAAGTGTGGGTGTGGGTGTGGGTGTAAGTGTGGGTGTGGGTGTGGGTGTAAGTGTGGGTGTGGGTGTGGGTGTAAGTGTGGGTGTGGGTATGGGTGTGGGTGTAAGTGTGGGTGTGGGTGTAAGTGTGGGTGTGGGTGTGGGTGTAAGTGTGGGTGTGGGTGTAAGTGTGGGTGTGGGTGTGGGTGTAAGTGTGGGTGTGGGTGTAAGTGTGGGTGTGGGTGTGGGTGTGGGTGTGGGTGTGGGTGTGGGTGTGGGTGTGGGTGTGAGTGCGGGTGTAGGTGTGGGTGTGCCATGATTGATGGAGGGATGGACAGACAGAGGGATGGAGGGATGGATGGACGGAGGGATGGAAGGATAGAGGGAGGGATGGACTGATGGATGGAGGGATGGAGGGAGGGACGGATGGGCAGATGGAGTAATGGAGGGCTGGAGGTAGGGATGGAGGAATGGACGGAGATGTGGTGAAGTCCTGTACAGGAAGGATTGCCTTCACTGGCCCACACGAGGCAGCGACATGTGCTGTTTGTAACGTTATGATGACGGGTTCAAACCCAACGTGCTGGGCTGGGAAATGGTGAATGATTGCTGTTAGTGAGGAGTGGGTGTCTCACCGATTTCTCGGAGTAGGGAGATGATTCTGGAGCGGCCATGTCGTAATACTGGGTCTGCAGCGGCATCTTCTGTACATCCTCCTCCTCCTTACTGTCCAGATGCACCACCTGCACACAATGAGGGCCAAGTTAGGAGAGAGAGAGAGAGAGAGAGAGAGAGAGAGAGCGCATGGGTACAGCCAGTGGGGGCGCCTCACCGGCACAGCAACAGCACCAACACTGCACCGGACCGATCTGCACTCAATCCCACCCTGGCCCACTGCACACTGCCACAGGAGCAGGACATCACTGTCACAAACGCCCCTCTCCCACTGAGCGTGTGTGTGTGTGTGTGTGTGTGTGTGAGAGTGTGTGTGTGTGAGTGTGAATGTGCGAGTGTGTGTGTGTGTGTGTGAGAGTGTGTGTGTGTGAGTGTGCTAATGTGTGTGTGAGAGTGAGTGTGTGTGTGTGTGAGTGTGAGTGTGTGAGTGTGTGAGTGTGTGAGTGTGTGTGTATGTGTGAGTGTGAGTGTGTGTGTGAGTGTGAGTGTGTGTGTGTGTGTGAGAGTGTGTAAGCATGAGTGTGTGTAAGCATGAGTGTGTGTGTGCATGTGTGCATGTGTGTGAGTGTGTGTGTGAGTGAGTGTGTGTGTGAGTGTGAGTATGTGTGAGCGTGAGTGTGAGTGTGTGTGTATGAGTGAGTGTGTGAGTGTGAGTATGTGTGTGAGCGTGAGTGTGTGTGTGAACGTGTGAGTGAATGTGAGTGAGTGAGTGTGTGTGAATGTGTGTGAGTGAGTGAGTGTGTGTGAGCGTGAGTGTGTGAGTGTGTGTAAGCATGAGTGTGTGTAAGCATGAGTGTTTGTGTGCATGTGTGCATGTGTGTGTGTGTGTGTGAGTGAGTGTGTGTGTGAGTGTGAGTATGTGTGAGCGTGAGTGTGTGTGTATGAGTGAGTGTGTAAGTGTGAGTATGTGTGTGAGTGTGAGTGTGAGTGTGAGTATGTGTGTGAGCATGAGTGTGAGTGTGTGTGTGAGCGTGTGAGTGTATGAGTGTGTGTGAGCGTGAGTGTGTATGTGAGTGAGTGTGAGTGAGTGTGTGAGTGTGTGTGTATGAGAGTGCGTGAGTGAGTGTGTGTGTGTGTGAGTGAGTGTATGTGAGAGTGTGTGAGTGAATGTGTGAGTGAGTGTGTGTGTGTGAGTAAGTGTGTGAGTGAGTGTGTCTGTGAAAGTGTGAGTGAGTGTGTGAGTGTGCGCAAGTGAGTGAGTGTGTGTGTGAGTGTGTGTGTGAATGTGCGCAAGTGAGTGAGTGTGTGTGTGAGTGTGAGTGTGTGTGAGTGTGAGTATGTGTGAGTGTGAGTGTGTGTGTATGAGTGAGTGTGTGAGTGTGAGTATGTGTGTGAGTGTGAGCGTGAGTGTGAGTATGTGTGTGAGCATGAGTGTGAGTGTGTGTGTGAGCGTGTGAGTGTATGAGTGTGTGTGAGCGTGAGTGTGTATGTGAGTGAGTGTGTGTGTATGAGAGTGCGTGAGTGAGTGTGTGTGTGTGAGTGAGTGTATGTGAGAGTGTGTGAGTGAATGTGTGAGTGAGTGTGTGTGTGTGTGAGTAAGTGTGTGAGTGAGTGTGTCTGTGAAAGTGTGAGTGAGTGTGTGAGTGTGCGCAAGTGAGTGAGTGTGTGTGTGAGTGTGTGTGTGAATGTGCGCAAGTGAGTGAGTGTGTGTGTGAGTGTGAGTGTGAGTGTGTGTGAGTGAGTGTGTGTGAGCGTGAGTGTGTGTGTGTGAGTGTGTGTGAGCGTGAGTGTGTGTGTGTGAGTGTGTGAACGTGAGTGTGTGTGTGTGAGAGTGTGCGTGTGTGAGCATGAGTGTGTGTGTGTGAATGTGTGTATGTGCATGAGCCTGAGTGTGTTTGTGAGCGTGAGTGAGCGTGTGACCGTGAATGTGCGAGTGAGTGTGTGAGTGAGTGTTTGTGATTGTGTGTGAGTGTGGATGGGTGTGAGTGAGTGATTGTGAAAGTGAGACTGAGTGTGAGTGTAGATGTGAGAGTGAGTGAGTGTGAGAGTGAGTGACTGTGAGAGTGAATGTGTGAGTGAGTGTGCGTGTGAGTTAGCATGTGAGAGTGTGTGTGAGTGTGAGTATGTGAGTGAGTGTGTGAGTGTCAATGTGTGGGTGTGCGTGAGTGAGTGTGTGAGTGTGTGTGAGTGTGAGTGAATGAGTGAGTGTGTGTGTGAGTGTGTGAGTGTGTGTGCATGTGTGTGTGTGCATGAGCCTGAGTGTGTTTGTGAGCGTGAGTGAGCATGTGACCGTGAATGTGCGAGTGAGTGTGTGAGTGAGTGTTTGTGATTGTGTGTGAGTGTGGATGGGTGTGAGTGAGTGAGAGTGAGACTGAGTGTGAGTGTAGATGTGAGAGTGAGTGAGTGTGAGTGAGTGTCAGAGTGAGTGTGTGTGTGAGTGAGTGAGTGTGCATGTGAGTTAGCATGTGAGAGTGTGTGTGAGTGTGAGTATGTGAGTGAGTGTGTGAGTGTCAATGTGTGGGTGTGCATGAGTGAGTGAGTGTGTGAGTGTGTGAGTGTGTGTGAGTGTGAGTGAATGAGTGAGTGTGTGTGTGAGTGTGTGAGTGTGAATGTGCGTGAGTGTGTGTGTGTGCATGTGAATGTGTGTGAGTGTGAATGAGTGTGTGCATGTGAATGTGTGTGAGTGAGTGTATGAGTGTGAGTGCGTGTGCGTGAGTGAGTTTGCGTGTGTGTGAGTGTGTGTGTGTGAGTGTGAGTGTGTTTGTGAATGTGTGTGTGTGCATGAGCCTGAGTGTGTTTGTGAGCGTGAGTGAGCGTGTGACCGTGTATGTGCGAGTGAGTGTGTGTGTGTAAGTGTTTGTGATTGTGTGTGAGTGTTGGTGGGTGTGAGTGAGTGAGTGTGAGAGTGAGTGTGAGAGTGAGTGTGGGTGTGAGTGTGGGTGTGAGTGTGGATGTGAGAGTGAGTGAGTGTGAATGTGAGTGAGCATGTGAGATTGTGTGTGTGTGAGTGTGATTGAGTGAGTGTGTGTGTCAATGTGTGAGTGTGTGAGTGTGTGTGAGTGTGAGTGAATGAGTGAGTGTGTGTGTGAGTGTGTATAAGTGAGTGTGAGTGTGTGTGAGAGTGAGTGTGAGTGTGCTTGAGTGTGTGTGTACATGTGAGTGTGTGTGAGTGAGTGTATGAGTGTGAGTGAGTGCGTGAGTGAGTGTGTGTGTGTGTGAATGTGTGTGTGTGAGTGAGTGAATGAGTGAGTGTGTGCGTGAGTGTATGTGTGAATGAGTGTGAGTATGAGTGTGATTGTGTGTGTGTGAGTGTGTGTGTGTGAGTGTGAGTGTGTGTGTGTGTGTGTGAGTGTATGAATGTGAGTGAGTGTGTGTGTGTGAGTGTGTGTGTGTGTGAGTGTCGGTGGGTGTGTGAGTGTGAGTGAATGAGTGAGTGTGAGTGTGTGTGAGTGAGTGTATGAGTGTGAGTGAGTGTGAGTGAGTGAGTGTGTGTGTGTGAATGTGTGTGTGTGAGAGTGAGTGAATGAGTGAGTGTGTGAGTGTATGTGTGAATGAGTGTGAGTGTGTGTGAGTGAGTGTGTGTGTGCATGTGAGTGTGTGAGTGTATGATTGTGAGTGAGTGTGCGTGAGTGAGTGTGTGAATGTGGGTGTGTGAGTGAGTGTGTGAGTGTGTGCGAGTCAGTGAGTGTGAGTGTGTGTGTGAGTGTGGGTGGGTGTGAGTGAGTGAGTGTAAGAGTAAGTGTGAGTGTGGGTGTGAGTGTGTGTGAGTGTGTGTGTGTGCATGTGAGTGTTTGCGAGAGTGAGTGAGTGTATGACTGTGAGTGAGTGTGAGTGTGTGCGAGTCAGTGAGTGAGTGTGTGCGAGTGAGTGTGTGTGTGTGAGCCTGAGTGTGTATTTGTGAGCTTGAGTGAGCATGTGACCGTGAATGTGCGAGTGAGTGTGTGTGTGTGTGAGTGTGTGTGTGTGTGTGTGTGTGTGTGTGAGTGTATGAATGTGAGTGAGTGTGTGTGTGTGAGTGTGTGTGTGTGTGAGTGTCGGTGGGTGTGTGAGTGTGAGTGAATGAGTGAGTGTGAGTGTGTGTGAGTGAGTGTATGAGTGTGAGTGAGTGTGCGTGAGTATGTGTGTGTGTGAGAGTGAGTGAATGAGTGTATGTGTGAATGAGTGTGAGTGTGTGTGAGTGTGTGTGAGTGAGTGTGTGTGTGCATGTGAGTGTGTGAGTGTATGAGTGTGAGTGAGTGTGCGTGAGTGAGTGTGTGAATGTGGGTGTGTGAGTGAGTGTGTGAGTGTGTGCGAGTCAGTGAGTGTGAGTGTGTGTGTGAGTGTGGGTGGGTGTGAGTGAGTGAGTGTAAGAGTAAGTGTGAGTGTGGGTGTGAGTGTGTGTGAGTGTGTGTGTGTGCATGTGAGTGTTTGCAAGAGTGAGTGAGTGTATGACTGTGAGTGAGTGTGAGTGTGTGCGAGTCAGTGAGTGAGTGTGTGCGAGTGAGTGTGTGTGTGTGAGCCTGAGTGTGTATTTGTGAGCTTGAGTGAGCATGTGACCGTGAATGTGCGAGTGAGTGTGTGTGTGTGTGAGTGAGTGTGTGTGAGCGTGAGTGTGTGTGTGTGAGTGTGTGTGAGCGTGAGTGTGTGTGTGTGAGTGTGTGAACGTGAGTGTGTGTGTGTGAGAGTGTGCGTGTGTGAGCATGAGTGTGTGTGTGTGAATGTGTGTATGTGCATGAGCCTGAGTGTGTTTGTGAGCGTGAGTGAGCGTGTGACCGTGAATGTGCGAGTGAGTGTGTGAGTGAGTGTTTGTGATTGTGTGTGAGTGTGGGTGGGTGTGAGTGAGTGATTGTGAGAGTGAGACTGAGTGTGAGTATAGGTGTGTGTGTGAGTGAGTGTGCTTGTGAGTAAGCATATGAGAGTGTGTGTGAGTGTGAGTATGTGAGTGAGTGTGTGAGTGCCAATGTGTGTGAGTGCATGAGTGAGTGAGTGTGAGAGTGTGTGAGTGTGAGTGAATGAGTGAGTGTGTGTGAGTGTGTTTATGAGTGTGCGTGTGTGTGAGAGTGAGTGTGAGTGTGTGTGTACACGTGAGTGTGTGTGAGTGAATGAGTGTGAGTATGAGTGTGAGTGTGTGTGAGTGTGTGTGAATGTGTGTGTGTGAGTGAGTGTGTTTATGTGAGTGTGAGTGTGCGTGAGTGTGTGTGTGCATGTGAGTGTGTGTGAGTGTGCGTATGAGTGTGCGTATGAGTGTGAGTATGAGTGAGTGTGTTTGAGTGAGTGTGTGTTTGTGAGTGTGTGTATGAGCGTGACTGTGTGTTTGTGTTTGTGTGTGAGAGTGAGTGAGTGTGAGAGTGAGTGAGTGTGAGAGCGAGTGTGTGTGAGAGTGTGGTGTGAGTGTGGTGTGTGTGTGTGTGAGTGAGTGAGAGTGTGTGTGAGAGCGAGTATGTGAGTGAGTGTGTGAGTGTGAATGTGTGTGAGTGCGCGTGAGTGAGTGTGTGTGCGTGTTAGTGAATGAGTGTGTGTGTGTGTGTGTGAGTGTGAGTGTGCATGTGAGTGTGTGAGTGAGTGTGTGTGCGTGAGTTTAATGTGAGTGTGTGTGAGTGTGAGTGTGTGAGTGTGAGTGTGTGTGCATGAGTGTGTGTGTGAGTATGTGTGTGCATGAGTGTGTGTGTGAGTGAGTGAGTATATGAGTGTGAGTGAATGTGCGTGTGTTTGAGTGTGAGAGTGTGTGTGTGAGTGAGTGTGAATGTGTGTGAGTGTGAGAGTGTGTGTGTGAGTGAGTGAGTATATGAGTGTGAGTGAATGTGCATGTGTGTGAATGTGAGAGTGTGTGTGTGAGTGTGAGCGTGTGTGTGTGACTGTGAGTGTGTGAGTGAGTGTGAGGGTGTGTGAGCGTGAGCATGAGTGTGTGTGTGACCATTTGTGAATGTGAGTGTGAGTGTGTGTGTGAGTGAGTGTGGATGGGTGTGAGTGAGTGTGAGTGTGGGTGTGAGAGTCAGTGAGTGTGAGAGTGAGTGAGTGTGAGTGTGTGAGTGATTGTGAGTGTGTGTGAGTGTGCGTGTGTGTGTGTGTGAGTGAGAGAGTGTGTGTGTGTGTGTGTGTGAGTGAATGAATGTGAGTGAGTATGTGTGTGTGTGTGTGTGAGTGTGTGTGTGCATGTGAGTGTTTGTGAGGGTGAGTAAGTGTATGACTGTGAGTGAGTGTGAGTGTGTGTGTGCGTGAGTGTGTGAATGTGAGTGTGTGTGTGAGTGGGTATGTGTGTGAGTGAGTGTGAGTGAGTGTGTGTGTGAATGTGTGAGTGAGTGTGTGAGTGTGGGTGGGTGTGAGTGAGTGAGTGTAAGAGTGAGTGTGAGTGTGGGTGTGAGTGTGAAAGTGAGTGAGTGTGAGAGTGTGTGTGTGTTTGTGAGTGTTTGCGAGATTGAGTGAGTGTATGACTGTGAGTGAGTGTGAGTATGTGCGAGTCAGTGAGTGTGTGTGTGAGTGTGTGTGTGTGAGTGTGAGTGTGTGTGTGTGTGAGTGTGTGAGCGTGAGTGAGCATGTGACAGTGAATGTGCGAGTGAGTGTGTGTGTGTGAGTGAGTGTTTGTGATTGTGTGTGAGTGTGGGTGGGTGTGAGTGAGAGTGAGTGTGAGTGTGTGTGTGTGAATGTGAGAGTGAGTGTGAGAGTGAGTGAGTGCAAGAGTAAGTGTGTGTGTGAGTGTGAGTATGTGAGTGAGTGTGTGAGTGTCAATGTGTGTGAGTGTGCATGAGTGAGTGAGTGAGTGTGTGTAGGTGTGAGTGTGAGTGAATGAGTGAGTGTGTGTGTGAGTGTATGTGTGAGTGTGTATGAGAGTGAGTGTGAGTGTGCGTGAGTGAGTGTGTGTGCACGTGAGTGTGTGTGAGTGTGAATGAGTGTGAGTATGAGTGTGAGTGTGTGTGTGAATGTGTGTGCGTGAGTGTGAGTGAATGAGTGAGTGTGTGTGTGAGTGTGTGTGTGAGTGTGTGTGTGAGTGAGTGTGTGAGTGTGCATGATTGTGTGTGTACATGTGAGTGTGAGTATGAGTATGTATGTGTGTGCATGTGAGTGTGAGTGAGTGTGTGTGTGCGTCAGTGTGTGAGTGTGTGAGTGTGTGTGTGATTGAGTGTGTGAGAGTGAGTGTGTGTGAGTGAGTGTGTGTTTGTGAGTGTGTGTATGAACGTGAATGTGTGTTTGTGTTTGTGTGTGAGAGTGGGTGAGTGTGAGAGTGAGTGTGTGAGTGTGAGTGTGAGAGTGAGTGTGTGAGTGTGAGAGTGAGTGTGAGAGCGAGTGTGTGTGGGGCTGAGTGAGTGTGTGTGTCAGTGTGTGTGAGTGTGGTGTGTGTGTGTGAGTGAGTGTGTGTGTGTGTGTGAGTGAGTGTGTGTGTGAATGTGGAGTCAGTGAGTGTGTGTGTGAGTGTGTGAGTCAGTGAGTGTGTGTGTGAGTGAGTGTGTGTCTGGGTGAGTATGTGTGTGAGTGCGTGAGTGAATGAGTGTGTGTGTGTGTGAGTATGGGTGGGTGTGTGTGAGTGTGGGTGTGAGAGTAAGTGTGTGTGAGAGTGAGTGAGTGTGTGAGTGAGTGTGTGAGTGAGTGTGTATGTGAGTGTGTGTGTGGTGTGTGTGTGAGTGAGTGTGAGTGAGTGAGCATGTGAGTGTGAGTGTGAGTATGTGAGTGTGTGTGTGTGTGTGTGAGTGAGCGAATGAGTGAGTGTGTGTGTGAGTGTGTGTGTGCATGAGAGTGTGTGTGAGTGTGAGTGAGTATGAGTGTGAGTGTGTGAGTGTGTGTGCGTGAGTGTGTGTGCGAGTGTGTGTGAGTGTGTGTGCATGTGAGTGTGTGAGTGTATGAGTGAGTGTGAGTGTGTGTGCGTGTGTGTGTGATGTGAGTGTGAGTGTGCGAGAGTGTATGTGTGTAAGTGAGTGAGTGAGTGTGTGTGTGTGGGTGGGTGAATGAGTGTGAGTGAGTGTGTGTGTGTGGGTGAGTGATGAGTGACTGTGAGTGAGTGTGTGTGAGTGTGAGTGAGTGTGAGCATGAGTGTGTGTGTGTGTGTTTGTGAGTGTGTGTGTGTGAGCATGAGTGTGTGTGAGCATGAGTGAGTGTATGAGTGTGAGTGAGTGTATGAGTGTGAGTGTGTGAATGTGAGTGTGTGTGAGTGAGTGGGTGTGAGTGTGTGTGAGTGAGTGTGTGTGGGTGTGAGTGTGGGTGTGTGTGCGTGTGAGAGTGAGTGAGTGTGAGTGTGTGAGTGTAAGTGTGTGAGTGGTGTGTGTGTGTTTAAGTGTGAGTGTGCATATGAGAGTGTGTGTGTGAGTGAGTGTGTGAGTGTGTGTGGGTGAGTGAGTGTGAGTGAGTGTGTTTGTGTGTCTGTGAGTGTGAGTGAACAAGTGTGTGTGTGTGAGTGTGTGTTAGTGTGAGTGTATGTGTGAGTGTGAGTGAGTGTGTGAGTGTGAGTGTGTGAATGAGTGTGATTGTGTGTGTGTGTGTGTGGGTGAGTGTGTGTCGGTGATTGAGTGTGTGAGTGTGTGTTGGTGATTGAGTGTGTGTCGGTGATTGAGTGTGTGTGGGTAAGTGTGTGTGGGTGAGTGTGTGAATGAGTGTGATTGTGTGTGTGTGTCGGTGATTGAGTGTGTGAGTGTGTGTTAGTGTGAGTGAGTGTATGTGTGAGTGTGTGAGTGTGAGAGTGTGAGTGTGTGAATGAGTGTGATTGTGTGTGTGTGTGGGTGAGTGTGTGTCGGTGATTGAGTGTGTGAGTGTGTGTTAGTGTGAGTGAGTGTATGTGTGAGTGTGTAAGTGTGTGTGGGTGAGTGTGTGAATGAGTGTGATTGTGTGTGTGTGTGGGTGAGTGTGTGTGGGTAAGTGTGTGTGTGAGTGTGTGTGTTAATTGAGAACATGATCAGGCTCGGCTGTGATGCCTCCACCCTCGGTGATGACCCCATTGCCTGGCCTCACAACAACAACCTGCATTTATAGAGCACAAAGTGACCACGGTGCTTCACAGGATACAAATGGATATTGAGCCAAAGATGAAGGTATTAGGAGTGGTGACCAACCGCTTGGCCAAAGAGATGGGTTTTATGGAGGATCCGTAAAGCAGAGAGAGCGGGAGTTCCATGGGGCCTCGGTGGGTTACGGCATGGCCACCAATGGTCGCGCTGGAGGAATGTAGAGATTGCGGAGATTGTAGGGCTGGAGAAGGTTACAGAGTCACGGAGTAACAATGCCATGGAGGGATTTAAACACAAAGAAATATAAATTTGAATTGTTGGGGGAATCAGGAGTCAATGTAGATGTGCGGGGTGGCGATAGAGAGGTGGGACGTGCGGGAAAGCTCACGGGCAGGAGAGTTTTGGATGAGCTACAGATTTATGGAGACTGGAAGATGGGAGGCCGGCCAGGAGTGCGACGGAATAGTCGAGTCTGGAGGTGACAAAGGGATGGATGAGGGTTTCAGCAGCGGATGAGCTGAGGCAGGGCAAAGATGCTCGATGTTGCGGAGGTGCACGTCGGTGGTTTGGTGATGGAGAGGACATGATGGAAAGGAGATGGTGGAGAGGACATGGGGTCGGACGCTCCCTCGGCATACAATAGGAGGCTGAGGTTGTGAACGGTCTGGTTTAGTGTGAGAGTGGCCAGGGAGGGGGGTGGAATCGGCTGCTTGCGAGTGGAGTTGGTGGCGGAGGCTTTGGCCTTCCCAATGTTTAATGTGAGGAGGTCACTGACCCAGGATAACACAGAGGGAGTGGAGGGGAGCAGAGAGGTGGGGAGAGGGGGAGCTGGACCTGATCAGCGTACTTGTGGAAGGAAGCGCACTCCATGTCGCCAAGGGCCAAGATGAGGAAGAGGAGGGGGCCAAGGATAGATTCTTGGGATAACGGTTTAGGGACAGGAAGGGAAGTTATTACTGCACAGTCTCTGGCTACAGTTGGATTGGTACGAGCGGAACCAGGCGGGGGAAGTCACACTGAGCTGGACGACAGGAGAGAGGTTGAAGAATGCTGTGCTGGACTATGTCCAAGGCTGCAGACAGGTCGAGGAGAAGGTTCAGCGACAATACACCTTGGGTATAATCACTGTGGCTGTGATTACCGCTGTATCGATGCTTGACATCAGCAGGAACCTGACTGAAGAAGCTCAAACATTGGAATGCACGTTTAGGGACTGTGTAGAGGAAAGAGAGATTGCAGATGGGGCGGGAGTTTGGCCAAGGACAGTGGGGTGGAGCGGGTTTATTTGGAGGTGGGTTTGAGAATGGAGGTTTTTGAACAGGACGGGAGGGGATGGGACCTAAGGAGCGGAAGGCACACTAGGCGAATGGATATTTGGACAATGTGTGGGGGGTCCATGGACCTGGGCTCGGTCAGTGGGGCCAGGAGAGGACGGGAGATATCACACACCCTGGCATTGTGGCCATGCCTAAACGTCAATTACAGTCCGCCGCAGAGCGGTTCAACACAAACTTAAAATTTCAGCATAACAATCCTACACCTTAAACACAGATTTCTGTCCTCCTCTCATCGGTGTTTCAGCTGCTAAAGCCGTGTCTGTGGTAACCCGAACTCTGGGACCCGCAGGATTTATCTATCATTTAAATAAAAACAAACCATTAAAAACTATCAGCTGCACCAGAAATGGATTTTCAGAAATGCGAGGAATGGCCTTTGCCCGAGTGTGGCCGGATCTGTATCGTCACAGATCGGGGAATGTGAGCCCTGGCTGAGAAATTAAACACCCGCCTTCCTCAGCCAATCAGCAGCACATCGAGTGAACTGATCCTCACAACCAAAACTCGCTGGCCGAGAATGGAACCCAAAACATTCCGACTCATCGAGATGGCGGCCTGGATCATATCAGTTAGCGCACTGCTGCCCAGTGATTGACGTACAACAACAGGATCCAGGTTATAGCATTAGTCAGCAGTTAATACAGCGCCAATCCAGCAAACAACTGTTACACACCTTCCCAGTTACCACATGCTCAACTATTACAGTACTATCAGAGCCCCTCCGACAGTGCGGCGCTCCCTCAGCATTGCCCCTCCGACAGTGTCAGTACTGCCCCTCCGACAGTGCGGCACTCCCTCAGTACTGCCCCTCCGACAGTGCGGCACTCCCTCAGTACTGCCCCTCCGACAGTGCGGCGCTCCCTCAGCATTGCCCCTCCGACAGTGCGGCGCTCCCTCAGTACTGCCCCTCCGACACTCCCTCAGTACTGCCCCTCCGACACTCCCTCAGTACTGCCCCTCCGACACTCCCTCAGCACTGCCCCTCCGACAGTGCGGCACTCCCTCAGCACTGCACTGGGAGTGCGAGCCTGGATTCTGTGCTCAAGTCTCTGGAGTGGGATTTGAGCCCACAACCCTCTGACTCGGAGGCGAGAGTGCTGCCCACTGAGCCACGACTGACCCTGTACAACTAATTCTGCAAGATGACAGCGTGCTGAAGATCAGCTGAAACCTCGTGCTGGTCGTTCATAGATCAACATCGCTGCATTTGTGCCTCCGGTCCCACCGTGAATCAGTATCTGCTCAGGCCACAACTCCCCTCCTCAGCACCTGGTAGCTGGTGAATTAAACACCAGTCACACAAGGCTGGCTGAGGCTCCACTGTGTGCTACCATGGCAACTGATCGGGGGAGGGGGAGATTTGCTCTGTGTGCTCTCTTTAGTGACATTGTAAACTCATTCTTTATGGGTAAGTTTATTATTTAGGATGCAAATCGCACCCAAGGGAAATCAAATGTTTTTGCACAATAGATAACAGCTCATTTATAGTGTGTGAGAGTGAAATTAATGAATCCGGGAATGCGAATGGCTGCGAGCGCTGTTGTTACTTATTTTCTTCAATGCTTCAAAGTCCAGGGAGAGATGTGTTCGGGGGTTCGCTCGGCAATGGCTCGGAGGATATAGGCACCACCTTGTGTGGTACTCATGAATCCAGAGGCCCTAGGATTGATCCCTGGCCGTGCTGAGTTTGAATTATGGAAGCTCAGACTCTTACAGCACAGAAGGAGGTCATTCGGCCCATCGTGCCTGTGCCGGCTCTTTGAAAGAGCAGTCGTGGTTAGTCCCATTCCCCAGCATGCTCCCCACAGCCCTGCCAAGCAATCTGCTTCCTGTACATGTGTAATTGAACATTCCGATTGAATCTGATTCCAAATCATAACCACCCTCTGTATGGAATCATTTCTCCTCAAGTTCTTTTGCCAATTATTTTAACTCTATAACCTCTTTTTTTTTCCATTCATGGGATGTGGGCATCGCTGGCAAGGCCGGCATTTATTGCCCATCCCTAATTGCCCCTTGAGAAAGTGGTGGTGAGCCGCCTTCTTGAACCGCTGCAGTCCGTGTGGTGAAGGTGCTCCCACAGTGCTGTTAGGGAGGGAGTTCCAGGATTGTGACCCAGCGACGATGAAGGAACGGCCGATATATTTTGAAGTCAGGACGGTGTGTGACTTGGAGGGGAACGTGGAGGTGGTGGTGTTCCCATGCACCTGCTGCCCTTGTCCTTCTAGGTGGTAGAGGTAGCGGGTTTGGGAGATGCTGCCGAAGAAGCCTTGGCGAGTTGCTGCAGCGCATCTTACCAGAGGAACCAGTTTCTCCCTACTTGCTCTATCAAACCCCTCATAACTTTGAACAATTCTATTAAATCTCCCCTTAACCTTCCCTGCTCTAGGGAGAACAATCCTAGCTTCTTCAATCTCTCCACATTACTGAAGTCCTTAATCTCTGGTATAATCCTGGTCAATCTCCCCGGCACACTCTCCAAGGTCTTGGCAGCCTTCCCAAAGTGCGGTGCCCAGAGTTGGACACAATACTGCAGTTGGGGCCTCATTAGTTCGCTGATCTTATCAAGATCAGCAGCTGAGGCAATCTCATTAGTTTTGGTGCTCCTGGGCTTGGAACTGGGGCAAAACACAGCTCGAGTTCCCACTGCTGGAATACTCACTCGTACCTGTTCACTCGACCATGCCAACGCACTCGTGGCTGGCCTCCCATTTTCCACCCTCCATAAACTTTGAGCTCATCCAAAACTCGGCTGCCTTGCACCAAGTCCCGCTCACCCATCACCCCCTGTGCTCGTTGACCCACATTGGCTCCCGGTCCGGCAACGCCTGGATTTTAAAATTCTCATCCTTGTTTTCAAATCCCTTCATGGCCTCATCCTGTCTCTGTAATCTCCTCCAGCCCCACAACCCGCTGAGATGTCTGTGCTCCTCTAATTCTGCCCTCCTGAGCATCCCTGATTATAATCGCTCCACCATCGGTGGCCGTGCCTTCTGCTGCCTGGGCCCCAAGCTCTGGAACTCCCTCCCTAAACCTCTCCGCCTCTCTCTTCTCCTTTAAGACGCTCCTTAAAACCCACCTCTTTGAGAAAGCTTTTGCTCAGTGTCCTCCTTACGTGGCTCTGTGTCAAATTTTGTTTGATAACGCTCCTGTGAAGCACTTCGAGATGTCTTACTACGTTAAATGCGCTATATAAAAAGAAATTGCTGTTGTTTAAACATGGAGTAAACATCGCCCCAGTCACCCATCACTGAGGCTCATTGGTGCAAAGTCCTGACTGAGATGGAGGAGTTAGGATCTGTTCGTCCCTCTGAAGCCAATAATACGGTTACCTGAAGCTGGGTTTGTGAATGGGTCAAGCATGGAGCAGCTCTCTGATTGGCCAACAGCTCAGTGTCTAGTTGGATCTTGCATGGAGTTTGGCAATGGCTCAGTGGCTGATATACTGTTATATCCAGACCAGAAGGTCTCACACTATCGGTGAGAACAGGATTCAGAAATACAACTCGAAATAATGAACCCTAACCCTCAGGCAGAGCCAGACTCAAAATATAAGAACATAAGAAATAGGAGCAGAATTAGGCCATAAGATCATGGCTGATCATTGACCTCAATTCAACTTTCCTGCCTGATCTCCATATCCCTTGATTCCCCTTAAGTCCAAAAATCTATCTATCTCACCTTTGAATATATTCAGAGACTCAGCATCCACAGCTTTCTGGGGCAGAGAATTCTAAAGATTCACAACCCTCCGAGTGAAGAAATTCCTCCTCATCTCCATCTTAAATGGCTGACCCCTTATCATGAGACTGTGCCTCCTGGTTCTAGACACTCCCACTAGACACTCTCAGCACCTACCCTGTCAATCCCCCTCAGAATCGTGTATGTTTCAATGAGATCACCTCTCATTCTTCTAAACTCCAGAGAGTATTGGCCCAATCTACAGAATCTCTCATCATAAGACAGCCCTCTCATCCCAGGAATCAATCTGGTGAACCTCTGTTGCACTGCCTCCAAGGCAAGTATATCCTTCCTTAGATAAGGAGACCAAAACTGTGCACAGTACTCCAGGTGTGGTCTCACCCAGGCCCTGTAAATTGTAGCAAGATGTCCTTATTCTTATACTTAACCTCCTTGCAATAAAGGCCAACATGCCATTTGCCTTCCTTACTGCTTCCTATACCTGCACACTCGCTTTCTGTGTTTCTTGCACAAGGGACACCCAAATCTCTCTGAATACCAACATTTAAAAGTTTCTCACCATTTTAAAAATATTGTTTTCTATTCTTCCCACCAAAGTGAATAACCTCACATTTCTCCACATTATACTCCATCTGCCACCTTACTGTCCACTCACTCAGTCTATCTATATCCCTTTGCAGACGCTTGGTGTTCTCCTCACAGCTTACTGTCCCACCTCGTTTTGTATTGTCAGCGAACTTGGATACATTACACACGGTGCCTTCATCTAGGTCATTAATATCATCATCATCATAGGCAGTCCCTCGGAATCGAGGAAGACTTGCTTCCACTCTTAAAATGATTCCTTAGGTGGCTGAACAGTCCAATACGAGAGCCACAGTCCCTGTCACAGCTAGGACAGACAGTCGTTGAGGGTAATGGACTGGTTTGCCGCACGCTCTTTCCGCTGTCTGCGTTTGTTTTCTGCATTCTCTTGGCGACGAGACTCAAGGTGCTCAGTGTCCTCCCCGATGCACTTCCTCCACTTCGGGCGGTCTTTGGCCAGGGACTCCCAGGTGTCAGTGGGGATGTTGCACTTTATCAGAGAGGCTTTGAGGGTGTCCTTGTAACATAGTGCAGTCATTAATGTTCTGTCGTCATTAATATAGATTGTAAATAGCTGAGGCTCCAGCACTGATCCTTGCGGCACCCCACTAGGTACAGCCTGCCAACCTGAAAAGGACCCATTTATCCTGACTCTGTTTTCTGACTGTTAACCAATTCTCTATCTATACTAATACATTACCTCCATCCCATGAACCCTTATCTTGTGTAATAATCTTTTATGTGGCACCTTATCGAATGCCTTTTTGGAAATCCAAATATACTATATCCACTGGTTTCCTTTTATCTACCCTGCTAGTTACATCCTCAAAAAACTCTAATAAATTTGTCAAACACGATTTCCCTTTCATATAACCATGTTGAATCTGCCTAATCATATTATGATTTTCTAAGTGTCCACTTCTTTAAAAATGGATTCCAGCCTTTTCCCGATGACTGATGTCGGGCTAACTGGCCTGTAGTTTCCTGTTTTCTCTCTCCCTCCTTTCTTGAATAGCGGGGTTACATTCACTACCTTCCAATCCGCGATGTGAGCACAACCGAGAGCCGCACTGACACTGGGACGAAGAACGCTCACTAATAGACTCTTCAGCCCCGATCAATACAGGAGCTATGCATTTTGCAGCTCCACGGATCTCACTGAAATAACAAGGCATTTTCTCCGGGATGTGAGGCACAGTTAGTCCTTGTCACACTCTGCACTTGAGATGCACGCAGAGCCAAAGAAACAGCAGCTTTCTCCAATGGGACATGTTTCCTTATTTACGACTCTCTCTCGCTCTCTCCAGCAAATCAATTTTCCTGACAGAGAAATATTATGTTTTGCCCAATCCCCGCAGTCTTTCGCTTTGTTTACCGTCTCGAGCACACAAAGTGTCTCCTACTGCCAGCCCTCCGGCACAGGCCCAACATTCGACCCCACTCTATCTTCCACTCCGAGCTGTCAGCTGGGAGAGGTTGCAGCTGCTCATGTTCCACCACAGAGGTGGGGGGACCGACAGCGCGATATCAGCCAGGCATCGGAGCATGTCCGCAGGGTGAGGACAACCGAGCCATTCCAGTGCTCCAAGTGTTCCCCTTGTGCAGCGGAACCGGGAGAATGGGCACACACTGGGGAGGGACTGGGGGAGGGGCTGGACACAGGGGGAGGGGCCAGGCACCGGGGGAGGGGCTGGTGGAAGAGCCAGACACCGGGGGGAGGGATCGGACACCGGGGGAGGGGCCAGACACAGGGGGAGGGGCTGGTGGAAGAGCCAGACACCGGGGGGAGGGATCGGACACCGGGGGAGGGGCCAGACACAGGGGGAGGGGCTGAACACCGGGGGAGGGGCTGGACACTGGGGGAGGGAATTGGACACCGGGGGAGGGTCTAGTGGAAGAGCCAGACACCGGGGGAGGGGCTGGACACTGCGGGAGGGGCTGGACACTGGGGGCAGGGGCCGGGGGAGGGGCCAGCACCGGGGGAGGGTCTGGACACTGGGAGAGGGGCCAGGCACCGGGGGAGGGGCTGGACACTAAGGAGGGGCCAGGCACGGGGGGGGGGGGGGTGGGGCCAGACACCGGGGGAGTGCCCGGGGGAGGGGCCAGTCACCGGGGGAGGGTCCGGGGGTGGGGCCAGACACCGTGGGAGTGCCCGGGGGAGGGGCCAGACACTTGGGGAGGGTCCGGGGGTGGGGCCGGACACCAGGAGTGGGTCCAGGGGAGGGGCAAGACACTGGGGGAGGGTCCGGGGGAGGGGTCAGACACCGTGGGAGTGCCCGGGGGAGGGGCCAGACACTGGGGGGAGGGTCCGTGGGTGGGGCCAGACACCGGGGGAGGGTCCATGGGTGGGGCCAGACACCGGGGGAGGGTCCATGGGTGGGGCCAGACACCGGGGGAGTGCTTGATCCAGATCTGATGCAGGTGAATGTTTGAGTTGGTGATGGCAGCAGTTGCGAGCTGGGCATGGTAGTGGGCCCCTCCCCCTGGGGAATACTTCACATTCTCCTCAGTGAGCGCTCCCTCCCCCACTCACACCCTGCCCGAGACCTGTCCCTTCACCGAGCTCGGTACTCCAAGGCACCTCTGGCGATCCACTGCTTCGTAACATGGAACTGAAATCAGACACACAGATCCAGACGCCCCGGCCCAACACTCAGAACTCACCGCTGGTGCAAAGAAAGAAACTATTGCATTTTTATAGCGCCTTTCATGACCACAGGACATCCCTAAACGCTTCACAACCAATGAAGTACTTTAAGTGTATTCACTGTTGCAATGTAGGAAATGCAGCAGCCAATTTGCACACAGCAAGCTCCCACAAACCAGATCATCTGTTTTAAGTATAGCTGAGGGATAAATATTGGCCAGGACACTAGGGAAACTCCCCTGCTCTCTTTGAAATATTGCTGGGGAATCTTTTACGCCGACTGAGAGGGCAGACGGGGCCTCGGTTTAAAGTCTCATCTGAAATATGGCACGTCTGACAGTGCAGCACTCCCTCAGTACTACTCCTCTGACAGTGCAGCAGTCTCTCAGCACTGCCCCTCCGACAGTGCAGCACTCCCTCAGTACTTCCCCTCTGACAGTGCGGCGCTCCCTCAGTACTGCCCCTCCGACAGTGTGGCACTCCCTCAGCACTGCCCCTCCGACAGTGCAGCACACCCTCAGTACTGCCCCTCCGACAGTGCAGCACTCCCTCAGTACTGCTCCTCTGACAGTGTAGCACTCCCTCAGTACTGCCCCTCCGACAGTGCAGCACTCCCTCAGTACTGCCCCTCCGACAGTGCGGCACTCCCTCAGTACTGCCCCTCCGACAGTGCGGCACTCCCTCAGTACTGCCCCTCCGACAGTGCAGCACTCCCTCAGTACTGCCCCTCCGACAGTGCGGCACTCCCTCAGTACTGCCCCTCCGACAGTGCAGCACTCCCTCAGTACTGCCTCTCCGACCGTGCAGCACTCCCTCAGTACTGCCCCTCCGACAGTGCAGCACTCCCTCAGTACTGCCCCTCCGACAGTGCAGCACTCCCTCAGTACTGCCCCTCCGACAGTGCAGCACTCCCTCAGTACTGCCTCTCCGACCGTGCAGCACTCCCTCAGTACTGCCCCTCCGACAGTGCAGCACTCCCTCAGTACTGCCCCTCCGACAGTGCAGCACTCCTTCAGTACTGCCCCTCCGACCGTGCAGCACTCCCTCAGTACTGCCCCTCTGACAGTGTCAGCTGAGATTTTGTGCAAGTCCCTGAGGACCCCACAACCTCTGACGCATTGGCGAGAGGGACTGCTGACACCTGCGTGGGCAAAGATTGTGGAAACAGTGTGAGGAACCTCCCCGCCTCTCAATGCAATCGGAAAGGTGAACAGAAAAAATAACTAACTGCTGAAATTTGAGTTGGGAAATATCGTGTCCTCTGTTTAAGTGAAGGGGAAGATGTTAAAAAGTACTCAGTAGCTGGAACTGCCTCTGCAGGAAAAATTCTCCCTGTGACAACATTGTTCCATTAATCCTGCAAACATAACAATCACTGAGCCTGTTTCTGGCCGGCTGCATTCTGCAGGGACAATACTTTATTTAGCAGCCAGTAATGCTTTCTGTTTGAAGTAATATTCACTGCTTTGTTATTGTATTGCTTCACATATTGCTTCACATTACCAATCTGCCTCCTCTTTACAGTCCCTTTGATCAACCTTTGTTTATTTCCCATCCATCCACCCCCCACTGGGCGGCAGGCAGCGTGGTGCCCGCTCCCTGGGGCAGTGTGATACCCGCTCCCTGGGGCAGTGTGATGCCTGCTCCCTGGGGCAGTGTGATACCCGCTCCCTGGGGCAGCGTGGTGCCCGCTCCCTGGGGTAGTGTGATACCCGCTCCCTGGGGCAGCGTGATGCTTGCTCCCTGGGGCAGTGTGATACCCGCTCCCTGGGGCAGTGTGATGCCTGCTCCCTGGGGCAGTGTGATGCCTGCTCCCTGATGCAGTGTGATACCCGCTCCCTGGGGCAGTGTGATACCCGCTCCCTGGGGCAGCGTGGTGCCCGCTCCCTGGGGTAGTGTGATACCCGCTCCCTGGGGCAGCGTGATGCTTGCTCCCTGGGGCAGTGTGATACCCGCTCCCTGGGGCAGTGTGATGCCTGCTCCCTGGGGCAGTGTGATGCCTGCTCCCTGGGGCAGTGTGATGCATGCTCCCTGGGGCAGTGTGATACCCGTTCCCTGGGGTAGTGTGATGCCTGCTCCCTGGAGTAGTGTGATGCCTGCTCCCTGGGGCAGTGTGATACCCGTTCCCTGGGGTAGTATGATGCCTGCTCCCTGGGGCAGTGTGATACCCGCTCCCTGGGGCAGTGTGATGCCTGCTCCCTGGGGCAGTGTGATGCCTGCTCCCTGGGGCAGTGTGATGCCCGGTCCCTGGGGCAGTGTGATGCCTGCTCCCTGGGGCAGCGTGATGCCTGCTCCCTGGGGCAGCATGATGCCTGCTCCCTGGGGCAGTGTGATGCCTGCTCCCTGGGGCAGTGTGATACCCACTCCCTGGGATAGTGTGATGCCTGCTCCCTGGGGCAGCGTGATGCCTGCTCCCTGGGGCAGTGTGATGCCTGCTCCCTGGGGCAGTGTTATACCCACTCCCTGGGATAGTGTGATGCCTGCTTCCTGGGGCAGCGTGATGCCTGCTCCCTGGGGTAATGTGATGCCTGCTCCCTGGGATAGTGTGATGCCTGCTCCCTGGGGCAGTGTGATGCCTGCTCCCTGGGGTAGTGTGATGCCTGCTCCCTGGGGCAGTGTGATGCCTGCTCCCTGGGGTAGTGTGATGCCCGGTCTGCTCCCTGGGCAGTGTGATGCCTGCTCCCTGGGGCAGTGTGATACCCGCTCCCTGGGGCAGTGTGATACCCGCTCCCTGGGGCAGCATGGTGCCCGCTCCCTGGGGCAGTGTGATACCCACTCCGTGGGATAGTGTGATGCCTGCTCCCTGGGATAGTTTGATGCTTGCTCCTTGGGGCAGTGTGATGCCTGCTCCCTGGGGTTGTGTGATGCCTGCTCCCTGGGGTAGTGTGATGCCTGCTCCCTGGGGCAGTGTGATACCCACTCCCTGGGATAGTGTGATACCCGCTCCCTGGGGCAGTGTGACGCCTGCTCCCTGGGGTAGTGTGATACCCGCTCCCTGGGGCAGTGTGATGCCTGCTCCCTGGGGCAGTGTGACGCCTGCTCCCTGGAGTAGTGTGATACCCGCTCCCTGGGGCAGTGTGATGCCTGCTCCCTGGGGTTGTGTGATGCCTGCTCCCTGGGATAGTGTGATGCCCACTCCCTGGGGCAGTGTGGTGCCCGTCCCTGGGGTAGTGTGATGCCTGCTCCCTGGGGTTGTGTGATGCCTGCTCCCTGGGATAGTGTGACGCCCACTCCCTGGGGCAGTGTGGTGCCCGCTCCCTGGGGTAGTGTGATGCCTGCTCCCTGGGGCAGTGTGATGCCCACTCCCTGGGGTAGTGTGGTGCCCGCTCCCTGGGGTAGTGTGATGCCCGCTCCCTGGGGTTGTGTGATGCCTGCTCCCTGGGATAGTGTGATGCCCACTCCCTGGGGCAGTGTGATGCCCGCTCCATGGGGCAGGTAGACGGGCTGAATTCAGCGGCTTCTCCCACCAGAGACAGGATCCCGCATCATCCCAACACTTCCACCAGCAGGTGCCTTCTGTGAGATGGTGAGAAGTGCCAATGCTGACCGTGAGGGGTGCGTCAAAGTGCCCGTTCCAAGGGATGGTCAATGAGTCGGGTGCAACCAGGGAGCTGGCTATTGCAGCGAGTGGACGAGCACATTGGCACCTGGAAGTTGTGTCAGCTGTGGCTCAGTGGGCAGCACCCTCGCCTCTGAGTCAGAAGGTTGTGGGTTCAAGTCCCCTCCAGAGACTTGAGCACATAATCTCGACTGACACTCGAATGCCGTACTGAGGGAGCACTGTATTGTCGGAGGTGCTATCTTTTGGATGAGACGTTAAACCAAGATCTCGTTTCCCTCTCTGGTGAACATAAAAGATCCCATAGCACTGTGTGTCGGGGACAATATTCCTCCCTCAACCAAAATCACTAAAACAGATTATCTGGTCATTATCACATTGCTGTTTGTGGGAGCTTGCTGTGCGCAAATTGGCTGCCGTGTTTCCTACATTACAACAGTGACGACACTCCAAAAGTACTTCATTGACTGTAAAGTGCTTTGGGTCCTCCTGAGGTTATGAAAGACCCTATATAAATCTTTCTTTTACCCAAGTTCAATCCCTGGTTTGTGCTCAGTTAGTTGGTTTTAGCCAGATGTCATTCCGGTTGCTGTAATCCACTTTGAATTCTTAAATAAAACAGTTTTGGAATATTGCTGGCGTTTGGCTCAGGATGCTCATTACCGGAACAGAGGAGATGAAAAAAAATACTAATTGAGTTTGACCATATTGAAGCACAGCACTGTTGGAAGATCTTAGAATCCTTCGAAAGGGCCTCATGTAGATCACCTCAACTCACCTCAACCCAACTCACCTCAACCAAACCATGCCCCAGTGAGAGTCAGTGTGTGTGGGACCTGTACCCCAGTGAGAGTCAGTGTGTGTGGGACCCGTACCCCAGTGAGAGTCAGTGTGTGTGGCACTGTACCCCAGTGAGAGTCAGTGTGTGTGGAACTGTACCCCAGTGAGAGTCAGTGTCTGTGGAACTGTACCCCAGTGAGAGTCAGTGTGTGTGGGACTGTACCCCAGTGAGAGTCAGTGTGTGTGGGACTGTACCCCAGTGAGAGTCAGTGTGTGTGGGACTGTACCCCAGTGAGAGTCAGTGTGTGTGGGACCTGTACCCCAGTGAGAGTCAGTGTGTGTGGGACTGTACCCCAGTGAGAGTCAGTGTGTGTGGGACCTGTACCCCAGTGAGAGTGAGTGTGTGTGGGACTGTACCCCAGTGAGAGTCAGTGTGTGTGGGACTGTACCCCAGTGAGGGTCAGTGTGTGTGGGACCCGTACCCCAGTGAGAGTCAGTGTGTGTGGGACTGTACCCCAGTGAGAGTGAGTGTGTGTGGGACCTGTACCCCAGTGAGAGTGAGTGTGTGTGGGACTGTACCCCAGTGAGAGTCAGTGTGTGTGGGACTGTACCCCAGTGAGAGTCAGTGCCTTCACTAGAGGAGAGGGGAAATTGAAAGGAATATTCACTGTTGTAACAGCCATGTCATTGCTCACTACCCGGTTTCTCTTTATCCGCCAGCGATGCTGATGCAGGTTTAATGCTTGTGTTTGTAGCAAATTATTCACACTCCGCGATTTGACAAAGGCCCAGAAGGTTTGTGACCCATGCCATAAACTATAAAACATTGCTTTATTAAATATTTATGGGTATTTTATGGGCGAGTTTCCTGAGTCATTAATACAGCACACCACAAATACCTCATGTGTCAGAGACAGGCCAGAATGTGCAGTGACATGCACCTTCTGAGGACCCAGTGTGAATGTGAAGACACGCGATGCCCGAGACCTGTGACCGCGAGAACCTACACTTATATAGAACCAACATTTATATAGCTCCTTTCACAACCTCAGGACGTCCCAAAGCATTTCACAGCCAATGAAGCACTCTTGCAATTTTTGCTGATATTGATTGAGGGTTAAATATTGGCCTGGAGAACTCCCCTGCACTTTTCTAAATAGTACCGTGGGATCTTGAGAGGGCAGACAGGGCCTCGGATCAAGGTCTTATCCGAAAGATGGCGCCTCTGGCAGTGCAGCGCTCTCTCGGCACTGCACTGGGATTGTCAGCCTGGATTTTGTGCTCAATCTATGGAGTGGGACTTGAACCCACAATCTTCATGATTCAGAGGCAAGAGTGCTGCCCACTGAGCCACGGTGTCCAGAATCTCTCATTTAACCAGATATAGAATGATAACAGTACAAGAGGCCATTCGGCCCATTTGTGCCTGTGGCGGCTCTTTGAAAGAGTGATCCAATCAGTCCCACTCCACCTGTAAATTTTTCCTTTTCAAGTATTTATCCAATTGCCTTTTGAAAGTTACTATTGAATCTGCTCCCACCGCCCTTTCAGGCTGCGCGTTCCAGATCACAACAACTCACTGCGTAAAATAATTCTCCTCACCTCCCCCTGGCTCTTTAGCCAATCATTTTAAATCTGTGTCCTCTGGCTACCGATCCTCCTGCCACTGGAAAGTTTTTCTCCTTATTTACTCTATCAAAACCCCTCATAATTTTGAACACCTCCATTCGATCGCCCCTTAACCTTCTCAGCTTCTCCCGTCTCTCCACGAAACCCTCATCTCTGGTACAATTTGGGTAAATCTCCTCTGCACCCTCTCCAAGGCCTTGACATCCTTCCTACAGCTGGACACAATAACAGTACAACAGCTTTAGTCCTCCAGCTGGCTTGTTGCTGCAATACCACAGCTGAGGATGCACAGTTAACTCGCCCAAGGAAAGATGCGCTTATTTGCACTAGCAAATGCTCTGATTGGCTCTCCATGATCACATGACCTGATTGCTGATTGGTCCCCTTGGAGGATACGACACACCCAGCAGTTTCTCTGCAGTGTGTAATTGGAACCACCCAGTCCACGTTCTCCGTGACGTTGCAAAGTGTAATTCGAGGACAGTGGTGCACATGCGTAGGCTTCGGGGGTGGAGTCCGGACTGTGCAGGCTCAGAAGGACGCTCAAAAAACGAGTGCAAATAATCACGCTGCCTAAGAAGGTCATTGTTTCTCCTGATTGTCCCACGTAATCTCTGAGGCCCTGGTGACCCAGCCCCGGGGTGTGTTGCCGCGCTGTTTTGCACTCGCCCCCCACACTCTGCGGGTTACTTGGGGACGGCTTGCTTTCCCTGAGGGGAGAGACGGACCAGTCACCAGCTTTAAACCGTTGTTACCTGGATGTCATCTGCTGTCAGCTGACTCTTTACCTCCGTCTTCTTTTCGGGAGGAGGAGGTTTATGCGACGGCGGCAAATCGATCCTGTGTGTGGGAGAAACGGGAACATTTCAGTTCAGGGGTTCGGTTGCTGCGGAAACTCCGGCACATTAAACCATTTCACACTTTACAGGTAACGGGAGCATTGGGGCGATGTTACTGGGCCAGTAATTCAGAGGCCTGAACTAATGATCCAGAGACATGAGTTCAAATCCCTCCACGGCAGCTGTGAGGAATTTAAATTCAGTTAATTCAATAAATCTGGAATTAAAAGCTCATGTAATGTATTTGCTTCATGGGTTCTTTGCTTAAGAATTCATAGCCACACATTGCTATTAAGAACTAGTTGGTTTATTAGCAAAGGTTTAACAATCACCAGTTCATTACCAGTTCAGCCACCAGGCTCACAACCACCTGCCCCATCGTGGATCCCCCGAACCCAACTGGCTGGGGTTTTATTGAGTCTTGTGAACATCACGTGACTGGCTAAGCCACTCCCAACTCAACAGCTCTACAAACCTGTGAGCATCCTCACAGGGGCATATAGTACAGGTAGTGTCAGTAATGGTGACCCTGAAACTATTGAATTGTCGTAATAAAACACTAACGCGTCTGTAGGAAAGGAAGCCTGCCGTCCTTACCCGGTCTGGCCTATATGTGACTCCAGATCCTCAGTCATTGATTCTTAACTGCCCTCTGTGGTTCAAGGCGGCTCAGCACCACCTTCTCGAGGGCAATTAGGGATGGGCAATAAATGCCGGCCTTGCCAATGACGCCCACATCCCAGGAATGAATAAAACAAAACTTCACTTCTTGAAACCATTACTGCTCGCTTGCCTTCGATCAGCTTTTGTTGTGGTTTTATTTCTGTCCTGCCCTCCGGGAGGCCTCACTCTCATTGTGGCATGTCTCCACAGACATAGGAGTAGCCTCCACTACCTTCTGCCACACTTCATGGGTGAACCTCGTTCATTTAATAAACCTCCACTGATTGCTGTTAATCCTGTACGCCTGCTGTTTGTACTGAATCAATTGCTGTAATTCTCATTCAATTTCGAGCGACAGCCAGAATCCCAAGTTAATGCTCTTAGAGCCCAATGAGATACTGGGCGAGAATCCCACATTAATACGGTTATATCTCAATGGTCCATGAGATGTGCCCACTGAGACAGATTGAGGATTGTAATAAAATTTAAATTCCCACTGAGCTCGCGGCTGGATGCCTGAACAAGATCCAAGCGAATAAATGCACTTGGGCCAAATGCGAGTGACCTTGGAGCTTAGAGAACCCAGACACTCACTGGCAGAACCACTGGCAAAAATATTCAGGGATTTGTTCAGGGGTTGGCCATTTAAGACTGAGATGAGGAGGAATTTCTTCACTCAGGGAATTGTGAATCTTTGGAATTCTCTGCCCCAGAGTGCTGTGGATGGATGGATGTGGGGCGATCAGGGGAACTACACAGCAGTTAATGCCAGTTCAGTACCCAGGAAAATTCCACCATCGATTGCCAAGGACAAGCGAAGCATTTAGGGGAGATATAAATGTCTGACAGTCTGGATTTATGAATGAGGTGTCAAGCTAGACCAATTAAATACAATTTTTCAATCTTGCTACAAAGTGTATGGATGATGGCAAGACTGTTTTTGATAAAGTGCCACATAGAAAACTAATGGAGAAAATGAGGAGATGTGGTATTGGTGGCAGAGAGTTGAGATGGTTCAAATCATGGCTGGGTGAATAATCTAATCCCTTACAATGGGTAATAGGGTGCAGGCTCTGTGTGAATGGGTAGGGTGAGGAGTAAGGTAGAGGCATGAGGTGTGGAGAGGACGAGGTGTGGAGGGGGTGAGGGTTGTGAGGGGGCAAGGGGTGCGAGGGGGCGGAGGGGTGTGAGGAGGCGGAGGGGTGTGAGGGATGTGAGGGGGTGGAGGGGTGTGAGGGGTGGAGGGGGTGAGGGGTGGAGGGGGTGTGAGGGGTGAGGAGTGTGAGGGGGTGGAGGGGTGTGAGGGATGGAGGGGGTGAGGGGTGTGAGGGGTGTGAGGGGGCGGAGGGGGCAAGGGGTGTGAGGGGGTGGAGGGGGCGAGGGGTGTGAGGGTGTGTGAAGGGGTGGAGGGGGCGAGGGGGTGGAGGAGGCGAGGGGGCAGAGGGGGCAAGGGGAGTGAGGGGGTGGAGGGGGCGAGTGGTAGAAACATAGAAAATAGGTGCAGGAGTAGGCCATTCGGCCCTTCTAGCCTGCACCGCCATTCAATGAGTTCATGGCTGAACATGCAACTTCAGTACCCCATTCCTGCTTTCTCGCCATACCCCTTGATCCCCCTAGTAGTAAGGACTTCATCTAACTCCTTTTTAGTGAATTGGCCTCAACAACTTTCTGTGGTAGAGAATTCCATAGGTTCACCACTCTCTGGGTGAAGAAGTCTCTCCTCATCTCGGTCCTAAATGGCTTACCCCTTATCCTTAGACTGTGACCCCTGGTTCTGGACTTCCCCAACATTGGGAACATTCTTCCTGCATCTAACATGTCTAAACCCATCAGAATTTTAAACGTTTCTATGAGATCCCCTCTCATTCTTCTGAACTCCAGTGAATACAAGCCCAGTTGATCCAGTCTTTCTTGATATGTCAATCCCGCCATGCCGGGAATCAGTCTGGTGAACCTTCGCTGCACTCCCTCAATAGCAAGAATGATCTTCCTCAAGTTAGGAGACCAAAACTATACACAATACTCCAAGGCCCTGTACAACTGTAGCAACACCTCCCTGCCCCTGTACTCAAATCCCCTCGCTATGAAGGCCAACATGCCATTTGCTTTCTTAACCGCCTGCTGTACCTGCATGCCAACCTTCAATGACTGATGTACCATGACACCCAGGTCTCGTTGCACCTCCCCTTTTCCTAATCTGTCACCATTCAGATAATAGTTTGTCTCTCTGTTTTTACCGCCAAAGTGGATAACCTCACATTTATCCACATTACACTTCATCTGCCATGCATTTGCCCACTCACCTAACCGATCCAAGTCACTCTGCAGCCTCATAGAATCCTCCTTGCAGCTCACACTGCCACCCAACTTAGTGTCATCCGCAAATTTGGAGATGCTACATTTAATCCCCTTGTCCAAATCATTAAAGTACAATGTAAACAGCTGGGGCCCCAGCACAGAACCTTGCGGTACCCCACTAGTCACTGCCTGCCATTCTGAAAAGTACCCATTTACTCCTACTCTTTGCTTCCTGTCTGACAACCAGTTCTCAATCCATGTCAGCACACTACCCCTAATCCCATGTGCTTTAACTTTGCACATTAATCTCTTGTGTGGGATCTTGTCGAAAGCCTTCTGAAAGTCCAAATATACCACATCAACTGGTTCTCCCTTGTCCACTCTACTGGAAACCTCCTCAAAAAATTCCAGAAGATTTGTCAAGCATGATTTCCCTTTCACAAATCCATGCTGACTTGGACCTATCATGTCACCTCTTTCCAAATGCGCTGCTATGACATCCTTAATAATTGATTCCATCATTTTACCCACTACCGATGTCAGGCTGACCGGTCTATAATTCCCTGTTTTCTCTCTCCCTCCTTTTTTAAAAAGTGGGGTTACATTGGCTACCCTCCACTCGATAGGAACTGATCCAGAGTCTATGGAATGTTGGAAAATGACTGTCAATGCATCTGCTATTTCCAAGGCCACCTCCTTAAGTACTCTGGGATGCAGTCCATCAGGCTCTGGGGATTTATCGGCCTTCAATCCCATCAATTTCCCCAACACAATTTCCCGACTAATAAGGATTTCCCTCAGTTCCTCCTTCTTACTGGACCCTCTGCCCCCTTTTATATCCGGAAGGTTGTTTGTGTCCTCCTTAGTGAATACCAAACCAAAGTACTTGTTCAATTGGTCTGCCATTTCTTTGTTCCCCGTTATGACTTCCCCTGATTCTGACTGCAGGGGACCTACATTTGTCTTTACTAACCTTTTTCTCTTTACATATCTATAGAAACTTTTGCAGTCAGTCTTAATGTTCCCTGCAAGCTTCCTCTCGTTCTCTATTTACCCTGCCCTAATCAAACCCTTTGTCCTCCTCTGCTGAGTTCTAAATTTCTCCCAGTCCCCAGGTTCACTGCTATTTCTGGCCAATTTGTATGCCACTTCCTTGGCTTTAATACTATCCCTGATTTCCCTTGATAGCCACAGTTGAGCCACCTTCCCTTTTTTATTTTTACGCCAGACCGGGATGTACAATTGTTGTAGTTCATCCATGCGATCTCTAAATGTCTGCCATTGCCCATCCACAGTCAACCCCTTAAGTATCATTCGCCAATCTATCCTAGCCAATTCACACCCCATACCTTCAAAGTTACACTTCTTTAAGTTCTGAACCATGGTCTCTGAATTAACTGTTTCATTCTCCATCCTAATGTAGAATTTCATCATATTATGGTCACTCTTCCCCAAGGGGCCTCGCACAATGAGATTGCTAATTAATCCTCTCACATTACACAACACCCAGTCTAAGATGGCCTCCCCCCTAGTTGGTTCCTCGACATATTGGTCTAGAAAACCATCCCTTATGCACTCCAGGAAATCCTCCTCCACTGTATTGCTTCCAGTTTGGTTAGCCCAATCTATATGCATATTAAAGTCACCCATGATAACTGCTGCACCTTTATTGCATGCACCCCTAATTTCCTGTTTGATGCCCTCCCCAACAGCACTACTACTGTTTGGAGGTCTGTACAGAACTCCCACTAACGTTTTTTGCCCTTTGGTGTTCTGCAGGTCTACCCATATAGATTCCACATCATCCAAGCTAATGTCCTTCCGAACTATTGCATTAATCTCCTCTTTAACCAGCAATGCTACCCCACCTCCTTTTCCTTTTATTCTATCCTTCCTGAAAGTTGAATACCCATGGATGTTGAGTTCCCAGCCCTGATCATCCTGGAGCCACGTTTCTGTAATCCCAATCACATCATATTTGTTAACATCTATTTGCACAGTTAATTCATCCACCTTATTACGGATACTCCTTGCATTCAGACACAAAGCCTTCAGGCTTGTTTTTTTTAACACCCTTTGTCCTTTTAGAATTATGATGTAGTGTGGCCCTTTTTGTTTCTTGCCTTTGTTTACTCGGCCTTCCACTATTGCTTTTTACCTTTCTACCATCTGTTTCTGACTCCATATTACTTCGCCCTATCTCGCTGCATAGGTTCCCATCCCCCTGCCATATTAGTTTAAACACTCCCGAACTGCATTAGCAAATGTTACCCCTAGGACTTCAGTTCCAGTTCTGCCCAAGTGCAGACCGTCCCTTTTGTACAGGTCCCACTTCCCCCAGAACTGGTTCCAATGTCCCAGGAATTTGAATCCCTCCCTCTTGCACCACTGCTCAAGCCACGTATTTATTCTAACTATCCTGCTCCCTCTACTCTGATTAACACGTGGCACTAGTAGCAATCCAGAGATTACTACCTTTGAGGTCCTACTTTTTAATTTAACTCCTAGGTCCCTAAATTCAGCTTGTAGGACCTCTTCCCACTTCTTACCTATATCGTTGGTACCTACATGTACCATGACAACTTGCTGTTCACCCTCCCTTTCCAGAATGCTCTGCAGCCGCTCCGAGACATCCTTGACCCTTGCACCAGGGATGCAACATACCATCCTGGTGTGAGGGGTGTGAGGGAGCGGAGGGGGTGAGGGTCGGAGGGGGTCAGGGATGGAGGGGGTCAGGGGCGGAGGGGGTGAGGAGTGGTGGGGGTGAAGGGGTGAGGAATTGAGGGTCCCCATATCCCTCGATTCCATTAGCGTCCAAAAATCTACCGATCTCAGCCTTGAATATACTCAAAGATTGAGCCTCCACAGCCCTCTGGGGCAGAGAATTCCAAAGATTCACTGCCCTCTGAGTGAAGACATTCCTCCTCATCTCAGTTATAAATGGCCGACCCCTGATTCTGAGACTGTGACCCCTGGTTCTAGACGCCCCAGTCAGAAAACAGCCTCTCAATCCCTGTCAACCCGATCAGAATCTTGTATGTTTTAATGCGATCACCTCTCATTCTTCTAAACTCCAGAGAGTATCGGCCCATTCTACTAAATATCTCCTCATACGACAACCCTCTCTTCCAATTCTGGTGGCATGGATCTGTGCTCATTTTCCGCTCTGATATCCAGCCTCACCTGTTGATGGGTTTAACAGCAGAGCCAGCAATTCCACCTCTGACCTTTCCATTTGAGTTATGATGAACCTGTGCAGCTGCACAATGAGTGTTCATGAGAGCTAAACACAAAAACATGTTTCTCCTCAGAACCCTTTCCTGACGTGGATAAATCCTCAGATCCTACTACACACGGTCAGGCAATCCTTCAATGGTGGTTCCCGATATTGCTGCAACAACAACTTGCATTTATACAGCGCCTTTAATGTAGTAAAACGTCCCAAGGTTCTTCACAGGAGCGCAATCAGACAAAATTTGACTCCGAGCCATGTAAGGAAATATTAGGACACTGAGCAAAAGCTTGGTCAAAGAGGTCGGTTTTACGGAGCGTCTTAAAGGAGTAGAGAGAGATGGAGAGGTTTAGGAGGGAATTCCAGGGCTTGGGGCCCAGGCAGCTGAAGGCACAGCCACCAATGGTGGAGAGATTATAATGGGGGATGCTCAAGAGGCTGGAATTGGAGGAGTGTAGTTATCTCGGGGGTTGTGGGGCCTGAGGAGGTTGCAGAGATTACAGCATCGTTCACTCACGATTACTGTTTTGTTACAATTATCCCTGTAGAAGAGCTGGCCCTGAGAAGCTCAAAGTTCCCAACGAGTCAGTGTTGAAGTAACGGAGGAGCTGTTAGCTCTGCTCACTGGCTCTCCACCAGTACTGATTGCCATGAGGTATCTTGCACTTTGCGCTGTGCTCCTGGAGAGAACAGACATCGTGACTCAATCATTCCACAAAGTTTGCAGTTCATCACTGGAGAGAGAATCTCAGCCGGGGAGGCAAGCACAGCTCTGCTCTGCGGAGAGAGTCGGCAAACTCTCTGGAATTTAGTTAGCCGACTCTCTCTCCGGGATCCAGATATGATAACGTCTCACACACACAGCCTCAGGACCGAGGCACGGTCCAATCCCAGCTCTCTGTCGGAAGGGTGACACATCAGAGTGATGATAAACCTGATTCCTTTCAGATTACCAGCTGCCCTGCACCGATAGAAATACCAGCAACAGCATCAGCGATTTATCAGGAGCAGGGAGCATGAAATTGATTCTTAACTTCTAATAAGTCAGCTTTAACTTGAAAGTGTACCAGAAAAGAGTCACAAATGGTCTTCTCAAAGCTGCTTGGGGAAAGTGTGAGGAACTGGGGAGACCCGGTATTAATTCCCACAGTCCAGCATCGAGTATAGCCAGTCATAGCCCCCATGGGAAGCACGGGCAGCCTGGAGATCACAGACACAGACTTTCCCAAAGGCATTCAGTTCAATAGACACAGAACATAAAATGGGGGATGCTCAAGAGGATGGAATTAGAGGAGCGCAGATATCTTGGGGGGGGGGGGGGGGGGCGTTGTAGGGATTTTAGTTTGGTGTGACGGATCTCTCAGCCTCTCCACAATAATGCCCTAAAGCCACCTGCTCAGAAAGGTGCCCAGAATATCAGTGTGGTTCCACTTTGGCCCCCTGCGTTAATCTGCCCCTTGTGTGTCTACATTATGGTAAACACAAGTTATTTAACACAGAGACTGGTAGAGTTTCTGAGCCTGTGCTGCTAATCACCAGAGCCAAAGAAGGCAGAGGTGAAATAAGTGTAGTTCAGAGTAATAACATCTGCTCGGCACCTAGCCTGCCGAAGTTTCATATCTCCATAATTAAAACATATCAAGAAATGACAATTGGCAATTAAGAGAGATTAGTGTGCAGAAGTGATTAATTACAAACTTCAACCAGCAATGATTCAGATCCCATAATCTCGCAGCAGTCCTTTGACTCCACACCACAACACTGTTAACCCACTCATCTCAACACCAAGCAATCCTCTCTATATCACACGCTGGCTCTGAACCCAGGACTGGCTTCAGTATAAGGTGCTGGTACGTACACACCTTGGGAAACTCTCTCTCTCTCTCTCTCTCTCTCTCTCTCTCTCTCTCTCTCGAGAGAGAGAGAGAGAGAGAGAGAGGCGACTTTCACTACCTTCCTCTTGGGACACAGTGTCACCAGACTAACACTGGTCAGTCCCTCTTAGCGTGGACCCTGGGGATGGTCTGCAGCCAGTGGTGGTCACACTGATGTTCTGCGATTGCTGCATGTGGACACAGCCCACCATGGAATTCCATCGAGTGTCCAGCACAGAAACAGCCCATTCGGCCCACTGCTCCGTGCCGGGGTTTATGCCCCACCGCTCCGTGCCGGCGTTTATGCCACACCGCTCCGTGCCGGGGTTTATGCTCCACACCACCCCCCTCTCACCCCTCTCCATCACTCCCCATCAACATATCCTTCTATTCCTTTCTCCCCCATGTGTTTATCCAGCTTCCCCATAAATTTCTTTACTCAAAGGGTTGTGAATCTTTGGAGTTCTCTACCCCAGAGGGCTGTGTATGCTGAATCGTTGAGTATATTCAAGCCAGAGGTCGATAGCACTGAGTTAAGGGATATGGGGATCGGGCAGGAAAGTGGAGTTGAGGTAGAAGATCAGCCATGATCTTATTGAATGGTGGAGCAGGCTCGAGGGGCCGAATGGCCAACTCCTGCTCCTAATTCATATGTTCTTAAATGCATCTCTGCTATTCACCTCAACCACTCCCTGTGGTAGTGAGTTCCACATTCTCACCACTCTCTGGGTAAATAAGTTTCTTCTGAATTCCCGATTGGATTTATTAGTGACTGTCTTAAATTGATGGCCCCTAGTTCTGATCTCCCTCACAAGTGGAATCATTTGTACCCTATCAGACACTCTCCTAATTTTGAAGATCTCTATGAGGTCCGGTCTCCCCCGATGTCTGGAGTCTCTCAGTCCCGCTCGGATTGTTCTGGAAGCACGGCCTCAATTTAAAGGGCCTTTAGACCCACTGCCATCCATGACCAGACTGCACAGCCACACTGATCCTGTAACTGCTGGATCCGGGCTGGAGTATCTGTGGATTGGGGAGGGGGGGTGCAGAGGGGGGAGATTGGGGAGAGGGGGAAGAGGGGGAGATTGGGGAGGGGGGTGCAGAGGGGGAGATTGGGGAGAGGGGGGAGAATGGGGAGATTGGGGACGGGGGGAGAGGGGGAGATTGGGGAGAGGGAGAGGAGATGGAGAGATTGGGGAGGGGGTGAGAGGGGAGAGGGGGAGGAGAGGGGAGATTGAGGAGAGGGGGAGAGGGGGAGATTGAGGAGAGGGGGAGATTGTGGAGAGGGTGAGAAGGGTGAGGGGAAAAGGGGGAGATTGGGGAGATGGGGAGATTGAGGCGAGTGAGAGATTGTGGAGAGGGGGAGAGGGGGAAATGGGGAGAGAGGGCTAGGGAGAGAGCGGGAGGTTGTGGAGAGGGGGAGATGGGGAGAGAGGGCGAGGGGGAGAGGGGGAGAGAGGGTGAGGGGGAGAAGGGGAGATTGCGGAGAGGGGGAGATTGTGGAAAGGGGGAGGGGGGAGAGGGGGAGATTGTGGAGAGAGAGGAAAGGGGTAACCTGTTCACTTGGAAATTTATGCAATTCCAATGTTGCACACAGCTCAGGACTTTCAGTGACAGCTACTTCTGGGTCCTCATGTCTCATATGGTCCCAAACTTCCAGGTCAGGTACAGCTCACATGTATTGTACCATGCACCAAGATTGGTCCATTGGAGAAATTTTAAACCAGACACTTTGAATATTGTGTCACTAAGGCACAAGGAACAACATCCAAGCCTTGGAATTGGGCAGAGAAAAGTCGCAGTGATAATCCCTAGTGTCAGAGGGACCGATTCATAAGCAAAGATTAAAATTCTCATCCTTATTTTCAAATCCCTCCATGGCCTTGCCCCTCCCAATCTCTGTAATATCCTCCAGCCCACAACCCCCGCCATGTCTGCGCTGCTCCAATACTGGCCTCTCACGCGTCCCCAATTCTAATCGCTCCACGATCGGTGGCCATGCCTTCAGCTGCCTGGGCCCTAAGCTCCGGAATTCCCTTCACCTCTCTCCACCCCTTTAAGACACTCCTTAAAGCCTACGTCTTTAACCAACTTGTAGTTCCCTGCCCTAATATCTCCTTATGTGGCTAAGTGTCAAATTTAGTTTGATAATCGCTCTTGTGAAGAACCTTGGGACGTTTTACTACAGTAAAGGTGCAAGTTGTTGTTGTATTATACTGTAACATTCTGCATTATGCTATTGTATATTTTACAATGTTGTGTTTTTGCTGATAGCGTTTAAAAAAGAAGTAGAAAGAAATCGAAGGGTGACGTCACAGCCAAGGAGGTAAGTGATTGGCTGGTGATTGGTGAGTAATTTTTCTTTTTCTTTTCTTTATCAGTAAGTAACCTTTTAGCATTGTTGTTTCCAAATTAAGTTAATCTAAGGGTTAAGTCATGGCAGAAGAGCTCGGACACATGTTATGCTCCTCCTGTGCTATGTGGAAAGTCAGGGACGTTTCCAGTGTCCCTGACGACTACATGTGCGGGAAGTGCATCCGCCTGCAGCACCTGACAGACCGCATTGCGGCACTGGAGCTGTGGGTGGATTTACTGCTGTCGTGAATAGCACGTTTAGCGAGTTGGTCACACCGCAGGTAAAGGGTACACAGCCAGATAGGGGATAGGTGACCAACAGGAAGCGCAGTGTAAGGAAGGTAGTGCAGGGGTCCCCTGCGGTCATCCCCCTGCAAAACAGATACACCGCTTTGGGTACTGTTGAGGGGGATGACTCATCAGGGGAGAGCAGCTGCAGCCAAATTCATGGCACGTGGGTGACTCTGCTGCACAGGAGGGCAGGAAAAAGAGTGAATCAGCTATAGTGGGAGGGGATTCTATTGTAAGGGGAATAGATAGATGTTTCTGTGGCCACAACTGAGACTCCAGGATGGTATGTTCCCTCCCTGGTGCAAGGGTCAAGGATGTCTCGGAGCGAGTGCAGGGCATTTTGAAGGGGGAGGGTGAACAGCCAGTTGTTGTGGTGCATATAGGTACCAACGATATAGTACAAAATGGGATGAAGTCCTACAAGATAAATTTAGGGAGCTAGGAGCTAAATTAAAAAGTAGGACCTCAAAAGTAGTAATCTCAGGATTGCTACCAGTGCCACGTGCTAGTCAGAGTAGGAATCGCAAGATAGCTCAGATGAATACGTAGCTTGAGGAGTTGTGCAGAAGGGAGGGATTCAAATTCCTGGGACATTGGAACCAGTTCTGGGGGAGGTGGGATCAGTACAAACTGGATGGTCTGCACCTGGGCAGGACCGGAACCAATGTCCTGGGGGGAGTGTTTGCTAGTGCTGTTGGGGAGGGTTTAAAATAATATGGCAGGGGGATGAGACCCCAGCTCTTTACAATATACATTAATGATTTAGCTGAAGTAATATCTCCAAGTTTGCAGATGACACTAAACTGGGTGATGGTGTGAGCTGTGAGGAGGACGCTAAAAGGCTGCAGGGTGACTTGGACAGGTTAGGTGAGTGGGCCAATGCATAGCAGATGCAGTATAATGTGGATAAATGTGAGGTTATCCACTTTGGGGGCAAAAACATGAAGGCAGAATATTATCTGAATGGTGGCAGATTAGGAAAGGGGGAGGTGCAACGAGACCTGGGTGTCATAGTTCATCAGTCATTGAAAGTTGGCATGCAGGTACAGCAGGCGGTGAAGAAGGCAAATGGTATGTTGGCCTTCATGGCTAGGGGATTTGAGTATAGGAGCAGGGAGGTCTTACTGCAGTTTTACAGGGCCTTGGTGAGGCATCATCTGGAATATTGTGTTCAGTTTTGGTCTCCTAATCTGAGGAAGGATGTTCTTGCTATTGAGGGAGTTCAGCGAAGGTTCACCAGACTGATTCCCGGGATGGCGGGACTGACATATGAGGAGAGACTGGATCAACTGGGCCTTTATACACTCGAGTTTAGAAGGATGAGAGGGGATCTCATAGGAACTTATAAGATTCTGACGGGACTGGACAGGTTAGATGCGGGAAGAATGTTTCTGATGTTGGGGAAGTCCAGAGCCAGGGGACACAGGGGTAGGCCATTTAGGACTAAGATGAGGAGAAACTTCTTCAGAGAGTTGTTAACTTGTGGAATTCCCTACCGCAGAGAGTTGTTGATGCCAGTTCATTGGATATATTCAAGAGGGAGTTAGATGTGGCCCTTACGGCTAAAGGGATCAAGGGGTATGGAGAGAAAACAGGAAAGGGGTACTGAGGGAATGATCAGTTATGATCTTATTGAATGGTGGTGCAGGCTCTGGGGGCCGAATGGCCTACTCCTGCACCTATTTTCTATGTTTCTATGTTTCTATGCAGGGAGACAGAAGGAAGTAGAATGGGGGCAGAAGCAAAAGATAGAAAGAAGAAAAGTAATAGTGGTGGGCAGAGAAACCTAAAGCAAAAGGCAAAAAGGACCACATTACAGCAAAATTCTAAAGGGGCAAAGTGTGTTAAAAACACAAGCCTGTGCCTCAATGCGAGGAGTATTCGGAATAAGGTGAACAAATTAACTGCGCTGATAGCAGTTAACGGATATGATGTAATTGGCATCACGAAGACATGGCTCCAGGGTGACCAAGGCTGGGAACTCAACATCCAGGGGTATTCAACATTTAGGAAGGATAGACAGAAAGGAAAAGGAGGTGGGGTGGCATTGCTGGTTAAAGAGGAAATGAATGCAATAGTAAGAAAGGACATTAGCTTGGATGATGTGGAATCGATATGGGTGGAGCTACGGAATATCAAAAGGCAAAAAACGCTAGTGGGAGTTGTGTACAGACGACCAAACAGTAGTCGTGAGGTTGGAGACAGAATCAAACAAGAAACTAGGGATGTGTGTGCAATAAAGGTACAACAGTTATCATGGGCGACTTTAATCTACATATAGATTGGGCTAACTAAACTGGTAGCAATGTGGTAGAGGAGGATTTCCTGGACTGCATTAGGGATGGTTTTATAAACATAGAAACATAGAAAATAGGTGCAGGAGTGGGCCATTCGACCCTTCGAGCCTGCACCGCCATTCAATGAGTTCATGGCTGAACATGCAACTTCAGTACCCCATTCCTGCTTTCTCGCCATACCCCTTGATCCCCCTAGTAGTAAGGACTTCATCTAACTCCTTTTTGAATATATTTAGTGAAGTGGCCTCAACAACTTTCTGTGGTAGAGAATTCCACAGGTTCACCACTCTCTGGGTGAAGAAGTTTCTCCTCATCTCGGTCCTAAATGGCTTACCCCTTATCCTTAGACTGTGTCCCCTGGTTCTGGACTTCCCCAACATTGGGAACATTCTTCCTGCATCTAACCTGTCTAAACCCATCAGAATTTTAAACGTTTCTATGAGGTCCCGTCTCATTCTTCTGAACTCCAGTGAATACAAGCCCAGTTGATCCAGTCTTTCTTGATAGATCAGTCCCGCCATCCCGGGAATCAGTCTGGTGAACCTTCGCTGCACTCCCTCAATAGCAAGAATGTCTTTCCTCAGGTTAGGAGACCAAAACTGTACACAATACTCCAGGTGTGGCCTCACCAAGGCCCTGTACAACTGTAGCAACACCTCCCTGCCCCTGTACTCAAATCCCCTCGCTATGAAGGCCAACATGCCATTTGCTTTCTTAACCGCCTGCTGTACCTGCATGCTAACCTTCAATGACTGATGTACCATGACACCCAGGTCTCGTTGCACCTCCACTTTTCCTAATCTGTCACCATTCAGATAATAGTCTGTGTCTCTGTTTTTACCACCAAAGTGGATAACCTCACATTTATCCACATTATACTTCATCTGCCATGCATTTGCCCACTCACCTAACCTATCCAAGTCACTCTGCAGCCTCATAGCATCCTCCTCGCAGCTCACACTGCCACCCAACTTAGTGTCATCCGCAAATTTGGAGATACTACATTTAATCCCCTCGTCTAAATCATTAATGTACAGTGTAAACAGCTGGGGCCCCAGCACAGAACCTTGCGGTACCCCACTAGTCACTGCCTGCCATTCTGAAAAGTACCCATTTACTCCTACTCTTTGCTTCCTGTCTGACAACCAGTTCTCAATCCATGTCAGCACACTACTCCCAATCCCATGTGCTTTAACTTTGCACATTAATCTCTTGTGTGGGACCTTGTCGAAAGCCTTCTGAAAGTCCAAATATACCACATCAACTGGTTCTCCCATGTCCACTCTACTGGAAACCTCCTCAAAAAATTCCAGAAGATTTGTCAAGCATGATTTCCCTTTCACAAATCCATGCTGACTTGGACCTATCATATCACCTCTTTCCAAATGCACTGCTATGACATCCTTAATAATTGATTCCAAACTTTTGAAATCCGTCTTAATGTTCCCTGCAAGCTTTTTCTCGTACTCCATTTTCCCTGCCCTAATCAAACCCTTTGTCCTCCTCTGCTGAGTTCTAAATTTCTCCCAGTCCCCGGGTTCGCTGCTATTTCTGGCCAATTTGTATGCCACTTCCTTGGCTTTTCCAGATCATTATGTCGAGGAATCAACTTGAGGGCTGACCATCCTAGACTGGGTGATGTGTAATGAGAAAGGGCTATTTAGAAATCTTGTTGTGCGAGGTCCCTTGGGGAAGTGTGACCATAATATGGTAGAATTCTTTTTTAAGATGGAGAGCGACACAGTTAATTCAGAGACTAGGGTCCAGAACTTCAGGAAAGGTAACTTCGATGGTATGAGACGTGAATTGGCTAGAATAGACTGTCGAGTGATACTTAAAGGTTTGACGGTGGATAGGCAATGGCAAACATTTAAAGATCACGTGGATGAACTTCAACAATTGTACATCCCTGTCTGGAGTAAAAATAAAATGGGGAAGGTGGCTCAACCGTGGCTAACAAGGGAAATTAAGGATAGTGTTAATTCCAAGGAAGAGGCATATAAATTGGCCAGAAAAAGCAGCAAACCTGAGGATTGGGAGATTTTATAATACAGCAGAGGAGGACAAAGGGTTTAATTAGGAGGGGGAAAATAGAGTATGAGAGGAAGCTTGCTGGGAACATAAAAACTGACTGCAAAAGCTTCGATAGATATGTGAAGAGAAAAAGATTAGTGAAGACAAACGTAGGTCCCTTGCAGTCAGATTCAAGTGAATTTATAATGGGGAACAAAGAAATGGCAGACCAGTTAAACAAATACTTTGGTTCTGTTTTCATGAAGGAAGACACAAATAACCTTCCGGAAATACTAGGGGACCGAGGGTCTAGTGAGAAGGAGGAACTGAAGGAAATCCTTATTAGGTGGGAAATTGTGTTAGGGAAATTGATGGGATTGAAGGCCGATAAATCCCCGGGGCCTGATGGACTGCATCCCAGAGTACTTAAGGAAGTAGCCCTAGAAATAGTGGAAGCATTGGTGATCATTTTCCAACAGTCTATTGACTCTGGATCAGTTTCAATGGACTGGAGGGTAGCTAATGTAACACCACTTTTTAAGAAAGGAGGGAAAGAGAAAATGGGTAATTATAGACCGGTTAGCCTGACATCACTAGTGGGGAAAATGTTGGAATCAATTATTAAAGATGAAATAGCAGCGCATTTGGAAAGCAGTGACAGGATCGGTCCAAGTCAGCATGAATTTATGAAAGGGAAATCCTGCGTGACAAATCTTCTAGAATTTTTTGAGGATGTAACTGGTAGAGTGTACAAGGGAGAACCAGTGGATGTGATGTATTTGGACTTTCAAAAGGTTTTTGACAAGGTCCACACAAGAGATTGGTGTGCAAAATTAAAGCACATGGTATTGGGGGTAGTGTACTGATGTGGATAGAGAACTGGTTGGCAGACAGGAAGCGGAGAGTCGGGATAAACGGGTCCTTTTCAGAATGGCAGGCAGTGACTAGTGGGGTGTCGCAGGGCTCAGTGCTGGGACCCCAGCTATTTACAATATACATTAATGATTTGGATGAGGGAATTGAGTGTAATATCTCCAAGTTTGCAGATGACACGAAGCTGAGTGGCGGTGTGAGCTGCCAGGAGGACACTAAAAGGCTGCAGGGTGACTTGGACAGGTTAGGTGAGTGGGAAAAAGCATGGCAGATGCAGTATAATGTGGATAAATGTGAGGTTATCCACTTCGGTGGCAAAAACACGAAGGCAGAATATTATCTGATTGGCGGCAGATTAGGAAAAGAGGAGGTGCAACGTAACCTGGGTGTCATGGTACATCAGTCTTTGAAGGTTCACATGCAGGTACAGCAGGCGGTGAAGAAGGCAAATGGTATGTTGGCCTTCATAGCTAGGGGAGTTGAGTATAGGAGCAGGGAGATCTTACTGCAGTTGTACAGGGCCTTAGTGAGGCCTCACCTGGAATATTGTATTCAGTTTTGGTCTCCGAATCTGAGGAAGGACGTTCTTGCTATTAAGGGAGTGCATTGAAGGCTCATCAGACTGATTCCCGGGATGGTAGGACTGACATATGAGGAGAGACTGGATCAACTGGGCCTTTATACACTGGAATTTCGAAGGATGAGAGGAGATCTCATAGAAACATATAAAATTCTGACGGGACTGTACAGGTTAGATGCAGGATGAATGTTCCCGATGTTGGGGAAGTCCAAAACCAGGGACAGAATCTAAGGATAAGGGGTAAGCCATTTAGGACTGAGATGAGGAGAAACTTCTTCACTCAGAGAATTGTTAACCTGTGGAATTCTCTACCGCAGAGAGTTGTTGATGCCAGTTCATTGGATATATTCAAGAGGGAGTTAGATATGGCCCTTACTGTTAAAGGGATCAAGGGCTATGGAGAGAAAGTGGGAAAGGGGTACTGAGGTGAATGATCAGCCATGATCTTATTGAATAGTGATGCAGGCTTGAAGGGCCGAATGGCCTACTCCTGCATCTATTTTCTATGTTTCTATAGTTCTGCAGAACGCAGTGTATAATGGAATGTTCACTCGCAGTGCAAGCACGTCTAACCTGAGGAACATGACAGGAGTCTGTATTCACTCACTGTGTTGTGTTAATCTGTGACTCGATGCATTATCAAACTCACAAAGCATTTAATAAAAACTTTCATCCATGAAAAGTCATAATGAGTCGGCAGAAATGCAGGACACATTTTAATAGGATTTAAACAGTTCTAATTTAATGTGCTAATTTCAGCAGACAAGTCCTGAGGCAGAAAATAATGAATATTGCCTTTAGTGAGTGAGTGAAAGAGATAGATGGAGAGAGAGAAGGATAGATAGAGGTAGAGATAGAGAGAGATAGAGATAGAAAGACAGGGAATGAGATAGAGAGAGATAAACATAGAAACATAGAAAATAGGTGCAGGAGTAGCCCATTCGGCCCTTCTAGCCTGCACCACCATTCAATGAGTTCATGGCTGAACATGCAACTTCAGTACCCCATTCCTGCTTTCTCGCCATACCCCTTGATCCCCCTAGTAGTAAGGACTACATCTAACTCCTTTTTGAATATATTTAGTGAATTGGCCTCAACAACTTTCTGTGGTAGAGAATTCCACAGGTTCACCACTCTCTGGGTGAAGAAGTTTCTCCTCATCTCGGTCCTAAATGGCTTACCCCTTATCCTTAGACTGTGACCCCTGGTTCTGGACTTCCCCAACATTGGGAACATTCTTCCTGCATCTAACCTGTCTAAACCCGTCAGGATTTTAAACTGAATGGTGACAGATTAGGAAAAGGGAAGGTGCAACGAGACCTGGGTGTCATGGTACATCAGTCATTGAAGGTTGGCATGCAGGTACAGCAGGCGGTTAAGAAAGCAAATGGCATGTTGGCCTTCATAGCGAGGGGATTTGAATACAGGGGCAGGGAGGTGTTGCTACAGTTGTACAGGGCCTTGGTGAGGCCACACCTGGAGTATTGTGTACAGTTTTGGTCTCCTAACTTGAGGAAGGACATTCTTGCTATTGAGGGAGTGCAGCGAAGGTTCACCAGACTGATTCCCGGGATGGCGGGACTGACCTATCAAGAAAGATTGGATCAATTGGGCTTGTATTCACTGGAGTTCAGAAGAATGAGAGGGGACCTCATAGAAACGTTTAAAATTCTGACGGGTTTAGACAGGTTAGATGCAGAAAGAATGTTCCCAATGTTGGGGAAGTCCAGAACCAGGGGTCACAGTCTGAGGATAAGGGGTAAGCCATTTAGGACCGAGATGAGGAGAAACTTCTTCACCCAGAGAGTGGTGAACCTGTGGAATTCTCTACCACAGAAAGTAGTTGAGGCCAATTCACTAAATATATTCAAAAGGGAGTTAGATGAAGTCCTTACTACTCGGGGGATCAAGGGTTATGGCGAGAAAGCAGGAAGGGGGTACTGAAGTTTCATGTTCAGCCATGAACTCATTGAATGGCGGTGCAGGCTAGAAGGGCTGAATGGCCTGCTCCTGCACCTATTTTCTATGTTTCTATGTTTCTATGTTTCTATGAGATCCCCTCTCATTCTTCTGAACTCCAGTGAATACAAGCCCAGTTGATCCAGTCTTTCTTGATATGTTAGTCCCGCCATCCTGGGAATCAGTCTGGTGAACCTTCGCTGCACTCCCTCAATAGCAAGAATGTCCTTCTTCAAGTTTGGAGACCAAAACTGTACACAATACTCCAGGTGTGGCCTCACCAAGGCCCTGTACAACTGTAGTAACACCTACCTGCCCCTGTACTCAAATCCCCTCGCTATGAAGGCCAACATGCCATTTGCTTTCTTAACCGCCTGCTGTACCTGCATGCCAACCTTCAATGGCTGATGTACCATGACACCCAGGTCTCGTTGCACCTCCCCTTTTCCTAATCTGTCACCATTCAGATAATAGTCTGTCTCTCTGTTTTTACCACCAAAGTGGATAAAGATAGTGAGAGGTAGGGATAGAGAGATAGGGAGCTAGATAGATGGATAGTTAGGTAAAGAGTTGAATCGATAGATGATAGAGAGTGAGTGATGGAGTGTGATAGATAGTTAAATTAGAGATAAAGAGATAAATGGAGGTAGAGCGGGACGGAGTGAGACAGAGAACTCATTAACTTTGCAACCACTGAGTCTTTGAGAATCATCAGTTTTTTCCAGTGGATATTCAAGCAGTGAAGTAGCACAGGCTCACTGAGCAGAATGATCGAGAACCACAGACCAGTCCAGCAGAGCAGTGCTCAGTCTCGGTCACTCGATCAGTCTCGGTCACTCAGTCAGTCTCGGTCACTCGATCAGTCGGTCACTCGGTCACTCGGACTGTTGGTCAGTCGGTCACTCGGTCAGTCTTGGTCACTCGGTCAGTCTTGGTCACTCGGTCAGTTAGTCAGTCGGTCACTCGGTCACTTGGTCAATCGGTCACTCAGTCAGTCTCAGTCACTTGGTCAGTCGGTCAGTTGGTCAGTCGGTCACTTGGTCAGTCTGTCACTCGGTCAGTCGGTCACTTGGTCAGTCGGTCACTCGGTCACTCGGTCAGTCTCAGTCAGTCGGTCAGTCGGTCACTCGGTCAGTCGGCCACTCGGTCAGTCGGTCACTTGCTGGTCAGTCTGTCACTCGGTCAGTCGGTCAGTCGGTCACTCGGTCAGTCGGTCACTCGGTCATTCGGTCACTCGGTCACTCGGTCACTCGGTCAGTCTGTCACTTGGTCAGTTGGTCAGTCGGTCACTCGGTCAGTCGGTCAGTCGGTCACTTGGTCAGTCAGTCACTTGGTCAGTCAGTCACTCAGTCACTCGGTCACTCGGTCAGTTAGTCAGTTGGTCACTCGGTCAGTCTGTCACTCGGTCAGTCGGTCACTTGGTCACTTGGTCAGTCGGTCACTTGGTCAGTCGGTCACTCGGTCAGTCAATCACTTGGTCACTCGGCCAGTCGGTCAGTCAGTCACTCGGTCATTCGGTCAGTCGGTCACTCGGTCAGTCAGTCACTGAGTCACTCAGTCACTCGGTCAGTTAGTCAGTCGGTCACTCGGTAGATCACTCAGTCACTCGGTCAGTCAGACACTCGGACGCTCGGTCAGTCCATCAGTCCATCACTCGGTCATTCCGGTCAGTCCATCAGTCAGTCTGTCACTCGGTCAGTCTGTCACCTGTCAGTCGGTCAGTCTGTCACTCGGTCAGTCCATCAGTCCGTCACTCGGTCAGTCCGTCAGTGAAGAGTTCCCAAAAATTCCCATGAGTCCCTCTCCCTGAAAATTAAAGAAAAGTCCCTCTGGGACTGTTAACATGAGCTTTGGATTTTTCAACTGGAGATCTAAGTTTTAAAAGGAAAAAGGCAACCTCATGGAAGCCCCCCCCACCACTCCCACCACCCCCACCCCACCCCACCCCCACCCCAGTGTTTGGACCTTTTGAAAAGAGAATTCAAAATGGACCTAAATTACAGAAGCCTGAGATCCCCTTAACATCTAGGGGAAGGAGCATATCAATTTTAAGGCTCTACAACATTTTGGCTGCGAAAAAGAGTTCCCGAATACAGGAGGTGGTGCTAACCTCTGTGAAGTAAATTTGTGTATTAAGGATCCCAGACTGTCTGAGGGAACTATGCAGCACCAATTCACCCCCTAAAAGATAATCAGATTACCAGCCATTATCTAAACTACAGAACTCATCCAAAATATGCAAGAAGCCAATTACCCAATCAACCACTCTGGAAATCATGGGCCCAACTAGGTGGCCTGGAAACGGGACAATCCTAAAACAATGCAAAACCAGTGATAGCACATTCTCACACCCTAATCGAGTTACAGCTGATGAGCCCACCAAAAACACTGACAAAGGAGACATTTGAAAATCAATGGACAGAACAGTTTAAACAAAGCCCAAGAATTGATTTGGTGCAAAGATAAGGAAGCCTGTTTTAATATAATTGAAGGCCTGTTCTGGCAGTTAGGTGTTCTTCTAGAGACACTATTAAGGTAGCAGTCTCATTACATAAGTTCTACACCAGCCTCGAAAAGTGGGACCCTGAAACATCGGCGAAAGGAACCTCTAAAACCCAGAAGGACAGCACCACGACAGCAAACAGGCTTTCAAAACGATTATCGGAAAGTTTCGGACTATCGCGACCAATCAGTCAACCGGAGCCAGCCCGCCAAAACCGAAGGAAAAAACAAAGATTTTTCCACTCTACAAGCTGGTCCTACACTACCAAGGGGTAAAAAATTACCTAACGGAACTTTTAAGACGACCCTGACCAAGGAAAAGTGAATACTCACCCCACAAATCCAATACGCACCTTACCGCATCAGTGGACTCAGCCCAACTGAAGAAGTGACGCAGGTTGAAGTCCCCAATGAGGTCCAGGGTACAGACTACAGAACCCGGACAATTAAGGCGAACCCCAGAGTTTGGAACAGGACCAGGACAACTGAGGCGAAACCCGGAGTTGGAACTGTCAAAGGTGAGCATGGTCCCTGAAACCCCAGAATTCTAACCTAGCTAGATAGTGGGTCTGGGAGGTTGGGTTTTTCTTACTGTCCCTACCTGTTGATGTTCTGGTGTGTTTTCCCTTTCCAGGTTTAGTGCACAAGTATTTTGGGAGGTGGGAGGGCTGTGTTCTTTTAATCTGTTATACGTGTTATGTGTTCTTCCCAAATATAGAGCATTTGAGTTGCCATTTCTCCCTAATTGTACCTGATTACTGTGATTATTAAAAACATGCCTTTTTACTCTGTTTGAACACAATAAAACCAGTTTTGCATCCTACCCAACTGACTCAGTTTCTCACAGTCCCCCAAATCCAGGGTGTGGGGCGCCTTGAAAACGGCAAGGAGTCAGAGAAACCTGACCAAAACACCATCCCCTACATCGGTCATCCCGGTCTGTCGGTCACTCAGTCAGTTGGTCAGTCCGTCAGTCAGTCACTCACTCAGTCAGTCGGTCACTCAGCCACTCGGTCACTCGGTCGATCAGTCAGACACTCGTACACTTGGTCAGTCCATCAGTTCATCACTCGGTTAGTCCGTCAGTTGGTCACTCAGCCACTCGTTCAGTCTGTCACTCGGTCACTCAGTCAGTCTGTCACTTGGACACTCGGTCACTCGGTCAGTCGGTCACTCGGTCAGTCTGTCACTCGGACAGTCGATCACTCTGTCACTCGGTCACTCAGTTAGTCTGCCACTCGGACAGTCGGTCACAGTCACTCGGTCAGTCTGTCACTCGGTCAATCTGTCACTTGGTCAGTCGGTCACTCGGTCACTCGGTCGCTCGGTCACTCGGTCACTCGGTCAGTCTGTCACTCGGTTAGTCAGTCACTCGGTCAGTCTGTCACTCGGACAGTTGGTCACTCGGTCACTCAAACAGTCAGTCACTCGGACAGTCGGTCACGGTCACTCGGTCAGTCTGTCACTTGGTCAGTCGGTCAAGGTCACTCGGTCACTCGGTCAGTCTGTCACTTGGTCAGTCGGTCAAGGTCACTCGGTCAGTCGGTCAGTCTGTCACTTGGTCAGTCGGTCAAGGTCAATCGGTCAGTCGGTCACTCGGACAGTCGGTCACTCGGTCACTCAGTCAGTCTGTCACTTGGTCAGTTGGTCACGGTCACTCGAACAGTCAGTCACTCGGACAGTCGGTCACGGTCACTCGGTCACTCGGTCAGTCTGTCACTTGGTCAGTCGGTCAAGGTCACTCGGTCAGTCTGTCACTTGGTCAGTCGGTCAAGGTCACTCGGTCAGTCGGTCAGTCTGTCACTTGGTCAGTCGGTCAAGGTCACTCGGTCAGTCGGTCACTCGGCCAGTCGGTCACTCAGTCACTCAGTCAGTCTGTCACTTGGTCAGTCGGTCAAGGTCACTCGGTCACTCGGTCAGTCTGTCACTTGGTCAGTCGGTCACTCGGTCACTCAGTCAGTCTGTCACTTGGTCAGTCGGTCACGGTCACTCGGTCAGTCTGTCACTTGGTCAGTCGGTCAAGGTCACTCGGTCAGTCGGTCAGTCTGTCACTTGGTCAGTCGGTCAAGGTCACTCGGTCAGTCGGTCACTCGGCCAGTCGGTCACTCGGTCACTCAGTCAGTCTGTCACTTGGTCAGTCGGTCAAGGTCACTCGGTCAGTCGGTCAGTCGGCCAATCGGTCACTCGGTCACTCAGTCAGTCTGTCACTTGGTCAGTCGGTCAC